>NC_090767.1:43592536-43802536 GCF_036898095.1 Palaemon carinicauda
CAGACGTTTGGGACCCGATCCGGGCCAGAGGCGAGGTGGTCGCAGTATCAACCGTAAGAGGGCCGGAATCGCGGCCACCCCGGCTCCGGTCCAGATACTCATTCATTCCATCTTGGCTTTTAGAATTCTCATGTGTGGCTTGCAGGGTGATGAGGGTTGACGCAGTGTTTCTGGTCATAATTGGTGTTGTCAGAACAGGATTGACTTCTTTTGGGGCCACTGTACTCCTCCTTTGATCTCCACTCGTATCTTTTGACGCATACGCCAATCCCTCATCTGCCACAGATGTTACCCTGAGATTTTCGGTTGCAGCTGATCTTGTACCGTCCATCCTTACTCTGCTCAGAGTAGGAGGTACTGCACTTGCTAGGGTTTTTAAATGCTCTGCATATGCTGCAACCTTATGTCTATATTTAAGAGTCTTTCTCTTTGTGCGTACGCTTTCAAGCGTACGCCAAGGAAAAACTCGCTGCACAATACTTTTATTTATGTGGTGGTCATCTTTATTGTCCACCTCGAACTTGATCATAGAGATCTCGTCGTCCGAGGTCCAGTCGAGACGGCCCCCCACATGGCTTTCCTGACTGGCCCCGGTGGGCTCAACAATCATTTTCGGTTTTACCACCTTGCACTCCTCCTCCTCCTTTCCTTTAGCATTTTTCAGTAAGTCCTGATATTGTTTGGACTTACGTTTGCCACTTATAGAGTTCACTGATCTTTCATTCAATACGCACTCCTGTATTTTTGCATTTATAAAAGGATGGCCCAAGTTAGAAACTTCGAACTGGGCCATCAAGTTGAGCTCTTCTGGGGCCCAGGGCTTATTTCGCCGGTCTTCTAGGCGTTTTATGGCCCCCTCGTGAAAATCAAGAGCGTGAGCTCTTCTCTCATGCAGACGCCTGCCTGCGAAGGACTTAAACACCTTACCACAATGGGGGCAGGTGGGAGACCGATCGGTGCTCTCGGCCACGCCTTGGGCACTGTTGGAGGGCCCTTCCAATCGGCTAGTTAATTGGCCGGCGACGGGGGCACTCTGGTTGTGAGTGCTCCCGTTGGCGGAGGGTTGACCCATACGCCGGCTTTCCCCTTCTTCAGGGGTGGAGTGACCAGCAGCCTCTCCCGAGGGATTGGCTGGGCAAGTTGGATCTACTGAATGGCCCCCAAGATCCATACTGCAGGCCCATTGGATTGGTCACTATCAGTAAACTGATCTTGCTTACCCGTCTCGGATCACAGTGGGACGGAACTGGTAACTTAGCAAGGGGGACCTAAGGTTCTTAATTGATCCCCCTCCCCGACTCTCGGTTGCAACTCTCAGAATCCCTGACCAAAGGACTGGTGGAGCGGAACCGCACCAGTTGATAAGGATTGAGGAAACGAAAGCACTCGAAAATGGCGGTTTAAGCCTGTCTAAATGCTCCCGACCACCCCCCCCCCTTTTTTTTTTCTCTGGACTAGCGTTTGCAGGAGAGCAGCACTACTTCACCATTTTCCTGGTCTTACCACGCTCTTGCTCTCCCTGGCTAGTCCTCTTTTCCTACCTCGATGATAGATCCACTGTCACGATGCTAGCTAAGGAAGCGCAGAACCCACTTGATGACGACGAACAGCTGCGCTTCCTCCGGCGTTATATCTCCACTCAACAGGAGTTCGAAGTTCTTGTACTCCTGGAGGAACGTCGAAAGGGTGGTCAATCTTCATGGTCGATGTTCCTACGAAACGTCGCCTCCGCCCGACATGCCCATATAATTTGCGTATATAGACAGTCCTCCTTCCAGAATCTTCACAGTCATCAGGTCCAGGTCTCCAAGTCGTAGCTTCAGCTTCTGGCATAAGCTGACGGTCCCTCGCGACAGTACTCCTCGCCAGTTCCCGGTGATCGCCCTTACTGAGGCTACTGTTGCCGTGAAGGTCTCCACGGCCTCCTTGATGGAAGTGGTGTTATACTTCGCGATTTTCGCGGCATCGAAAGAGTCGAGAGGTCGTACGTTGGCATCTGCGTTGATTTGGCAGTCAATAACGATTGACTCCCGGTCGTTCCAGACAACGAGGTCTGGTTTTCTGAGCCCTTGATTCGTTGGGATGGGGGGTTCATCCACTACATTGTACCCTGCTTCGATGGCCTTCTTCTTGATGGAAGCACTTGATGGAGTCGTGCCTCTTAATCCTCCATGGCTGAACGGCTGGACACGTCTGTTGGATATGGTGCAGGGTAGCGGGGCCGTTGCAACCAAGATCGCAGCGGTTGCTCTGCTGTCTGCCTCTCGCACTCCGGGCCGGGGTTGTTAAAAGTACCAGTTTGAGTTTGAGGGCATTGCAGAATGTTCCCCCTTTCAACAGACTGTTTCCAGCGTCCAACCATTTGGGTCGTAGTCCGAAGGGCGCCTCCCTCAGACCACACCCATCGACAGTCAAGTATAGCCTTTCTCCCCAGTCAATGTTTGCGGGGGCCGGGTGTTGTTCGGCTAACTCAGCAGCAATTCCCGCTACCAAAGGGTCTGGAGATCTGGCTAGTCGATTATAGCAATCATGCAGGGCTTTAGGGATACCCTCGGTAAAGTTGTAAATACCTAGGCCCCCTGCTGCTGAACCTGCATAGAAAGCTCCTAGTGGAGTATCACCGGGCAAGTGCAAGCACATCCGGGTGAACTTCCTTATCTCATTATCAACCCCTTTGAGGTGATACTTTTTCAATTGACCATGGACGGCTATGTGTGATAGCCGTGGTATCAGCACCGTTTTTAAGGCCCAAAACTTCTGCTGAGGCTTCAGAGGCGCTGTCTGGAGGTTCCCCAGTTCCATTTTGGCCTTGCCGATCAATTTCGTCCCGTTCACGTTTGCCACCAGTCCGACGTCTACCCCAAGATATTTGTAAAAGCCGTCAGGACTTGTGACCGGAAGGTGTTGATCTCCATACGTGAAGGGACGGGTATCTACGTACCAGGTCTTCCTTTGGCGATCACCAACGATACCAGCTGTGGCACACTTCCTTAAGCCTGGCTCAAGGCCGAGCTTAGCAGACTCATCCAGCAATCTGGTGACCGAAGATTTTAAACCCTCTCTCGTCTGTGCCACAACCACAATATCATCAGCGAACGCCAGATACTTAATGAGCTCCCCTCTAAGCGTTGCCCCTACGCCTTCGGGGAGTCTCGCAAGTGCATAGTCGAGGGCTAAGTTGAATAGCAAGGGAGATAGAGGATCCCCCTGCATAACGCCTCGAGTAATGTCAATTTCAATCCCAGCTACCTCCGTGCTGATACTCGAATAGAAATTGGCGAGGTACTGGATTGAATTCCTGTCGAGGCCAGCAGCTCTCAAGGTGTCCAGAAGAGCTGGGTGACCAACGGAGTCGAAGGCCTTTTTAAAGTCTATAAAGGCAATATAAAGGCTCTCCGACTTCCTTTTGGCCTCCTTTAATAATTCCTTAAGTAATATAAGGTTGCTACTTACCCCTTCCTCAGCTTTGAACCCTTTTTGCCGAGCTGAGGAGGAGATGCGCTCCGCTAGGCGCTTTGTCAAGATCTTATGCAACCCTCGTGTTGCCACGGATGTCACAGTTATTGGACGGAAGGGTTGTTCTACTCTTTGCCCAATCATGGGTCATAAGTTTTGAGTCAATGATTTTGTTGTAGAGAGTTACAATTTGGTTGTTCGCCGCCGCTCTAAAATCGGCAGCTCTTATGCCGTCCGGCCCCGGCGATGTTTTCAAATTGGTCTTCATTTTGCACCATTCAACATCTTGGACGGTGATCGGGTCCAAAATGGTGCATACTTGGTCTGGTTCCACATAATCAATGGTGCTAGCTGGGCTTGGCCTCCCGAATAGGGAGGTCCAGAACTCCACTGTCCCGGGCGGAAGGGACGGGCTAGCCAGAGGGTCTTTGCCTAGGATGGCATTCTGTGCAACGCGACTTCGGTTCTTGTCCCATGCCCTCTGCGTCGCTGCATACTCTCGCGTCTTCCTAATACGTCGAGGCATATCACTATCCTGTTGTTGACTGGCACTTCTGTTAATCCTGTTCGTGTTATTATTAGGTCTCCTACCAAATATCTCGTCCTTCAGCGAGTTGATCTCCTCAGCCGTAACTTCGTCCTCAGATGAACTACCTTCGCTCTCGCTGGAGGATTGAGATCCATCACTCCCATCTGGGCTGGACGGGGGAGACCCTCCATGGACAGGGACCACGATGGACGAGGCTCCTGCCATGGAGTCATAATATTCATGCATTCCATCCTGGCTTTGGGTATTAATGTCTGTGGCCTCAAGGGTGGTGCTGATTGTCGCCGTGTCGACAGTCAAAATCGGGGTTGTTAATAGTCGGGCACGTCTATTCAGGGCTGCTATCCTCCTTCTAGTATCACCTTCATTATTCATTTTTGACACGGGCGACAATGCGGCATCGGCCTCAGATGGTACCCTCGATTTGGGACAATCGGCCGGCAGCATACTACCTTCCACTTGGGTCCGGGTTAAATTAACCCGACACTCTCGAAGCGGAGGTATTGCACTGGTACAGGTCTTTGACCGCGCATAAGCTGCGACCTTTTCTTTGTACTTAATGGTCTTCCTCTTTGTACGGATACTTTCAAGTGTCCGCCAAGGGAGGACCATTCTCTGGATAGATTTGTTGATGTGGGGGTCATGATTATGTGCCACTTCAAACTCTAACATAGAGTTTTCATCATCGGAAGTCCAACCAAGTTTGCCCCCCACGTGGCTCCCCTGGCTGCTCCCAACTGGCAGAGTATAATTTTGTACCTCCTGGAACTCCTTCTTCTCCTTCATAGTGTCCTTGAGTAAGTCCCGATATTGTTGGGACTTTCTCTTACCGTTAATACTGTCAGTAGATCTTCCTGACAGTACGCACTTGCTGATTTCTTGATTTATGAAGGGATGGCCGTAGTTGGACACTTCAAACTCGGCCATCATCTTTAGTTCTTCGAGGGACCAGGGCTTATTGCGCCGGTCTTCGAGGCGCTTAATTTGTCCCTTATGGTAAGTTTGGGCATGTGCCCGTCTTTCATGCAGACGCCTTCCTGCATACGACTTGAAGATCCTTAAACACGTTGGGCAGACGTGAGATTCTATAGAGGCATCGACCATGCCTTGGGCCACGGTGTTTGGCCCACTTACTCCGCTAGCGGAAGTACCGGCGACAGGAGTGCTCTGAGTTTGAGCACCCCTGCTGGCGTTGGGTTGACCAAATCGCCGGTTTGTCCCCTGGGAAGGGGTGGAGCGACCTACAGCTCCCCCCGAAGGAGAAGCTGGGCGGGTTGAGTCCTCCATGCGATCCGTTGGACCCATAAAATGGGTTTCCGGCAGGTACCACAAGGAGGTGGATCGCTAGTAATCTATAACTCGTAGCGGCTCGGAGTCAGCGAACGCGTCGTCTTTGCCGAGTCATAGTTACTCCCGCCGTTTACCCGCGCTTGGTTGAATCTCTTCACTTTGACATTCAGAGCACTGGGCAGAAATCACATCGCGTCATCATCAGCCATAACCATCGCGATGCTTTGTTTTAATTAAACAGTCGGATTACCCGTGTCCGTGCCAGTTCTGAGCTGGTCGCTAGGCTGCCAGCCGGAGTAATATATACACGTCTCCGTCTGGGGCCTCGCACGGCCCGAGAGCCGCGCTCCGCCCCAAGTCTCGACGCGATTATACTTTGCAGAACCTTGCCCGTTCCGCGGAAGGGCACCCGGTCAGCGAGGTCCGAGCTCGGTCCGCCGGCCAGCCGAAGCCGACCGACAAGACCTCGCCCAGTCCTGCCCCCCGAGACACCCCGCACTCGCTTCCCGGAAAGGCCTGACTGGCCCAACCCTCAGAGCCAATCCTTGTCCCGAAGTCACGGATCAAAATTGCCGATTTCCCTTACCCACATTCATCTATCGACTAGAGGCTCCAAACCTCGGAGACCTGATGCGGAGATGGGTACAGTCTGTGTCGAAACAGGGTCACCACGGGCGAGCGGGGCGCCGACCACGAGGGCCAGCCACCCGCACCCTCCCGGACTCCGACCCGTGTGACTTCCTCACTTGCATCTTTCACGGACTGGCGTTGGTGCACGGGACGACACAAGAACTGTGTCGCTCTACGGCCACCGTGTGGTTTGCTATACCATCACCCCCTTCTCGCTTCATAGGATTTCCGGGGATCACGGGGCCTAAAACAGAAAAGAAAACTATCCCCCGGACCAGACGCCAGTGGACACAAGCCAGATCCCGTTGCCAGGAATCGTCACACACTTGACCCGGCCTCCACCTCAAAGGCAGACACCGGGCCCGTCCGAACACAGGTCACGGAATCATTACCGTATTCCCTTTCGCCACTGCATCCCTTCCAGCTCATAGTATCTATTACGATGACAAGTCGGTCCCTCGCTGGTGGAGGAGCGCCGCGGTGCGGGTCTCTTCACTTCGTCTTTCTCTCGCTTGGACCCGCGGCCACCGGCACACGCTGCCAGCCAGCAGAGGACACCTACTAAACATTATTCTCTCCGTTTAGAGGCCTGGGATCACATGGGACACAGGAACTTTATCCTTGGGCTTAGGCCTGACTCACCCATGTTCAACTGATGTTGACATGGAACCCTTCTCCACATCAGCCAACGAGGCTCTCTTGATTATTTGCTACTACCACCAAGATCTGCAGCAGCGGCGGCTCCAGTCCGGCTCACGCCGAGTCCCTTCGACGCTCACCGCTGCGACCCTCCTACTCGCCGGGGCTTCCATAGCGCCTCTCTCAGCGCCAAAAACAGTGCCCCGGAGGCCGAGTATCGGGAGAATGCTTGAGCGCCATACCATTTTAAGGGCTAGTTGCTTCGGCAAGTGAGTTGTTACACACTCCTTAGCGGATTCCAACTTCCATGGCCACCGCCCTGCTGTCTATAGCAACTAACACCTTTTCGTAGTGTCTACATTAGCATTCCTTTAGGCCCCTTAACTCGTACGTTTGGTTCATCCTACAGCGCCAGTTCTGCTTACCAAAAGTGGCCCACTAGGCACTGTGATTCTTTGCATCATAGAGCTTCACATCTCAAGCAAGCTCCACGTCTCACCCATTTAAAGTTTGAGAATAGGTTGACGGCATTGCACCACCAAGGCCTCTAATCATTCGCTTTACCGGATGAAACTCAACTCTCCGAATGCCAGCTATCCTGAGGGAAACTTCGGAGGGAACCAGCTACTAGATGGTTCGATTAGTCTTTCGCCCCTATACCCAGCTCTGACAATTGATTTGCACTTCAGAACTGCTTCGGACCTCCACCAGAGTTTCCTCTGGCTTCGTCCTCACCAGGCATAGTTCACCATCTTTCGGGTCCCAACGGCTGCGCTCTCAGGTACTTGGCGGCGGACCACAGGTTGAGGGAGCCCGAGAGCCCCCCGTGCCCCGGGCCGCACTACGCCAAGCGGGCCGTCCGCCCAGGCACTGCCGGTACCAGCCCAGGATATTCTCTCAACCTAGCTGGCCCGACAGGCCTCGGCAGACAGGGGATCGGCCTGCCCAAAACAGAGCTCACTTTCATTTCGCCTCCGGGTTTAGATCACCCTTAGACACGCGCACATGTTGGAGTCCTTGGTCCGTGTTTCAAGACGGGTCGGGTGGATTACCAATCACTCTCAGGTGGCGAGAGGCCGCATTTTTCTCTCCGCGGCCTCCTTGCAGTGACCGCCGCTCGGGCCCGGTCAGTACCGTCGTCGGTCATCACCCGCGCCATCAGTCTGAAACGCCCCTCGGAGCCTAAGCAGCGGGTCGCCAACAACTCTACTCGAGGGAGAAATAAGCCCGCAGGCCGCGGCACGACAACCACGGGGCCGCGGCAACTAACTGCGTCGCCGGGTCCTCTCACTGAAAAGCAACTTGAACCGCGGTTGCCGCCTGCACCCTGCCAGCTGAATCCCCTCTTTCGACCTTCACGGTTCCACCCATTTGAGCTTCTAATGGTTTCACGTCCTCTTGAACTCTCTCTTCAGAGTCCTTTTCAGCTTTCCCTCACGGTACTTGTCAAATATTGGACTCGTGGTAGTATTTAGCCGTAGATGGAGTTTACCACCTACTTAGGGCTGCAGTACTAAGCAACCCGACTCAACGGTAAAGACCCCTCCGCCCAAGCTGCCTAAAACCTTTTTACAGGCGCCGCCACACGGGCCTACCACCCTCCTCGGGGCTGCATTCAAGCAATGACTTAGGCGGTGAGCAGCTCGAGCGGTACGGATCCACCGAAACGCAACACCCCTCGACGGCCGGACAGGACCGCGAGGTTATGCGCTGAGCTGGTCCCCTTTCAGTCCCCCTTACTCGGGGAATCCCGGTTGGTTTCTTTTCCTCCGCTTATTAATATGCTTAAATTTGGCGGGTTGTCTCCCCGCGGACGAGGTCTTCAAAAACTCACGCCTTCCAGGGCCCAGACGGAGCAGGACGTCCGGATCAGATAGCGGCGTCGTCCTGGGATTCTGAGGCGGAAGAGCGGCCTTCATTCTTCGGAGTGCAGGCGACTGCTGCAGCCAGCGGCAGGCAGAGCGGCTAGACCAACGTCGTCGTCCTCTCTCGCAAGGACTCCGTCCTTCCGGCGGTGACCGCTCCCCAGGGCAGCGCAGGGGAAGCGGTAGCCGTAGCTGCTTTACTACTCGCTGCTACTGCTGCTGCGCCACCTGCTTGCTTCTCCGTGTCGACGGCACCCTCTCTCCCAAGCGCAGCACCGTTCATCAAAAGGCTCTCTCTCCCACTTCGTCCTCCGGACAACAGCTCACCTTTGTTCCTTCCTTCCTTCCTTCCTCCCTTCCTCCCTCGCACCAACGGACGGGGTCCCTCCCAGCAGCGCTCGCAAGAAAATGATTCTCTTCGACCCACTGCTCTCTCTCGGGATGAGGCCAGTCTCGTCACCCGCCCGAGTGCACCAGAGGGGGGGCGGCCCTTCGTCCTTCCATCTTCTGCTCTCGCACAGACACAGATGGCAGGAGGAGCTGGCCGCGAGCCCGGCACTCAAACAGATGCTGCTTCCTTCTCACGAAGCCACGAAACATGACCCGGGACAAGACCCGAACGCTGCTTAGGCACTCAGGATAGGTACCCTGGATGGCCTCTGCTTCTCTTCACCTTAGAGCAGGATTGTCCACCGTAGTCCCAGACACCAGGCCACCGCGCCGCCGCCGCCAGCTGGGAACAGCCAGCCGGACAGCAGCAGCAGCAACGGGGCCCAGTCCAGGGACACGGCGACATTTCACACTTGAGGGAACGGACCGCCAGCCCACAGAAATAGTGGGCGGCGGCCCGACATCCCCATATCGCCACGGCTCACGCTAGCCGCGGCCGCCCCTTCCAGCGGCGCGTGCCTCCGGCCGGCCACACACACTCGCCGCCGCTGCCAGCCGGGGCCTGCCGCAGCAATACCCTTCACCAGGATGGATGCTTAACAGACACTCGTCCGGGAGTGGCGAAGACACTGGTCAGTGCCCTCGCCGCAATGTGCGTTCAACTGGTCGATGCATCTCATAATCTTACGATTCACATGCCGACACGCATTTTGCTGCGGTCTTCATCGACCCACGAGCCGAGCGATCCACCATTAGAAGTTGTTCAGATTGGAAATTATTACAAAAACATGGGCTAAGCGTGACTTCCATCACGGCCCGCCACGGACATGCCAGCGTGGCTGGCCGTGCTTCTCTCTCTCTCTCTCCGACCGTCATCACTACGGGGACAGTAGTACTCGACGTCGTCTCCGGCCAGCGGCGTAACCCCGCCTAAAGCGTGCCGCACCGCGCCGCCACCTCTTCCTTCTCTCTGGCGACGCGGACGACAGTGGCTCCACAGCCCTCGAGACGTCTTTGTACTGACTGCCCCCCCTCCACCAAAAACCACCTCTAGAGCCCCACACTAGCTCTCCATCTGGCTCCGCGCGCCCCAGGGCAGCACAGCTGAGCCATCCATCAGTAATGATCCTTCCGCAGGTTCACCTACGGAAACCTTGTTACGACTTTTACTTCCTCTAAATGATCAAGTTTGGACATCTTTCCGGCCCGTCCAGGCGAGTCGACGGAATCCCATTGCTGGGAGAAACCCGCCGCCCCAGTTCAAGACCACCCCCCAGATGCTGAAGCCTTGATGAGGATGGGGGGCTTAGGGATTAGCAGCTGGGCTCTAATGAACAGTGGGAACTACTTCCCATTGGACCTCGGTGCTCAGCTGTCGATCCAACTAAATCTGTCAGCACTTTCTCTTTTACTTTTGATAATTTCTTTTTTCTCCCATCTCTTCCTTTTGGGCTCGATATTGTTGACGACTTTGGCATGTTCGATTTTACTTTGGATGCTGCTTTGGATTTGGCAGAGTGTGGGATGGACTGCATTCCATCTCAACCTGTGCCAATTTAGACGCCATCACCCTCTGGCAGATCCCATTGGGTGCAGACCAAGTCTGTTAAGAGTCGGGCTCCAGTGATCCGATCTTAAGTCACCCATATTTGCGGGTAATGGGTGACGCCAGGCATTGGAGTCGACGGTGGGAGGGGCTAACTACCCCCACTGACCAGTGTACGCCCACCTTAAGAGAGGCAGCCCCTCTCTAATAGAGGACTGGTCCCCGCTGAAGCCTCTTCTCGTGTTGGGCCACATGGGATAGGAGGACTGACATCCTCCGATAAGAGGTGGATAACCCGGCTTGCTTTTTCAAAAAAACCCAACACCTCTGTTGACGACCTGGAAAATACAAACATGGACCTCGGTACAGACAGCTCCAACTCGGGTTCTAACATTGTAACGTTAGAACCTTATTCACGTCATGTGAATAATAAAACGCTAGAGAAGAAAGAGAGAGTGAAAAATGATGACAGTACAGAAAAATATAGAAAAGTAGAAGTATTACCTGGTCACTATGAAGTAGTGAATTATGAAAATTTTTTTATCTTGGAATTTGAAAACGGAAGAAATGAGCGTATAAATGTTTTTAAAGCTAATAGGGAAATAGTTACTTTATGTGGAGGGCAGCCAAAAATTTTACCCCAGGGAAATGGAAGTCTCTTGATAGAGACACTGTCCCCATTACAAGGTGAAAGGTTAAAAACACTTACAACATTGAATGGTCATAGCGTAAAATGCGTTTCGCACCCTACTTTCAACCAGAGTAGAGGTGTGATATATGCTCCAGAATTGTTGGATATAGAGGAGAAAGAAATAGAGGATGAACTGAAAAATCAAGGAGTAGTTAAAGTAGTCAGAATGAGAAAGAGAGTTGGAGAACAACGTATCCCTCTTGCTACTCTGATTATAACATTTGATCAATGCCGATTACCAAATGTTATAAAAGCTGGATGGCTATCTTTGAAGGTAAAACCATATATCCCGTCACCATTGCGATGTTATCATTGCCAAATGTATGGCCATTTAAGCCAGAAATGTAAAGAAAAACTAAACAATAAGCCAGCTATTTGTGCCAACTGTGGAAAAAGTAGTCATGGAGTATGCATAGAAAACCCTAATTGCATACATTGTGGGGAAGCACACCCAGCTACATCTAAAAGCTGTGTAAAGTTTATTTTTGAAAAAGAAATCCAGGCCATTAGGACCATGGAAAGGGTTACTTTTAAAGAGGCTCGTAAAAGAGCTCTTGAAAAGCAAATAAGACCAGGGCAACCTTTTTCAATGGTTCTGAAGAAAAACTTGCCAAACCACACAGACGAAAATTATATCTCTACTTCTAAGATAAAGAAACAAATGAAAGTAGTTAAAGAGGTTGAAAGTCCCATCGAAAATCTATATCCAGAAATTTTAGAAAAATCAAAACGGATACTTAAAGATCTGAAAATTATTCAAAAGCCAACTACTCCGATTTTAAACAATAGTACAAACCTCTCGCAGGCCGTGTCCTTGCCTGATCTGATGGAGGTTGCACTCGAAACCAATTTACCTGGTGAACCCGTAGTGGGGAAGGTGCAAAAACCTGACAGATCACAACCTTTTAATCGGAAAAGAGAGAGACCTCCCTCCCTCTCTCCTCCTACCATAAGAAACATTAAAGTCACGACTTCCAATAAATATGATATCTTGTCTGCTGATGTTTCTGAACAACTAGAAGGTAAATTGAACCAATCAGAAATTCAAGTTGAGGTCCACCATCCTCCTCAACAATTAGACCAAAAGGACACAAAGAAAAAGAGAAACACAAAACCCACTATATCAAGATCCTCTCTAGAGTTACCTCCGGGAAATATTGTTAGATCAAATATTGCCAATGGGAAGACTTCATCTAAGGTGTCTTCCAAAAAATAAAACATAGTTTTTTCCTCCATTCTGCAATGGAATTGCCAGGGTTTAAGGGCGAAATATGAACAACTTAAGCTCCTCATACGTGAGCACTCCCCTATAACAGTATGTCTACAAGAAAGCAAGCTCGATGCTAATACTCCTTGTCCTCGAGAGTATGTTAGCTATAGGACACCATATGATCAACGAGCAGGGAGCCATGGGGGAAGTCTTGTATACGTTCGTCGAGATGTTCCCCAAATATCTTTGTCTATCTGTACCCCTCTGCAGGCAGTGGCTGTACAGATTGATATAGGGAGAAAATACACAATCTGTTCTCTTTACTTGCCTCCAAATGATAACATCTCATATGATAATATAGTAGAGGTGATTAAACAACTCCCACAACCCTTTCTCTTACTAGGAGACCTTAATAGTAGACATCCTTTATGGGGTGATGTTTTAGCAAATGCAAGGGGTAATATTATATCGTCAATTTTGGAGAATGAAGATGTCGGACTCCTCAATACAGGAGAGCCCACACATTTTCATGTACAGACAGGTACCTTGTCCTGCATTGACCTATCAGTCGCAAGCTCTAACTGTCTTCTCGATTTTAATTGGAGAACATTAGATGATTGGCATACTAGTGATCATGCACCAATCATTATAAACACCAACAATGGTCCACCTTTACAAAGATCACCTCGATGGAATCTTGATAAGGCGGACTGGAATAGATTTCGGGAGTTAAGTGAAATTGAAGGAAATGCAGAACAGTTTGAAAGTGTTGATGATGCCATAGACTTACTTAATGGAACTCTTCACACAGCAGGAGTGAATTCCATTCCCAAAACAACTGGGATATTCAGACGACGACCAGTCCCCTGGTGGTCATTAGAACTAACTGCCCTGCATAGAGCCACAAGAAAGTCTTTAACTCGATTGCGCATGCGCCGTAATGAGGAGAATTTAGTCATATACAAGAAATGTAGAGCACAGTTCCGCCGTGCCATGAAAGAAGCTAGGCGCCAGTCTTGGATGTCCTTTGTTTCCTCCATTAACAGTAGAACACCAACATCATCTGTGTGGAGGAAAGTCAAAAAGATAGCAGGCAAATTCACCCCAAACCCACCACCAGTGTTAAAGATAAATGGCAAGTATATGACTGGAGCAACCGAAGTTAGCAATGCCCTGGCTGACCATTTCTCAAATATATCGTGCAAGTGTGAAGCAGCTCCTGGTCACCGGTATAGGAGCAATGAAGAAAAGAAAGTTTTAAACTTCGCAACAAGAAAGCAAGAGTCATACAATTCTCCTTTTACTGAAAGAGAATTTGATTCTGCTCTTGCTACTTGTAACGATACAGCCCCTGCACCCGATGGAATTCCATATGCAATGATTAAACATGTACCTTTTAATACAAAGTTATTTATTTTAAGCATTTTTAATAGAATATGGCATGATCATAGTTATCCAAGTGTTTGGGAACTAGCCAATATTTTAGCCTTTTTAAAACCCGGTAAGGACAAGTTTTTAGCAGCAAACTACCGACCTATTGCATTGACATCTTGTTTATGTAAAATCATGGAGAAGATGGTCAACGCAAGACTGATTTGGTACCTTGAAAAGAAGAATATTTCATCACCCATTCAATGTGGATTCAGGAAAATGCACTCAACGACTGATGTGCTGATACAACTTGAGTCCTCCATTTGTGAAGCCTTTGCTTCCAAACAGCACCATGTGACAGTTTTTTTTTATCTTGAAAAGGCATATGATACCACATGGAGATACGGTATACTTAAAAGAATCCATGAGTGCGGATTGAGAGGTGAGCTACCACTATTCATCCAGTCATTTCTTTCACATAGAGTTTTCCAAGTGAGAGTTGGGGAAGCTCTATCACAGAGTAAGTGCCAGGAAGAAGGAGTTCCTCAGGGGAGTGTGCTGAGTGTAACCCTTTTTGCACTAGCAATTAATGGGATATCCTCAGTCATTCCCCGGGATGTTCTCGCAACATTATTTGTGGATGATCTCTCCATATCATTTGCTGGGGCCAGAATGGCAATGGTTGAGAGAAAAATCCAACTCTCTATTGATAAAATTATCCATTGGGCCGATATGAATGGATTTAAGTTCTCAACAAGTAAAACTACAATTGTCCATTTCTGTCGTATACGGGGAGTACATCCAGACCCGGATATATACATCAAAGGTCAACGGATCCCATGTGCAAGTGAAGCAAAATTTTTAGGGTTGATATTTGATTGTAGCCTTACATGGGTTTCTCACTTAAAAGCATTAAAAGCTAAATGTGTTGAAGCTATGAATCTTTTAAAAGTCTTGTCCCATACGTCATTGGGGGCAGACCGCAATACAATTTTAAAATTATACAAGGCCTTGATATTTTCCAAAATTAGTTATGGTTGTGAGGTATATTCTTCAGCCACCCCAAGCCGGTTAAAAATACTAGATTCAATACATCATGCTAGCATTAGATTGTCCACAGGAGCCTTTAGAACCTCCCCTATCACAAGTCTCCTTGTTGATGCTGGGGAGTTGCCTCTGGACCTTTACCGGATGTCCTCTATTATTCGGTATTGGTTTAGATTGCAAAGACTCCCTAATTCTTCAGCCTTTCAGACTGCAAGCCTTGTAAGGCACTCAACCTACTTTGAGTTGCACCCAAAATCTCCTCAACCTTTTGGGTTTCGGGTTAACCAATTATTAAACAATCTGGATATAATTAGAAATAAGGTGCTTCCATTCAAGGTATCATCAACGCCTCCATGGAAATTACCTGACATATCTTTTTGTAAATACTTTATTGGAGTTAAGAAGAATATGACTGACTTAGAATCCAGGTCTCTTTTTATGGAACATGTCGAAGAACATAGGGGATCGACTTTTATATATACTGATGGCTCCAAATTTGATGCTGGCGTTGGATTTGGAGTACATAGTAATGATTTTAATTGTAGAGGTGCACTTCCTCTAACAGCTTCCATATTTACTGCCGAACTGTATGGCATATTAACCGCTATTGAGAAAATAGCTTTGGAAAAGGAGGGTAATTTTACAATTTTTAGTGATGCAAGGAGTGTTCTTCAAGCTTTAGAAGTTTTTAATTCTAGTAACCCTCTAGTTTTAAAGATTTTAGAATGGCTTTTCATTATTGGACGGAAAGGTATAACTGTTCGATTCTGTTGGGGTCCAGCACATGTAGGTGTGTCTGGGAATGAGAAGGCAGATTTACTGGCGAAGAATGCGGCATCCGAGTAGCTACCAAGGAGGTATCCCATTCCATGTAACGATCTCCTACCTTACATCAAGAAATTGGTTTGTGATAAATGGCAACAGCACTGGGACAGTCAAGATGGCAATAAAATGAGGGAAGTAACAAATATCATATCACCTTGGAGGTATAACATGATTCCCCGAAAATGGGAGACGACTCTTTGTCGTCTCCGTATTGGTCACACACGGTTGACACACGAGTTTCTGCTGAAGGGCCAACACCAACCGTATAGCGAGGACTGCTTAGTACCTTTAACAGTGAGGCATTTGTTGACCGAATGCCCTAATTTTACTAACTTAAGAAATAGATATCTGTTTGAGGCTCGAGGTGAGGATGGCAGGTTTATCCTTGCCAAGATTCTTGGACATGATGTGTCTTACTATGCGAGCGGAATTTTTAGATTTATTTCAGAAGCAGGTCTTCTGAAAACTATTTAACTATTGTAATGACTTCTTAATTTCTATGGTTTTAATTGAATTCTCTTTTAATTTTCATATACAGTAAATGGTATCGGCGTCAATGACCTTAGATGTCAGGATGCCAGAAAACTTTCAATCAATCAATCAATCAATCAATCGAGAGGAAGTTGACTGCCCTTCGAACGTTGGGTTGAATGCCGGGGACTGTGTCGACACGGCCTGGGGTACCCACTGGAATGTGGTCGGGGTTTGTGCCACCATCTGGGGAACTGAAGGCATCGGCAATTGCTGTTGCTGTTGCTGTCTAAATGGCTTGGCTGGCCGAGACGGTAGCCTAGTCCTCTTAAGTCTT
Source organism: Palaemon carinicauda (assembly GCF_036898095.1). Taxonomy (NCBI): domain Eukaryota; kingdom Metazoa; phylum Arthropoda; class Malacostraca; order Decapoda; family Palaemonidae; genus Palaemon; species Palaemon carinicauda. Next base: position 43,608,852 of record NC_090767.1, read on the forward strand.
CCTCTTAGGTTGGGGACCCTCATCCGGGGAAGACTTTCTCTTGATAGACAGGCCCTACTTCTGGAGAAGGTTTCTATTCTCCGTGGGGGTCTTATCAACAACTTCTTTGACCGATTCGCTAGGGAAAAGGTCTTTGCCCCAAATGTTGGAGGAGATTAGTTTCCTTGGCTCGTGCCTCACCGTAGCCGAGGTGAACACGAACTCCCTGCAAGCTCTCCTCGCCCTAACAAAGCTGTAAAGATCCTTCGTCACTGTGGCCAGATGAGTCTTGGCCACTACCATGAACATTTCATGGACCTTGGGGTCACTTGCCATCGTCTCAAGAGTGGTCTGAAGAGACATTGAGGCAGCCAGTCTTTCTTTTGTCTCGAGCTCTCTCCGCAAAAGAAAGTCAGACAGCTTAGGGAGGTTCTCACCGAACTGACGTCCGGCAATATCAGCCTCCAACTTCCCGACTGAGAAGGTAAGATGGACGTCCTTCCAGTCCTTGTGGTCCATAGGTAGGGCCAGCGACAAGGGTTTACACTCCTCCAAGGAGGGGCAAGGCTTGCCAGCCTCGACTGCTTTTAACACAGCCGCAAACCCTTTCTGCAAAAAGGGGAAGGCTCTAGCAGGAGAGGACACAAAGGAAGGGAGCTTCTTACTCAATGCAGCCACCTTTGAGTTCGTGAAGCCCCTCTCTTTCATCGAAGATGAAAGCAAAGCTTGAGCCTTAGCATGGTCCATCACTATGACCTCCTTCGGCTCTGTCTCCTCCTTTGAAGCTGGTTCCTTCCTCAACTGGACATAACAGTCCGGATATGACCCTTTGCTTGTCCAGAATTCCACCTCCTCTAGGGGAACTGAACCCAACTTATCCGACATGACGATCTTTCCAATCGTCATCGGCATGTGCTCAGCATATCTCCACGAGTTAGCATCTGAGCACAAGGGAAGGTCTTTCACATTGAGCCTTTTCTGGGGCCCACGTGATGCTGCAAGCTTCTGCATCTGCAGTTCCATTGCAGCCGCCTTCTCATTATTCTCCTTCTGCATTTTTTGGATCATTCCAACAATGGAGGAGAGGGCCTGTCCCAGCTCTACTGGGAGAGCGGACGATGTTGAGGGAATAGGTTCAGGGATCTGAACCAGAGCAGCCGACACCTCGTCGGCCTCTTCCTCTACAATGTCTGGGGCTATATCTTCATCCTGGCTTTCTGCCAGGAGGTCTTCCTCCAGACGCTCAGACACATCTGACATCCTGTCGTCCAACTGGATGTCTTGCAAGGCGACCGCGACTTCAGCATCTACCGGGATCTGAACTAGGGGGATCTCCTCTTGAGGCTGGGGAATCACTGCATCAGCTGATGCCCTAGGGAAAAGGTAAGCCGTCATCTTCTCACTTGGAAGATAAGGTCCAGAGGTGTTCTTCTGGAAGCCCCTTACCTAGGTATGAAGCTTCTCCCTTGCTATATCCCTTGATTCCGCCATCCTAGGGGAATCAAAAGCCTCGGTAATCAGGTTAGAGCACACGGTACATACCTGAGGGTCCCAATACCGGAGATCACCCTTGGAGACAGCGCATGCTGCGTGCCTCCTACATAACTCATGTCCGCAGAAGTTCTTACTGCGGACGTTGCAGAAAACACTTCCGCACTTCGGATGGTTCTCCTGTATAGAGAAGAAATTTCCATGAGTATCAAGTGAACTACGTATCACTGGATATGCACAGTTTAGCATAACAAATCAGAAAGGAAAGACACACACTTGTGTTTCCCGCACAACCAATTGTTGCAGCCTTCCAGATAATAAAATCGTATGGTTAATCTGTCCTAGAGTAACCAATGAAAAATTTCCAGAGGAAACAGGTGTAGCTCACACCTAAGGTATGATTTTAAAATACCGGATAATAGACAAGAAAGAACTCACTTTCTTATCTGTAAGGCAACACCAAAGGGCTGTGCAAGACAACACAAAAGAGTTAGAAAACAGTGTTGTACCAATACTATACTATAGTTTTCTCCCAACAGTATATACTATACTGAAGAATACTGGTACAGTATAGAAGGTAATGCGCCGGCCGGCACACACCATAAATAGCTTTAAAGTATACTACTTAACAGCTATAAGGCGGCAGAACGCTGGTTCAAATGCATGTGCCGGCCGGCAACAGCCAATGATTGCCGGCTGGCAACTGCCAATGTAGGCCAGCAATGACTGCCGGCTGGCAACTACACAAGGTAGCAGCCGGCTGCCGGCCACCACTCATAGCGACTGGCAGACAAGGGCGTGACAATAGCCCGCCGGTAAAGGTAAACAACCGATGCCGGCCAGCAGCAAAAGAACCAGAGAACTCCGACTGCCCGGCTGCGGCCGGCAGCCGGATCGGGTACAGCACTAGAAGAAAACAGAGTGGATGCCAGGATAAGAGAGTGTACTACCTCAAAGCCCGGCAATCCGAAAGAGTGCATATAAGGAAGGGGAGAATCTAATTCAGGCTTCCTGACCAATGCCGTCTGGCTCTACAGACAGACATGGATGAGGGACCAAGGGAGGTCCGGGCAGCACTCAAAGCAGAAGACCTTTGCCGGCTGGCAAGGGACCGAGTCCATTCCACATCCTAACCTATACTAGGTCCAGATGTAGAATGACGAACAGTACTGTAACGGCTAGGCCATTATAGAGATAGAGGGGGAAGGGACAAAGAGGGTCCTACCAACCTTGCTTTAGTAAAGAATCACCCGCAGCCAAGAAAACTCATCTTAGCCTAAGGGAGATCCAAGGAGGGAGGCCAGCAATACTTGCCAACCCCCACTGAACTAAAGCAAGGAAGGTGTTGCTACTCCCAGGGACAGGATCTTATCCTCCCACCGAGAACAGCAACAAGGACTAGACTGCTAGATCATAAAAAGAAGGAATCATCTCGTACAGAAACCTTCGGGAGTGACCTAAGGAGGCTAAGCCTCCTATGTCTGCGTCAGACTAGCGAGGGAGTCTCAACCCCAAGCCAGACAAACACAGACTGAGACTAAGAACTCTGATGTTCTGCCCCCTCTCTGAAGCCAGACTTACTGGAACAGGAAGGTACAGTAACACCCCAATATAGTTTTATCGAAAGTTAATTCAGATAAACCACTAGGGTTAAGCCCAAGGCTTAAACAGAGGGAAAGGGATTGCATACCATCTCCGAAGAAAAAAAAGCAACCGGGGAGTATGAGAAAGTATACTAAGGCTCCATAGGCAACTTAGCCTAGGAGCCAAGAGAATTGATTACCTAAATCACCGAAACTCACTCGTATACTATCTTGGAAATAATCAATATAATCTTAAATGTATAAAACTGCCTAAAGCTTCAATAATATTTTAAAACACTCGGAAATCCAAAAATCATGCAGGAAAGTACTAGGGCCAAACGAAAAGGCTACGTGGTCTAGCGTAGGCCAGAATTGGCGAATACTTCGCCAAAACAAATAATGCTAAAAGCACGAATAAGGAAATCCTATGTAACGCTAAATAGCCAAAATTATTAAAGCAAAACAGCCGGGAACGTCGCTCTGGCTAACTAAAACTCATACCTAGCGAGCGACAGCGTCCATGACGCCTCCGGTAGGCAACAGCTCTTGTAACAAAGATTATTACTATTAATCACTTGAAAAATTACCAAGAGCCTACATTTATACATAAAAGAAATAATACTCAACTTATCAGAGGCAGACGAAGTTGGAGAAAGCATAATAAAGCGATTAAATCCAAGATTTTGCGAGAAACACAGGAAAAAAACACCGAGTTGTTAAGCTACGCAAAAAGGAATACAGATGGCGCCAGGATCTGCGCAATGCACGCTTACGAAATGGGAGAAGAGAGAGCCTTGCGAAGGGCTCTCCTTTTTCTTTCTCGTTTTCGTTTTCTTGCCAATTGACCCCTTCGAAGTGTTATCTCTGTTCGGGGTGCAGATTGCCATGTGGCGTGTCAAGAATACGTCCTCTGATATTTCGCGATATCCCTGGTACTTTCATTAGGGATATTCGCTCCAGGAGTTAGAATTCTGGGTACCTTAAGGTAAATTCTCTGGGAATATCGCCGTAGTTGTAATATACCCTAGGAAGCTACCCTATAGGAACTTCCATCAGGACGACATGGCTTGAGCCCAAAAAAGGTAACTTATGATTTGATTTATTGAAACTTTCAAAGGTGGTTGGGAGGGATGCCTGAACTGGGAAAAGAAATATTGAAGGTGAAAAAGATGCTGGATACCAGAAAGACCGCCGACGCCTCCGGTCCCATCATCAACGTTGAAGAAAGGACGGGAAGGCAAAACTATCTCCTTTTAAGGAGTATGAGTTATTGCCCTCAGGCGCCAGCACCCGTTCTGATTCCAGCAAGGGAGATTGGCTGAGATGAGAGAAAGGCATGTTGGACGTCAAAAAGGGCGCCGATGACTCCGACCCCATTTCCAAGCAGAATACAGGATGGGAAGACAAAACTGTCTCCTTATAAGGAGTACGAGTTGTTGCCCTCAGCCGCCAACAATCATTCCGCTCCCAACATAGAGATTGCAGGGGGAATAAGAAGGTTTCTCTTCAATTGCCACTTAGATTGCTGGTTGGCGTTGTTGCAACGTTATCTTGGTGGAGGGTAGCTGAGGAGAATTTCTGAGAGGGTATTGTGATTGTCAATAATGTGCTTGACAATTTCTGTTGCTGTTGCAGGAGTATTGGGATTAAGATCCTGCCGAAGTATGCTTGTTTCCTGACATTGCTGTAGATAGTGCTGTAAAGGTTCTTCTGTGTCCTGATTACAGTACTTGCATGGTCTGATTGGTCTGTGCTGTGCTGCTGGGTCTTGGCCGTTATCTAAGATGATCTGCCAGTTGCATAGATATCCCAGTCGCAGTCTGCAAATAATTACTGCATCCTGGCGAGGTGTTTGTCTTGCAATTGGGTGTGGTAGTATGTTTGTAGCTTCAATGTACCACTTAGCAGATCTTGAGCCATCAAGAAAGGCTCTTCTAACTTCACTAGTCTTTTGAATGTTGCAGTAGGTAGCCATTTTATTTTGAATGGTTTTTAATGACTGTTGCAGAGTGATGCAGATAGTTAGGCACATTAAGGCCGATTTAGCTAGGTGGTCGGCCTCATCGTTGCCAGAGATTCCTGTATGACTTGGTATCCAGTTCAGGGTGACTTGCCTGTTGTTTCTTTGGTGGAGCAGGGCTAAGAATTTAATTGCAGTGATAAGGTGGACATTCTCTGTAGGTTCCTTGTTGCTGAGGGCCATGGTGGCTCCTCTGGAGTCTGTATGGATCGTTGTGTTCTCGTTTTGTTGATTGGCAGTGTGTTCTAGGGCTTTTGTAATGTGGAGGCATGGTTGGAAAGTCTCCAATTTGCTTTATATCCTGATGTAGAGATAACTGCAGCCGCGGCTGGCTGCAGGGATTGCACGGTCAACTGATCCATCTGTTTAGTAGGTATGAGGTGCAGGAGTGTTCCTGATTGCATTTATTGCAGCTGCATTGAGTTGCTCTTGCGTGCAAAGAGCCTTGCCTGCTGCTGGTAGGATAGTGAAGTTGTATTTGATGGGATCACATGCCCAGGGAGCAGGAGGGATGTAGCCCTCATGCATTTGTTGTCCCTTGATTTTGTGAGCCTCGTTTTGCATCTGCATTCTTCTGAGTGTATCCAGTAGTTTCGTTGCATGGGAGCTGGGTGGATTTAGTTCTTCAGCAAGAGGTAGAAGCCTTTTTATTTTGTCATTGAGTGGGCTTTTTCTGTCTGCGATGATTGACTTGAATATAATGCTGCTATTCCTTATGTCAATTCTGGCTGACAGGGAGATAAGGTTAGTTTCTGCTCTGAGTAGGCAGAGTCTTGTCCACATTGGAGAGCCACTGATGAGTCTCATGGCATTGTTTTGGACTACTTCTAATGATGCTTTTCGAGTGTCGGTCAATGCAGTAAGTGTGGGTGCTGCATAATCAATGTGGGATCGAATTGCTTGTAGGTAAAACAGCCTTAGGAGGTTATTAGATACTCCTTGTCTAAGGGAGGTCATTCGTTTCATGGCTGATAGACGGATTTTTGTCTTCTCTCTGAGGTAGGTTACTTCATTAGCTGCTGACAGGGTTTTGCTAATGATTACCCCGAGGTACATGAATTGACTCACCCATTCGATGTCCTCACCTCTCAGTTTGAAGTTTTGAGGGTTTTGCGAGCGTTTTATAGCCATTGGTTTTGTTGGTATTGATTTTCAGACCAAGATCATTGCATTTGGCTTGGATTATGTCCAGAGCTTTTTGAGTGATATTTCTGGCATGAGCTTTGTTTGGGCATACTATGCATATGTCATCTGCATATATGAATATCTCCACTCCTTTTGGGAGTTTTAGAGTGGCTAAGTTCTCCATCAGTAGATTGAACAGGTAGGGGCTGAGTATGCCTCCTTGTGGTGTTCCGTTTTCTAGGGGGATGAACTCAGTGGTTTGTCCTTGTGTATAGTTTCGAGTCCAGGCCAGTAGGTGTCCTTTCACTCTTTTTTCAACAAGTGTAAAGAGTATAGCTGGTGAGCTAGCTAGCTCAAAGGCTTTCTCGAGATCAAGGAATATGACAAAAGCTTTTTTGTCGTTGATTGTTGAGAGGACATCTGTGATGCATTCTTGAGTGCTTATGCCATTTCTGTAGGCATATAGGCGATGATGTAGTTGGCCTATTTTCTACTGCAGTCTGTTCAGTACCATTCTCTCAGCTACTTTCTCTATGCAGCTTATCAAAGCTATAGGTCTGTAGGTATTTGGCTCCTTAGGTTTTGGAATAGGTTTAGTGTCCTGCTGGTTCCACGTGGTTGGACGTAGTTTTTCCGTATGTGTCCTATTTATTAGATGCAGGTAGACTAATTTGGCATGGTTTCCCATGTTCCTCAGCATGCTATATGTGATAAGATCGGCTCCAGGGGCAGTGTCCTTCCTGCCTTTTGATAGGGCTGTATTTAGTTCTTCCATGGTATAGGGGTGATCAGTGTCATCTACCATGTTGCAGGCGGCTTCTATGATGTTGTTCCTGATAGGGAGCAGAGTTGTCTGCCTGTTGATGGTTGGCAGAGGTAGATTGATGCTTTTTGCTCTGTCCGCAAAGTTGTTAGCAATCCTCTTGGCTTCAGCTAATGGGTCTGGGTGTGTAACTCTGGGAGTATTATATTTTCCAGAGACTTGGTTAAACCAGCCCCATATTTTGGCTAGGGATACGCTGAAGTTGACCTCGTTGCACCATGAGTACCATTTGTCTAGTTTTACTTCCAATGATACTTGTACAGAATGCTTGTAGATTATGTAGTTCATCTGTTCTGTGTCTCCTGAGAAGTTTCCTGGTCCTGTTTATTCTAGCATTAATTTCTTTGATGCGGCTGTTGTAGTACCAGGCATCAGCATGTTTCTTCTCAGAGTACTTTTTTTGTGGCATGGATACACTGGCTGCTACCTTTAGTTGTTTGCTGAAGTCGGTAGATAGGGTGGAGATATCATTATGCGGGTGTTTGATATATTCCAAAGCCCACTCTGTCATGGCTGTTTTGAATTTTTCCCAGTCAGCAAACTCCGGGTTCCACCTTTTTGGGGGTGGAGGAGGAGGTGGGTATTTCTGCAATTCAAGTGTTACTTCTATGGCAAAGTGATCGCTGGTTAGTACAGGATGTAGTTGCCATTTAGCTCCTCTTTGTATGGCACTGGCTAAGTAGGTAAGATCTAGACGACCTCCTTTTAGATGGGTGGCTTCGGTAACATTGTTGAGCAGTGCTACATCAGGATATTCTTGCAGTAGGGCATGCAGGTGTCTGCCAGTTTGATTTGTTTCTGATATGGAGTTCAGGAACTGATGATGAGCATTAAAGTCGCCTGCAATAATTGAGTCTTCGTTGGAGGCTTCTGCAAAGAGTGCCTCGGCATCGATATTTTTTGCTGGGGATTTATATATGTTGTGGACTGTTAGCATTGTGATTAGGAGAGAGATCTGGATACTTAGTGTCTCTGCCTCGGTCCCACAGTCTATGCTTGGTAGTAGTTTGGAGGGGATACTGCTTTTAATGAGGGTAGTCAGTCCTCTTGTCGTTGGTGATTGATACGTTGTGTATACTTTGTATCCTGAGAACGAGAATGGTATGTTCTCATTAAGCAGAGTTTCTTGCAGTATGATGTCGTCAGGGTTTTGCACTGAAGTTTGAGATTGAAGAAATGCAAACTTGTTTCGAAGTTCACAAATATTCCATTGGAGCACTTTTACCTGCATATTGTGGTTGTTGCAAGTGGTTGTATGAGGTCCATTTGCATTGGGAACTATGAAGGGAAATGAGCTTCTAGTTCCTGGGCGGCGTTGTCGAACACGAAGTCATCCAATGACTCCTGTGTGAATTTGATTTTGCGGGATGGCAAGAAGTTTCGGAGGATGTTGCTGATGGCTGCCAGCAGAGCACCCATGGAACATGCAGAGAGGTCGTACTCACTGATGTCTCTGTTGAAAGGTTGTTTGGAGGGGCGTGAGGCCCTCGATTTGCTTGTAGAGGTGGAAGGTAGGTTAGGAAATCCCTTTAGGGAGTGGGAAATGTGAGGTGTGTGAGTGGTAGGTGCAGAGGAGGATGGGTTGGGTTCTGGTTGTTTTGGCTGGGTGACGTTAGGAGAATTGGTTGGAGAGGTAAGTTTTAAAGGTGAGGGAGTGCGGGGAGTATGGGTTGGGGATCTTTTTTCTTTGGAAGGAGGTTTAGGTGGTTGTTGAGGTTTAGGTGCTGGAGAGGGAGTTGGTGGAGAGGAAGGTTCAGGAATGGCATGTCTGGAAGGGTTGGGATTTTGTTGGGAGGTGTAGTTGGAAGGTGTAGGGTTTTGTTTAGTTGGAGGTGGCTGCGTTCGACGCTGTTGACGTGGATGGAGGTTGTAGTGGCAGTCTGCTATTCTTTGAAGTCTATGGGGGCATCTATCATGCCAAGCATGATGGGATCCTCCACAGTTAGGGCAGCGGGCGATGGTTTTATGCCCTGCTTTGTGGCTGGCAATACAGTAGGCGGTGGGGTGCTGTCTGCTGCTGCAGACCCCACAGATCTCCGGACCTGTGCAGCGGGATTTATGGTGTCCAAACTTTTGACACCGGAAGCATCCAAGTGGCTCCTTGAAGTACTCTTCGGTGCGAAAGGTGCCCCAAAGGCCGAAGGATAGTTGAGGAGGGCGAGCTCCCTTGTGGACTGCCTCCAATTTGTGGGATCTGCCCTCGGCCTTTCCCTCACATCTCTTGACAGTGATGATAGAAGGATGTTGGAGCACTGGTTCAAGTGGAAGGTCGAGGTCGTAGACAACGATGATGGTGGTAGGTCTCTCGTTGATGTCCAGTTTAAGGACATTTTCCTGTTGCTCTAAGTAGGTCTTCGTCTGCTCATCTTTAGCTGTAATGACCAGTTGTCCCCTGGGATTGGGACGTATGGTCATGTTAAGTCGAGGATTGCTGGCTTCCATGGCAACTATGGAAGCATAGGATGTTATGCTGGGTCCTGGAGTAAACCTAAACTTAGTCTCCTGTTGCTGCTGTTTGTGTAGGTGGGTCTTGAGAGGGGATACTCTCAGTCTCAGCTACTTCTTGGGTTGCTGGTAGGTGGTCCGGGGTCTGCACTGGGTGGTCCCTCGAAGTTCCAGGGACTGGTTCCGTTACAGGTGGTTGAGGGCGCTTAGCATGGCTCCTCAAAGTCAGGCCTCTGGGTTTTTTTATCCTTCCCTTCTCCACTCTTGTTCGAGGGGAGGAGGTGGGGATAGGGGATGAACCCCAGTCTGCCATTGCAGACTGCGATGGTGGTCTTCAGCTGTCGAACGATGTGTACCGCAGGTGTCGTCAATGATGAATTAAAAGAAAACTAAAATCAAGACTAAGTAAAGTCTTGAAAAATCGCAAACACTGAAACAACTCTACGGGAATCGCAGTGAAAATTTCAGTTACTCGCTGGTTAAAGTCGATCGTTTCACTAGCTTGTTAGTGAAGAGGATGGCAACTTGGGCAGGTAGGACTCTGTCTAGCTTCATCGGTCATGCCTTGGGCTACTGATGTTGAGCCGTATCTCTTGGCCAGTAAGAGATCCGGCGACAGGGGCACTCTGATTTTGAGTGCCACTGCAGGCGTACAGTTGACCATTTCGCCGGTTTATCCCCGCAATGGGGATGGAGCGACCCACAGCACCTCCTTCATGCGATCCGTTGGACCCATAGAATGGGTTGTCGGCAGGTACCACAAGGAGGTGGATCGCTAGTAAGCTATAACTTGTGGCGGCTCGGATTCAGCAAACGCGTTGTCTTTGCCAAGTCATAGTTACTCCCGCCGTTTACCCGTGCTTGGTTGAATCTCTTCCCTTTGACATCCAGTGCACAGGGCAGAAATCACATCGCGTCATCATCAGCCATAACTATCGCGATGCTTTGTTTTGATTAAACAGTCAGATTCCCTGTGTCCGTGGCAGTTCTGAGGGTGGCAGGTTCATCCTTGCCAAAATTCTTGGACATGATGTGGCCTACTATGCAAGTGGCATTTTTAGATTTGTTTCAGAAGCGAGTCTTCAGAAAACTATCTAACTTTTATAATGACTTATTAACTTTTATGGTTTCAATTGAATTTTCTTTAATTTTTTTATACATGTAAACTAAATGATATCAGCGTCAAAGACCCTAGATGTCAGGATGCCTGAAAACTTTAAATCAATCAAACAATCTCATCATAAGTGGGTTAGTCTCTTTTCTTACTCTCTACTTGTGCTACGAGATAGTTTGTAGCACTTTATAATGTAGGGATCCTCATCATCTAATTACTGACCTGTAGGTACTACAGCATAACTTAGCTCGGATCACTCGGCTGTAGTTCTATCCGGCAGGAATCTCCACTCAACAGGGGCACTAGTTCTCTGGCGCCTGGAGGAACGTCAAAGTCGGTCAAACTTCATGAGCAATGAAGCTATGAGATGTCCCCTCCACCTGAAATACCTATATAATATGCATATACAGACAATGCACCCTCATAAGATCAAGGTCGTCAAGACTCAGCTTTAGCTTCTGGCAGACGCTAATCGTCCCTCTTGACAGTACTCCTCGCCAGTTCCCAGTTATTGCCTTCACTGAGGGTCTGGAGATCTGACTAATCTCTCATAGCACTCATACAAGGGTTTCGGAATGCCTTCGGTAAAATTGAAGATACCGAGGCCACCGTCTGCTATGCCTGCATAGAATGCTCCTAAGGAGTATCACCGGGTAGGTGCAAGCACCTCCTCGTGAACTTCCGAACTTTGTTGTCCACCCCTTTGAGGTGGTACTTTTTGACCTGTCCATGGACGGCTATATGGTTAAGCTGAGGTATCAACACATTCTTAAGGACCCAGAACTTCTGCTGAGGCTTCAGAGGCAAACTCTGCAGATTCCCTAGTTCAGCTTTGGCCTTACCGATCAATTTCGACCCGTTCATGTTGACCACAAGCCCACCTTCTACCCCCAGATATTTGTAGAATCCGTCAGGACTTGTGACCGGGAGATTTTCATTCCTATACATGAAGGGCTAGATAGTAGGTAGGGACAGTGGGAATCTCGTTAATCCATTCATGCGCGTCACTAATTAGATGACGAGGCATTTGGCTATTACTACGACCTACCATACCTGAGAGCTCTCGCAAAACTGATCTAAGCCTTAATCCTAATGGGACCTCTCTTGGCTTCTCAGAGATTGGTCTCATTTCCTAGGCAATTTACATATATTGATCTAACTTATCCTAGGTGCCTACACTTTTACAATTCTAAACTTAAATAAATCTAGCCTTAAAATTAAATCAGGTAACACAGCCTACCATTACATTGTCCTTCCGTGGTGTTAACAATGGATGTGTTCCTGCCGGCGCTTATCCACTCAACAGGAGATCGTTCTTGGCAGGAACGTCGGGTGGTCAAAACTTCGTGGCCGAGAACGCCACGTTACATCACCTACCCCCGACATACCCATATAATTGGAATATATGGATAGTCCACCCTGCAAGATCTTGATCGACATCAGGTCTAAGTCCTTTACGCTTAGCTTCAGCCTCTGGGCCAGGCTGATCGTCCCCCTGGACAGTACACCCCTCCAGTTCCCGGTGATAGCATGTACTGAGGGTACTGTTGCCGTAAGCTCTTTGACGGCTCTTTTGCTGCAGGTAGTATCATATTTGGCGATTTTCACCGCGTCGAAGAACCCAAGGGGACGAACATTGGCGTCCGCGTTTATCTGACAGTCTACTACCATTGACTGTCTGTCTTTCCAGACCACCAGGTCTGGTTTCCGTAGCCCGCTTGTCGTGGCTATGTTGGGTTTGTCAAGGACACTGAACCCCGCTTCAGTGGCCTTCTTAGCATAGATCTTCAATGCATCGTGTCTCCTTATTCGCCATGGCTGAACAGCCGGACAAACCTGCATGATATGGTGCAGGGTACCAGGGGCGTTGCAGCCAAGATCACAGCGGCTGCTCTGCTGCCTGCCTCTCGCGCTCCGGTCCGTGGTCGTCAGGAGTCCCAACCGGAGTTTGATGGCATTGCAGTAGGTACCGCCCCTCATCATGCGGTTGCCAGCGTCCAACCATTTTGGCTTCAGTCCAAAGGGAGCCTCCCTCAGACCGCTCCCTCAGACCGCAGCCGTCTACAGTAGTGTATAGCCTTTCTCCCCAGTCCGAGATGGCAGGGGCCCGGTGTTGCTGGACCAGATCAGCAGTAATTCCCGCCACCAACGGATCTGGAGATCGGGCTAGTGTCATATGGCATTCATGCAGGGCCCTGGGTATGCCCTCGGAAAAGTTATAAATTCCGAGACCACCCGCTGCTGTCCCCGCATAGAATGCCGGCAGTGGAGTGTCACCAGGAAGATGGAGACACTTTCTCACAAATTTTCTTACCTCTTTGTCTACCGCCATTAGGTGGTAGCCCTTGAGGTTCCCGTGAACGGCTACATGATGCAGCCGAGGTATCAACACCATTTTCAAGGACCAAAGCTTTTGCTGGGGCTTCAACGGCGCAAGCTGCAGATTCCCCAACTCAGCCTTGGCCTTGCCAATCACTTTCGCCCCATTCACATTCGTCCCGAGCCCGACAACTTATACCGAGGTATTTGTATACCCCATCAGGGCTCGTGACTGGGATGTTGACATTCCCGAATGTGAATGGGTGGGTATCACAGTACCAGGTCTTCTTTTGCCGATCACTGACGATACCGGCCGTGGCACACTTCTGCAGGCCGGGCTCCAGGCCCAGCTTTCCAGCTTCCTCAAGCAGACTCTTGATTGCTGTTCTTAAACCGCCTCTGGTTTGTGCCACGACAACAATATCATCAGTGAAGGCCAGATATTTGATTGCCTCTCCCCGCAGCGTTGCCCCTACGCCCTCGGGGAGGCAAGAGAGTGCTCTATCTAGGGCAAGATTGAAAAGCAAGGGGGACAGTGGATCCCCCTGCATTACGCCCCTAGTGATATTAACCCCGATCCCAGCTACCTCGGCATTGATACTAGAGTAGAAGTTTCTGAGGTAGTGGATCGAGTCATTGTCCAGGCCAGCTGCCCTTAGAGTATCTAAGAGGGCTTGATGACTGACGGAATCGAATGCCTTCTTGAAGTCTATAAAGACTAGGTAGAGGGTCTTCGACTCCGTCTTGGCCTCCTTAATCAGTTCTTGCAACAATAGAAGGTTGCTGCTGACACCCTCCTCAGCCTTTAACCCTTTCTGACGGACCGAGGAGGGGATGCGCTCTGCCAGGCGCTTGCTCAGGATCTTATGCAACCCTCTAGCTACGACTGACGTTATTGTAATTGGACGGAAGTCCCCGGCCTCTTGAGGGACATCCTTTTTGGGCAGCAGAGTTGTTCTGCCTCGTGCCCAGTCATATGTGGCTGTTTTGGATTGCAGAATAGTGTTATACAGTTCTGCAATCCGGTCGTTTGCCGCCGCTCTAAAGTCGGCTGCTCTAATGCCGTCTGGGCCCGGCAACGCCTTTAAACTGGTTTTCCTCTTGCACCATTCAATGTCAAGCGTGGTAACCGGTTCAAGAATGGTGCATGGGTGGCGTTGTGCTTCATCATTCAATAGGCTAGCTGGACTAGGCCTTCCAAAGAGGGCCGTCCAGTATTCCACGGTCCCGGGTGGGAACGTGGGACTAGCCAGAGGGTCTTTTCCCAAGATGGCATTCTGGGCAACTCGGCTGAGATTTTTATCCCAGCCTCTTTGAGTTGCCGCATACTCTCTCCTTCTCCTTATATTCTGAGGAATATTTCCTTGTAGCTGTCTACTTCCCCTGCTATTGTTATTCGCTCTTACTACTCTGGGTCTCGATCCAAATATCTCCTCTTTCAGCGAATCTATCTCTTGTGAGATTTCATCTTCACCAGATGTATTCAAGCTCCTTTCGCTGAGAGGAGATGCGTCACTCCCGTCGGGGCTAGACGGGGGAGACCTGCCCGGGGCCAGAGCCGAGGTGGTCACAACCTCAGCCCCGGAGCTGGGGCCGTGACCAGCCCGGCCCCGGTCCAGAGCAGTGCCAGACGTTTGGGACCCGATCTGGGCCAGAGGCGAGGTGGTCGCAGTTTCAACAGTAAGAGGGCCGGAACCGCGACCACCCCGGCTCCGGTCCAGATACTCATTCATTCCATCTTGGCTTTTGGAATTCTCATGTGTGGCTTGCAGGGTGATGAGGGTTGACGCAGTGTTTCTGGTCATAATTGGTGTTGTCAGAACAGGATTGACTTCTTTTGGGGCCACTGTACTCCTCCTTTGATCTCCACTCGTATCTTTTGACGCATACGCCAATCCCTCATCTGCCACAGATGTTACCCTGAGATTTTCGGTTGCAGCTGATCTTGTACCGTCCATCCTTACTCTGCTCACAGTAGGAGGAGGTACTGCACTGGCTAGGATTTTTAATTGCTGTGCATATGCTGCAACCTTTTGTCTATATTTAAGAGTCCTTCTCTTTGTGCATACGCTTTCAAGCGTACGCCAAGGAAGAACTAGCTGCACAATACTTTTATTTATGTGGGGGTCATCTTTATTGTCCACTTCAAACTTGATCATAGGGATCTCGTCGTCCGAGGTCCAGTCGAGTCGGCCCCCCACATGGCTTTCCCGACTGGCCCCGGTGGGCTCAGCAGTCATTTTCGATTTTACCACCTTGCACTCCTCCTCCTCCTTTCCTTTGGCATTTTTAAGTAAGTCCTGGTATTGTTTGGACTTACGTTTGCCACTTATAGAATCTACTGATCTGTCATTCAGTACGCACTCATGTATTTTAACATTTATAAAAGGATGGCCCAAGTTAGAAACTTTGAACTGGGCCATCAAGTTAAGCTCTTCTGGGGCCCAGGGCTTATTTCGCCGGCCTTCTAGGCGTTTTATGGCCCCCTCGTGAAAATCAAGAGCGTGAGCTCTTCTCTCATGCAGACGCCTGCCTGCGAAGGACTTAAACACCTTACCACAATGGGGGCAGGTGGGAGACCGATCGGCGCTCTCGGCCACGCCTTGGGCACTGTTGGACGGCCCTTCCAATCGGCTAGTTAATTGGCCGGCGACGGGGGCACTCTGGTTGTGAGTGCTCCCGTTGGCGGAGGGTTGACCCATACGCCGGCTTTCCCCTTCTTCATGGGTGGAGTGACCAGCAGCCTCTCCCAAGGGATTGACTGGGCAAGTTGGATCCACTGAATGGCCCCCACGATCCATACTGCGGGCCCAGTGGATTGGTCACTATCAGTTGACACTGATCTTGCCTGCACGTCTCGGCTCGCAGTGAGACGAAACTGGTGACTTAGCAAGGGGGACCTAAGGTTCTTAATTGATCCCCCTCCCTGACTCTCGGTTGCAACTCTCAGACTCCCTGACCAAGGGACTGGAGAAGCGGAACCGCACCAGTTGATAAGGAGTGAGGAAATGAAAGCGCTCGAAAATGGTGGTTTGAAGCCTGTTCCGATTGCTAAATGCTCCCGATCACCTCATTTTTTTTTCATTTTTTTCAAGACTAACGTTTGCAGGAGAGCAACACTACTTCACCATTTTCCTGGTCTTATCAAACAGTTGCTCTCCCTGGCTAGTCCTCTTTTCCTACCTCGAAGATAGGTCCGCTGTCTTGATGCTATCTAAGGAAGCGCAGAACCCACTTGATGACGACGAACAGCTGCGCTTCCTCCGGCGTTAAATCCCCACTCAACAGGAGTCCAAAGTTCTTGTACTCCTGTAGGAACGTCGAAAGGGTGGTCAATCTTCATGGTCATTGCTCCTACGAAACGTCGCCTCCGCCCGACATGCCCATATAATTTGCGTATATGGACAGTCCTCCTTCCAGGATCTTCACCGTCATCAGGTCCAGGTCTCCAAGTCATAGCTTCAGCTTCTGGCATAAGCTGACGGTCCCTCGCGACAGTACTCCTCGCCAGTTCCCGGTGACCGCCCTTACTGAGGGTACTGTTGCCGTGAAGTTCTCCACGGCCTCCTTGATGCAAGTGGTGTTATACTTCGTAATTTTCGCGGCATCAAAAGAGTCGAGAGGTCGTACGTTGGCGTCTGCGTTGATTTGGCAGTCAATAACGATTGACTCCCGGTCGTTCCAGACAACGAAGTCTGGTTTTCTGAGCCCTTGATTCGTAGGGATGTGGGGTTCATCCACTACATTGTACCCTGCTTCGATGGCCTTCTTCTTGATGAAGCACTTGATGGAGTCGTGCCTCTTAATCCTCCATGGCTGAACGGCTGGACACGTCTGTAGGATATGGTGCAGGTCTTACGTTGGCGGTCGCCGATGATTCCAGCTGTGGCACACTTCCCTAAGCCAGGCTCGAGGCCAAGCTTTGCCGACTCGTCCAGTAATCTGGTTACCGAAGATGACAAACCTGCTCTCGTCTGTGCCACAACCACAATATCATCCGCAAACGCCATATACTTGATAGTCTCCCCTCTGAGCGTTGCCCTTACGCCTTCGGGGAGCTTAGCATGTGCATGGTCTAGGACAAGATTTAAAAGCAAGGGAGATAGAGGATCCCTCTGCATTATGCCCCTAGTAATGTCTATTTCGATTCCAGCTACCTCCGTGCTGATACTAGAATAAAAGTCGGTGAGGTACTGGATTGAATTCTTGTTGAGGCCAGCAGCTCTCAGAGTATTGAGGAGAGCTGGATGGTAGACGGAGTCAAAGGCCTTTTTAAAGGCAATAAAAGCTATAAAAAGGCTCTTTGACTCACGTTTGGCCTCTTTAATCAGTTCTTTAAGTAGGATGAGGTTGCTACTTACCCCCTCCACAGCCTTGAACCCTTTTTGTCGAACTGAAGAGGGGATGCACTCTGCCAGGCGCTTCGTTAGGATCTTATGCAACCCTCATGTTGCCACGGACGTCACTGTAATTGGGCGGAAGTCCCCGGCCTCTAGGGGGACATCCTTCTTGGGCAATAGGGTTGTTCGCCTTTTTGCCCAATTCCGGGTCACAATTCGGTTGTCTATAATAAGGTTATACAGATTCATGATCTATTGACTTGCCGCCGCTCTAAAATTGGCAGCTTTTATGTCGTCTGGGCCCGGCGACGTTTTTAAATTTGTCTTCCTTTTGCACCATTCTACATCATCAATAGTGATGGGGTCTAAGATAGTGCACAACTGGTTTGGCGGGTCAAAATTGATTGTGCTAGCCTGGCTGGGTCTTCCGAATAGGGAAGTCCAAAACTCAACTGTCCTGGGCGGAAGGGACGGGCTAGCAAAAGGGTCTTTGCCTAGGATGACATTCTGTGCGACACGACTCCTGTTCTTATCCCATGCCCTCTGTGTCGCTGCATATTCTCGCCTCTTCCTAACATTTCGAGGCATGTTACTGTCCTGCTGTTGACCTGCTCTTTGGTTAATCCGAATCATATTATTTGGTCTCCTACCAAATATCTCATCCTTCAGCGAGTTGACATCCTCCGCGGTAACTTCCTCCTCCGATGAACTACCATCCCTCTCGCTGGAGGATTGAGATCCATTGCTCCCATCTGGGCTGGACGGGGGAGACCCTCCATGGTCTGGAACCCGGATGGGAGAGGTTCCAGCCATGGAGTCATAATACTCATTCATTCCATCCTGGGCTTAAGTATGTGGGACAATAGAGGCCGCAAGCATCCTTCCATCCACTCGGATTCGGGTCAGATTGACCCTGCAATCTCTGAGGGGAGGCATTGCACATTGGGTGGAGGTCTTGGGGTGTGCATATGCTGCGACCTTTTCTTTATATTTAATTGTCCTTCTCTTTGTCCGGATGCTTTCAAGCGTCCGCCAAGGAAGGACCATTTTCTGAATAGTCTTGTTTATGTGGTGATCATTATTGTGTGCCACTTCGATCGAGTCTGAAGTCCAACCGAGTTTGCCCCCCACATGGCTCTCCCGGTGGCTCCCGACTGGCACAGTAGACAAAATAGGTTGATTCTCCTGGTACTCCTTCTTCACCAACAGGTCTTTAAGCAAGTCTCGATATTGCTGAGACTTCCTTTTACCATTTATACTGTCAGTCGACCTTTCTGACAGTACGCACTTGCTTATCTTCTGATTAATAAAAGGGTGGCCGTAGTTAGAGACTTCAAACTCTGCCAACATCCTTAGTTCTTCGAGGGACCAGGTCTTATTGCGCCGGTCTTCAAGGCGCTTAATTGTCCCCCATGGTAGGTTTGGGCATGTGCCCGTCTCTCATGCAGACGCCTTCCTGCATATGACTTGAAGTGCCTCAAACAAGTTGGGCAGACGTGAGATTCTGTAGAGGCATCGACCATGCCTTGGGCCAGGGTGTTTGGCCCACTCACTTCGCTAGCTGAAGTACCGGTGACAGGAGTGCTCTGGGTTTGAGCACCCCTGCTGGCGTTGGGTTGACCAAATCGCCGGTTAGTCCCCTGGGGAGGGGTGGAGCGACCCACAGCTCCCACGAAGGAGAAGCTGGGCGGGTTGAGTCCTCCATGCGATCCGTTGGACCCATAAAATGGGTTGCCGGCAGGTACCACAAGGAGGAGGATCGCTAGTAATCTATAACTCGTAGCGGCTCGGAGTCAGCGAACGCGTCGTCTTTGCCGAGTCATAGTTACTCCCGCCGTTTACCCGTGCTTGGTTGAATCTCTTCACTTTGACACCCAGAGCAAAGGGCAGAAATCACATCGCGTCATCATCAGCCATAACTATCGCGATGCTTTGTTTTAATTAGTCAGTCAGATTCCCTGTGTCCGTGGCAGTTCTGAGGGTGGCAGGTTCATCCTTGCCAAAATTCTTGGACATGATATGGCCTACTATGCAAGTGGCATTTTTAGATTTGTTTCAGAAGCGGGTCTTCAGAAAATTATCTAACTTTTATAATGACTTATTAACTTTTATGGTTTCAATTGAATTTTCTTTAATTTTTTTATACATATGACCCTAGATGTCAGGATGCCTGAAAACCTTAAATCAAACAATCTCATCATAAGTGGGTTAGTCTCTTTTCTTACTCTCTACTTGTGCTACGAGATAGTTTGTAGCACTTTATAATGTAGGGATACTCATCATCTAATTACTGACCTGTAGGTACTACAGCATAACCTAGCTCGGATCACTCGGCTGTAGTTCTATCCGGCAGGAATCTCCACTCAACAGGGGCACTGGTTCTTTGGCGCCTGGAGGAACGTCAAAGTCGGTCAAACTTCATGAGCAATGAAGCTATGAGATGTCCCCTCCACCTGAAATGCCCATATAATATGCATATACAGACAATGCACCCTCATAAGATCAAGGTCGTCAAGACTCAGCTTTAGCTTCTGGCAGACGCTTATTGCCCCTCTTGACAGTACTCCTCGCCAGTTCCCAGTTATTGCCTTCACTGAGGGTCTGGAGATCTGACTAATCTCTCATAGCACTCATACAAGGGTTTCGGAATGCCTTCGGTAAAATTGGAGATACCGAGGCCACCGTCTGCTACGCCTGCATAGAATGCTCCTAAGGGAGTATCACCGGGTAAGTGCAAGCACCTCCTCGTGAACTTCCGAACTTTGTTGTCCACCCCTTTGAGGTGGTACTTTTTGACTTGTCCATGGACGGCTATATGGTTAAGCCCAGGTATCAACACATTCTTAAGGACCCTGAACTTCAGCTGAGGCGTCAGAGGCGAAGTGTGCAGATTCCCTAGTTCAGCTTTGGCCTTACCGATCAATTTCGACCCGTTCATGTTGACCACAAGCCCAACTTCTACCCCCAGATATTTGTAGAATCCGTGAGGACTTGTGACCGGGAGATTTTCATTCCTATACATGAAGGGCTAGATAGTAGGTAGGGACAGTGGGAATCTCGTTAATCCATTCATGCGCGTCACTAATTAGATGACGAGGAATTTGACTATTTTTTTTTACCGACTAACCCTCAGAAGTTTACTCATTTATTCTACTCATTCCGTTGGTAAAAGCCTTCATCATAAATGGGTTAGTCTTTTCCTACTCTCCTCTACCTATGCTACGAGGTGTAGTGTACGGATCCTTGTCATCCCATTACTGACCTATAAAGGACTACAGCATAACTTTGGTCGTATCACTCGGCTGTAGTCCCATCCGGCATGTATCTCCACTCAACAGGAGCACTAGTTCTTCGGCACCTGGAGGAACGTCAAGGTCGGTCAAACTCCATGACCGATGAAACTATGATATGTCCCCTCCGCCTGACATACCCATGTAGTTTGCATACACAGACAATCCACCCTCCAAGATCTTAACACTCATAAGATCGAGGTCATCAAGACTTAGCTTAAGCTTCTGGCACAAGCTGATCGTCCCCCTTGACAGTACTCCTCGCCAGTTCCCAGTTATCGCCATCACTGAGGGTACTGTCCCTGTAAGGTCTTCTACAGCTTTTCTGATGCACTCCTTATTATATTTCGCGATTTTCTCGTCATCAGAAAAGTCCAGGGGTCGAATATTAGAGTCCGCATTCACTTGGCAGTCAATTACAATTGACTCGGTATTCTTCCGGATAACTAGATCCGGTTTTCTCAGCCCATGCACAGTGCTGATTGGGGGTTCATCAAGCACGTCAAACCCTGCTTCAGTCTATTTCTTCTTAACAAAGCGCTTAATATTATCATGTCTCGTGATACGCCATGGTTGGACAGTTGGGCACGTCTGTAAGATGTGATGCAGGGTTCCTGGAGCATTGCATCCAAGATCACATCGGCTGCTTTGCTGTCTACCTCTAGTGCTACGGGCTGGGGTAGATAGAACCCCTAGGTTGAGCTTAACGGCATTGGAGTAAGTGCCCCCTTTCATCAGACGGCTGCCAGTGTCCATCCATCTTGGTCGTGGTCCAAGTTTCGCCTCCCTTAGACCACAACCGTCTATCGTGGCGTGTAGCCTAGATCCCCAGACTGTGGCAGCGGGAGCCCGATTTTGTTGGGCTAATTCAGCAGCAATTCCTGCAACCAGAGGGTCTGGAGATCTGACTAATCTCTCATTGCACTCATACAAGGCTTTCGGAATGCCTTCGGTAAAATTGAAGATACCGAGGCCACAGTCTGCTGCGCCTGCATAAAATGCTCCTAAGGGAGTATCACCGGGTAAGTGCAAGCACCTCCTCGTGAGCTTCCAAACTTCATTGTCCACCCCTTTGAGGTGGTACTTTTTGACTTGTCCATGGACGGCTATATGCTTTAGCCGAGGTACCAGCCCATTTTTAAGGACCCAGAACTTCTGCTGAGGCTTCAGAGGCGAACTCTGCAGATTCCCCAGTTCGGTTCTGGCCTTCCCAATCAATTTCAACCCATTCATGTTGACCACAAGCCCGATGTCTACCCCCAGATATTTGTAGAATCCGTCAGGACTTGTGACCGGGAGATTTTCTTCCCTACACATGAAGGGCCGGGTATCTACCTACCAGGTCTTTCTGGTACCATCACCAACTATTCTGGCCGTGGCGCACTTCCCAAGCCAGGCTCGAGGCCTAGCTCTCCTGCTTCATCAAGAAGCCTCTTTACTACCGCTGTTAAGCCTGCTCTTGTTTGTGCCACGACGACGATGTCGTCAGCAAATGCCAAGTATTTGATAGTTTCTCCTCTGAGGCTTGCCCCAACACCATCAGAGAGTTTTTGGAGTGCATAATCCAGGGCTAAATTAAAGAGCAAGGGGGATAGAGGATCCCTTGTATTACGCCCCTTGTGATATCCACTTCTACTCCAGCAAACTCTGTGCTGATACTTTGATAGAAATTTTTGAGGTACTGAAGTGAATGCTCATTTAAGCCAGCCCCTCTCAAGGAATCTAAGAGGGCTGGATGGCTAATGGAGTCAAAGGCCTTTTTAAAGTCTATGAAGGCTATGTAAAGACACTTTGACTCTCTGTTAGCGTCGCTAATCGGTTGGTTTAATAGCAGGAGATTGTTGCTTACTCCCTCCTCGGCTTTGAACCCTTTCTGACGGGCCGAGGATGGGATGCGCTCCGCTAGACGCTTCGTAAGGATTTTATGCAATCCCCGCGTGACATCGGACGTTACCGTGATCGGTCTAATGTCCCCGGCCACCTGAAGGACATCTACTTTGGGCAGAAGGGTAGTCCTTCCTCTTGCCCATTCTCTTGTGGCGATCATACTTGCCAATATCATGTTATAAAGTCGAGCTATTCTGTCATCATCCGCCGCTCTAAAATCGGCTGCTTTTTTGCTGTCTGGGCCCGACAAAATTTTGAGGTTTGTTTTCCTTTTGCACCATTTAACGTCACTGATGGTAACGGGTTCGATGATGGTGCTCGTATGGACATGTGGGTCGTAGTTAATACTGTAGTGCTAGCTTGACTTGGCCTCCCAAAGAGGGAGGTCCAGAAGTCTACCGTACCCGGCGGAAAGGTAGGGCTAGCTAACGGGTCTTTCCCGAGGATAACATTCTGTGCGACACGACTGCTGTTTTTGTCCCACTGTCTTTGTGTCGCGGCATACTCCCGCCTCTTCCTTACTGATCGAGGCAAATTCCCAACCTGATTTTGTCTCCCATTTCTATTCATGCCATTCCTATTCAATCTCCTACCAAATATGTCTTCCCTCAGTAAGTCTAGTCATCTGCCGTGGCATCCTCTTCCGATGAGCTATCTTCACTTTCACTACTTGAGGGAGATTGGTCGCTCCCGTCTGGGCTAGACGGGGGAGATCCTCTTTGGGCAGGAGCACAGTTGGGAGTGTCTCCAACCATAGAGTTTAGATATTCATCCATTCCATCCTCGGTAGTTCCCGTTTCCTTTAGAGGATGGGAGCATATCGCCTTCCACAAGGACCGGGGAGAGTCACCCGACATTCCTTTGGTGGAGGTATTTCACCTGTGGAGGTCATGCATCGGGCATATGCTGCAACCTTTCCTCTGTACTTATTGGTCCTTCTCTTTGTGCGGATGCTTTGTAGCGTCCGCCATGGAAGGACCTTTTCTTTAATTGCCATATGTATGTGGGGTTCAGAGTTATGAGCCACTTCAAATTCACACATGGAATTTTCATCGTCGGAAGTCCAATCGAGTCTGCCTCCCACATGGCAGTCAGGGTGGCTCCCAAAGGCTCGATCGAATTGTCAGTCTCCTTGTACTCCTGCTTCACCTTACCAATGGCAATTTGGAGTAAGTCCTGATAGAGTTTGGACTTTCTCTTGGCATTTAGGCTGTCCACGGATCTTCCTGTGAATAAGCACTCCTTTATTTTCTTATTCATAAAGGGATGGCCCAAGTTAGACACTTCGAACCGGGCCATCAACCTGAGCTCATCTGGGGACCAGGGAGTGTTGCGTCTGTTCTCAATGCGCAATACATTCCCTTCATGGAATAGCCACCACCGTCACCACTGGCTGTCGCCCGCGACGAACAGGATATTACCGTGAGCCGGTTAATGCAGGGTCTAAGAGGATCGCAGCTTATTTGGGATTGCTCGCTGCTCTACCCCTTACGACACCCCGACTTTCTACGCAAGTCGTGTTGAGGCGGTTTGCCGTACGGCGTACTGGGCCGTGGGATGATCTCCATTAGAGAGAGGGGGAGGGCCGTAGTCGTCGTACTTGCCGCCGAGCCTGGAGCGACAACTCCCAAATGACTTTCTCTCTTTGCAAGGGCACTCTCCTTTGGACTGGCTCGGATGAACCAGCCCCGCCGCCGGGCGGCCTGGTGGCGCGGCGGCCATGTCCGTATCTTTCGGCCGGTTCCCAGTGCTCCGCACAATACGTCCTATTGTTGCTAACTCAAGCCCTGATTCCGTCGTAGAGGCGTTCAGACGTAAATCCGGCGGGCGTAGCCCCGCTCCTTTGGCGTCTCCGCCAGGAGCAACACCAGCGGCCCTGTCTTGCGGTTCCTCTCGTACTGAACAAGACTGCTATCGCAACGACGCGCGCAACAACAGTAGGGTAAAACTAACCTGTCTCGCGACGGTCTAAACCCAGCTCACGTTCCCTATTGACGGGTGAACAATCCAACTCTTTGTAATTTCTGCTTCACAATGATAGGAAGAGCCGACATCGAAGGATCAAAAAGCGTCATCGCTATGAACGCTTGGCCGCCACAAGCCAGTTATCCCTGTGGTAACTTTTCTGAGACCTCTTGCTTAAAACTCTTAAAAGGTCAAAAGGATCGATAGAACGTGCTTTCGCAGCCCGTATTCGTACTGAAAATCAGGATCAGGCTAGCTTTTGCTCTTTTACTCTACGCGAGGTTTCTGTCCTCGCTGAGGTAGCCTTGGGACACCTGCGATACCATTTGACAGATGTACCGCCCCAGTCAAACTCCCCACCTGATACTGTCCTCGGCCAGGATCGCCATCGGGCGCGCACGCCCACCGCGGGCCGCCGCCGCCGCCTCGTTCCGGAGAGCTCGGCCACGGACGGCCCGCACCGTAAACAGCTTGGAGCTAGAATCTCAGAGACACTGGCCCACCTTGGGAGCCAGGCTCCGGTTCCACTTCACCGAGTAAGTAGAGAAACGATCAGAGTAGTGGTATTTCACTGTCGGCCAGGGCACGAATGCCAAGACCTCCCACCTATGCTACACCTCTGATGTCTCTCTACAATATCAGACTAGAGTCAAGCTCAACAGGGTCTTCTTTCCCCGCTGTTGTGTGCAGGCCCGTTCCCCTGCCTCTGGGTTCGCTAGATAGTAGGTAGGGACAGTGGGAATCTCGTTAATCCATTCATGCGCGTCACTAATTAGATGACGAGGCATTTGGCTATTTTTTACCGACTACCCCTCAGAAGCGCATTCAATTACTCTACTCATTCCGGTGGTAAAAGCCTTCATCATAAATGGGTTAGTCTCTTTTCCTAGTCTCCTCTACTTATGCTATGAGGTGTAGTGTACGGATCCTCGTAATCCAATTACTGACCTATAAAGGACTACAGCATAACTTTGGTCGCATCACTCGGCTGTAATCCCTTCCGGCTTATATCTCCACTCAACAGGAGCACTAGTTCTTCGGCACCTGGAGGAACGTCAAGGTCAGTGAAACTTCATGACAGATGAAACTACGCTATATCCCCTCCGCCTGACATGCCCATGCAATTTGCATACACAGACAGTCCACCCTCCAGGATCTTTACACTCATCAGATCGAGGTCTTCCAGACTCAGCTTAAGCTTCTGGCACAAGCTGATCGTCCCCCTTGACAGTACTCCACGCCAATTCCCAGTTATCGCCATCACTGAGGGTACTGTCCCTGTAAGCTCTTCTACAGCTTTTCTGATGCACTCCTTATTATATTTCGCGATTTTCGCGGCATCAAAAAAGTCCAGGGGACGCACATTAGAGTCTGCATTCACTTGACAGTCAATAACAATTGACTCGTATCCTTCCAGATAACTAGATCTGGTTTTCTCAGCCCATGCACAGTGCTGATAGGGGGTTCATCCCGCACGTCATACCCTGCTTCGGTCGCTTTGCTCTTGATAAAGCGTTTTAATTTTATTGTGTCTAGTGATACGCCATGGTTGGACAGCTGGGCACGTCTGTAAGATGTGATGCAGGGTTCCGGGAGCATTGCATCCAAGATCACATCGGCTGCTTATCTGCCTGCCTCTAGAGCTACGGGCCGGGGTAGATAGAACCCCTAGTTTGAGCTTAACGGCATTGCAGAAAGTGCCCCCTTTCATCAGACGGCTGCCAGTGTCCAACCATCTTGGACTTGGTCCTAGTTTCGCCTCCCTAAGACCACAACCGTCAACTGAGGCGTGTAGCCTAGATCCCCAGTCTGTGGCAGTGGGAGCCCGGTTTTGTTGGGCTAATTCAGCAGCAATTCTCGCAACCAGAGGGTCTGGAGATCTGACTAATCTCTCATAGCACTCATACAAGGCTTTCGGAATGCCTTCGGTAAGATTGAAAATACCGAGGCCTCCGTCTGCTACGCCTGCATAGAATGCTCCTAAGGGAGTATCACCGGGTAAGTGCAAGCACCTCCTCATGAACTTCCGAATTTCATTATCCACCCCTTTGAGGTGGTACTTGTTAGTACGTCCATGGACGGCTATATGCTTTAGCCGAGGTATCAGCACATTTTTAAGGACCCAGAACTTCTGCTGAGGCTTCAGAGGCGAACTCTGCAGATTCCCCAGTTCAGTTCTGGCCTTTCCAATCAGTTTCGACCCATTCATATTGACCACAAGCCCGACGTCCACCCCCAGGTATTTATAGAAACCGTCAGGACTTGTGACCGGGAGATTTTCTTCCCTGTACAGGAAGGGCCGGGTATCTACGTACCAGGTCTTTCTTGCACCATCACCAACTATTCCGGCCGTGGCACACTTCCCCAAGCCAGGCTCAAGGCCTAGCTTTCCTGCTTCATCAAGAAGCCTCTTTACTACTGCTGTTAAACCTGCTCTTGTTTGAGCCACGACGACGATGTCGTCAGCGAATGCCAAGTATTTGATAGTTTCTCCTCTGAGGCTTGCCCCAACACCATCAGGGAGTTTTGAGAGCGCGTAATCGAGTGCTAAGTTAAAGAGCAAGGGGGATAGAGGATCCCCTTGCATTACGCCTCTCGTGATGTTCACTTCTACTGCAGCAACCTCTGTGCTGATACTGTGATAGAAATTTTTGAGGTACTGAAGTGAATCCTCATCTAAGCCAGCCCCTCTCAAGGTATCTAGGAGGGCTGGATGGCTAATGGAGTCAAAGGCCTTTTTAAAGTCTATGAAGGCTATATAAAAGCTCTTCGAATCTCTCTTAGCATCACTAATCAATTCATTCAAGAGCAGGAGATTGCTGCTTACTCCCTCCTCGGCTTTGAACCCTTTCTGACGGGCCGAGGATGGGATGCGCTCCGCTAAACGCTTCGTAAGGATTTTATGCAATCCCTGCGTGACCACAGACGTTACTGTGATCGGTCTAAAGTCCCCGGCCACCTGAGGGACATCTACTTTGGGCAGAAGGGTAGTCCTTCCTCTTGCCCATTGTCTTTGGCGATTTTACTTGCCAATATCATTTTATACAGTCGAGCAATACTGTCATCATCCGCCGCTCTAAAATCGGCTGCTTTTATGCCGTCTTGGCCCGGCGAAGTTTTGAGATTTGTTCCCATTTTACAACATTTAACGTCCCCTCTTAACGAGAGAATGCCTTGATGAAGTCATTGGGCTTCAGCACGGCATATCATTCCCGTGCTGAAGGCTTGTGACGGGCAAGAGGGCTCTCGAACTGGGGAATTTCTTTTCCTCAGTTTGACTAAATTTCTCTCATTCTTTTTCTATTACCTCTTATTGCTTATTCCTCCTTCATAATTATCAGCTGTCTCCAACCTTGCTGTCAAAACTCTTTTACCCATTTCACTGTCCAGGTTTTTTAGAGGGGACATTGTATCCATGATCGGTTTTTATTTCAAAATCAATTGTGGGAGCTGTGGTGGTCTTGCCAACTGCCCGAAAATGTTTGGACACCTAGGAGTGTCAGTATTCCCATACTGGCACGCGGAACTATCTTTTAGGAAATTTGGCCTTCGGATTCCAGGGGTTGGCGATTTTATAGAGATAGGACTCTCGGCATTCTGTCCGGTTTGCCTGCCACTATGATTAGAGTGGGGATGATTGTATTCTTGAAATGCTCTTAGTCCCATCAATCGGGTTTGGCATACACTTGAGCCACTCTAATCATAGTGGTACCATCCCTTTGTGGTAGGGTAGGGAGTGGACATTTGGTAAGCAGCTTTCACAGGTGTCATTGGTGGAGAAATTAATTCCAGGAAAGGCTAACGGTGTCTTCTTTGGAATTTCAGACAGTCTTAATTTTTTTCTCTCCCTTAAACTATATTTTTTTCCATTATTTTTTTTTTTCATTGTTATTATGACCCCTTCCCTCCCCCTGAAAAAATAATTAATGAGTAAACTTAATATTCCCCGTACCCCTGGATCAAATGTCGAACCCCAGACACCGTTGACGACTTCTGCTTGTTTAAATAGGGAAAGCTCTGTTGACAACCTCGGCAATAAAAAGGATTCCTCCAACAATACTTCTTTGACCAGTGTTGTTAAAGACAATTTATCGGCACTGGTGGAAAATGATGCTTGTAATAACCGTAATACTTTACTCTCTGGTTCTGGCTCATTACCAGATCCAACAAAAAATCTAAAAATTCTCCACTTGAAAAACATACCAATTGGTTGTAGCTATGACATAATTCATGAAGCCTTCTGTAGATTTGGAGCAATCAAAGAAATTTTAATGGAGCTTAATGGTAGTAAAGGCTTTTGGGAAGCTTGGGTATCATTTTCAAGTTTTGAGATTGCTTTAGAAACAAATAAAAATTTAGAGAGCATAAAAATTGACAATTGTTTGATTTCTGGGGCTTTATGTGATAAAGCACCAAGACACCTAGAGGTATATAAACCAGAAGAATGGATGGAAAAAGAAATAGAGCATAGACTTCCAGAAGTAAGAACCCCCAAGCCCCCAACATGGATAATTGCATCTGGAAAGATAGATAATTATAACTATTATAAGATTAGTAAATTTATACAAAAAAAAGTTGGTTTAATTAAAAGTAAGGATATTAGTAGATACGGTAAGCAATCTGTTTTGATTAATGCAAAATCAGATACTCAAGCTCACATGCTTTGTGGCATGAAGATTGCAGAAATTGATCCTATTAAGGATATTAAACCACATATGAGCTTCAGCTATGGTAAAGGAGTAGTTTTTGATAAAGATCTATATGAATTCTCAGAACCAGAAATTCTGGACATGTGCCCTGCTAATGTTTGGAAAGTAAGTAAGATCCCTCAAACAAGCATGGTAGTTTTAACATTTGAAACCCCTGTTATACCAGATCATATAATTATTGAGAATGAAAGAGTACGTGTTCGAGAATATAAACCTAGGCCTTTACAATGCTTTAAATGTTTCAAGTACGGTCACCCTTCCCGGTACTGCAATAATACGAAGATCTGTATTAACTGTTCTTTGTTAGAACATGGCCAATGCAACAGAGATACAACCTGTGCAAACTGGAAAGATAATCATAAACCAAATGATAAAAGATGTAGAGAATACAAGAATGAAGAAGGTGCAATCTTGAAAGCAAATGCTGAACATATAAGTGTAGGTTATGCAAAGCATTTACTCAATCGGCAACTTAATTTTGCTCGCGCGGTTAAGATGCCAACAAAAGATTATAATCCACTATCCCTTACTACCACAGGGGGACCAGTGGCAGCACCTGGCCCGTCAGGTGCATCTCCCTTAGTGGTAGTAGCCCAGCCATCTGGGTCAAGTGCTCAGGCTATAAAAGCCAGAGCACAAACCTCCAAAGAGGTCAATATGGTGTCCAACACACCAAAAGTATTGTCACCGATAGGAGCATCTCCCCTAGAGGTAGTAGCCCAGCCTTCTGGGTTAAGTGCTCGAACTGTTGAAGTTCTAGCACAATCCTCCAAGGAAGCCAATGTGGCTTCCACCACCTTAAATGTATTGTGTCAGGCAGAATCTCTACCTGATTTGATGGAGATTGGAAAACAAGATCTTCCAAAGAGGAAAAGGTCCCCATCATCCTCACCTTCATCTAAGTCAGGTAAGTGCCCTACTGCTCATGATCCTAAGGTTGACTCTTATAAAGATCCTAGAAAGAAAGAAAAGAAGAGTGGTGGCCTAGTAAAGCCTTCCATCTCCAGGCCTTACATGGCTTCATCTGAAAAGTCCCAAAAGACAAATGAGACAAAGAAAAATAATAACAAAAGATAATGTCTATCATCCAGTGGAATTGCAGAGGTCTAAGTACTAGCATTGAGCAAATAAAAACTTTAACCAGGTACTCAGACACGAAGGTAATTTGCCTACAGGAAACCAAGATCAGTGACAAACCATTTAATCCTGGACTCAATTATCATTTTTGTAGATCCCCTCCTTTGCAAGCTGCAAGAGCTCAAGGTGGTACAGGTTTTATTATTCACAAATCTGTAAAATTTGAAACAATCCCACTCAATACACCACTACAGGCATGTGCAGTTAGAACTCATATCGGGAAAAAAATTACTTTATGCTCGCTATATATTGAACCATCCTTAGGACTTTTCCTCTTAGATCATGCTGGTAATCCAAGAAGGCTTAGACTTTCTGACCTCCAAGACTTGATCAATCAGCTTCCTGCCCCTTTTATTTTAATGGGTGATTTTAATACAAAGCATACTTTATGGGGTGGAAATGTGTGCGATAGATGGGGTAATTTTGTTGAAGAGTTAATCGACAACAATGATGTAATACTAATGAATGATGGTTCTCCAACTAGGTATGATGTATTCCACAACTCTACATCAGCCATTGATTTGTCAATCTGTTCTTCATCCATTCGATTGGACTACCTTTGGTCAGTAAATGAATACCTACATGGCAGTGACCATTGGCCAATAATGTTAAATTATGTCCATAATCTTCCTTCTCAGTGTCCACCAAAATGGAAGATAGATGAGGCAGACTGGGCAGCTTATGAAAACTGTTCACACACTGATAAAGAATATGATGAATTTACATCTCCAGTGCATGCCTATCAACATCTTGAAAATATTATTGATGATAATGCTAGCAAGTTTATACCTAAAACATGCGGTTTACCTCATCGCTCTGTAGTTCCTTGGTGGAGTAAAGAATGTGCCAACGCAAGAAAAGTGACCCGAACTTGCTTCAGAAGATACTAGAGGACAAACTATTTAGCAGATAGAATAGCATATCTCAGAGCCTGTGCCAAACAAAAAAGAATTTTTAAAAAAGCAAAGAGAGCATCTTGGAAGAAATATATATCTAATATAATTACCCAAACTCCTTCAAAGGAAATATGGGACAAGATTAGAAAACTTCAAGGTAAATTCGTCCCTAAGCCTCTACCAATATTAAGGGAAAATAATAGATATATATCTGACCCCAAAGATGTAGCAGAGGTTCTTGCTAAGCACTTTGCTCATGTATCAAGTGCTGACAACTATTCCCAAGCATTTCAACAAATTAGAGCATCAACATCTGTTGTTCCTCCTGCTTCTTCAAATACTGAAGCTTTTAACCTGCCTTTTAGTATGGAGGAGATGCAAAATGCTATCTCCAGCTCTTCTTTAACTGCCCCAGGTGAGGATGGCATCCGGTATGAAATGATATCACATCTTCCAGTGGATACCAAGGAATTTTTATTAGAAACCTTTAATGGTCTATGGGCTTCCCATACATCTCCTGATTCCTGGCATACTTCAATTGTAATTCCAGGCCACAAGTCTGGTAAAGACCCAGAACTGCCATCTAGTTATAGGCCCATATCCTTGACCAGTTGCATATGCAAACTATTTGAGAGAATGATCAACAACAGACTTGTGTGGTATCTAGAATCAAAAAATCTTTTATCTAACAGACAGTTTGGTTTTAGGAAGAACCGAAGTACTCTAGACCCTTTGCTGATGTTATCAAGGGAAATTTCGAATGCTTTTTCTAACCAAAACCAGGTGGTGGGTGTCTTTTTTGACCTCGAAAAGGCATATGACACCACTTGGAGGGGTGGTATTTTAAAGCAATTGGCCTCGTGGGGTATAGGAGGACATATGTTCTCTTTTATTGAAGAATTTTTATCAAACCACTCCATTAAAGTGAGAGTAGGGTCAGAACTATCTTCATCCTACATGCAAGAAGAAGGTGTCCCCCAAGGCAGCGTATTGAGTGTGACCTTGTTTGCTGTTGCAATTAATAGTCTCATTAGTCACATACCTCCTGGCATACAAGGATCACTATTTGTCGATGACTTTGCAATTTATTGTAGTGGATCATCTGCACTACAAGCATGCCAAAATCTTCAAATTGCAATAAATGCTGCTTCCGCATGGGCAAATTCTCGCGGATTCATGTTTTCTCCTCAGAAGACCAAAGCCATTCGCTTTACTCGTACTCGTAAAAGGGAAGAGATCCCCACCCTTTTCTTGAATGATTGTATTTTGCCATATGAGGATAGTGTCAAGTTTCTTGGAGTCATTTTCGACAAGAAAATGACATTTGGTCCCCATATAAATGACCTATCTATCAGGGTTAAGAAGTCACTGGACATTCTGAAAGTGATATCGCATTTTGATTGGGGTGCTGATAGAACAACTTTGCTTAGAATTTATACATCTTTGTGTCTGAGCAAGTTAGACTATGCATGCCAAATATATGGGTCAGCTACAAAGACTTTACATGGAAAACTTGATATTGTTCACAATGCTGGGCTTCGCATCTGCACAGGTGCTTACAGAACATCTCCCATTGACAGTCTCTATGTTGATTCTGGCATACCTCCCCTTTCCATTCGCAGAGAGGAGTTGAGTTTGAGGTTTTTAGCTAGGTCCCTTGCTGTGAGAAACAATCTTAACTGTAAATATGTTAGGGCGCCTTTAGATCGGGCTCCTAACAGATCTAGAGTGCCTAAGCCTTTGGAAGTACAGCTGAAAAATGATGCTAGAGAAGTAGGCTTGTTAACAGCACAGATAGCAGAGGTAGGATATCCCAAGTCTCCTCCTTGGTGTAATCCACCTGTTAAAGTATGTTTTACGGCAGGAGGGAAAAATACCTTGCCTAGTAGGGTAATGAAAAGTGAGTTTTTAAATCATGCTGCTCAACATCATGGGAAACATGTTTTTACAGATGGCTCCAAATCGGCTGCAGGAGTTGGAAGTGCAGCTGTGGTGGGGGATATTGTTATTAGAAGGAAACTCCCATACTCTTGTTCAATTTTTACTGCTGAGCTGTACGCAATAATTCTCGCAGTCCAACATATTTTTAAAAATGGCAACCAAAATAGTTTTTATACAATTTTTACAGATTCCAATAGTGTTTTACTCTCATTAAAACAAATTATGCCAGGCCATCATCTAGTACAAGAGGTGCAGGACTGGTTAGTACTTCTGCAATCTAGGAAGAGTATCAGTGTTCACTTCTGTTGGGTCCCTGCCCATGTTGGGGTGGATGGGAATGAACAAGTAGATAAGGCAGCAAAGGAAGCTTCAGGGCTAAGTAATCCATCCCCCTTGAGTATTCCTTACAAAGATCTTAAAAGTGAGATTCATCTTTACTGTAAAAATAAGTGGCAAGCTCGATGGTCTGAACTGAAACAAAATTGAAACAAATCCACCCATTGGTGGATAAATGGTCATCTTGTAATTCTACAAGTAGAAGGGATACCATTATTTTAACTAGGCTGCGTATTGGCCATACACATGCAACGCACAATTATTTGATGAAGAGTGGGGAAGGGAGACAGGCCCCTCTTTGTAATACCTGTCAAGTGACAATGGATGTTGAACATATTTTAGTCGATTGTCCTGTTTTTAATCTCCAGAGGAGGACACATTTACTCCAGGACAAACCGTTAAGAGATATACTGGGGGAAAACTGTAATACCCTGAACTTGAGAAAATTTATACAAAGTATTGGGTTATATTACGAGCTATAATTGATTTTATTAATTTATTTATTTATTTTATCCCTTTTAATCCCTATTTATTTCACATCTAGATTTTATTGTATGAAAGTGTTACGATTTGTATTAAAGGTTAAAATGATACTAAATTGTGTGTGTGTACAGATATGATTGAATGATTTTCGTTATATAGCGCTGAATGGCCTTTGATGCCCCAGTGCTTGGCTTAATGCCTAAATCCCATATTCAATTCAATTCTCTCTCTCTCTCTCTCTCTCTCTCTCTCTCTCTCTCTCTCTCTCTCTCTCTCTCTCTCTCTGTCAGAAGTCTCTTGGAGATCGGACGAATATTTCCTTGAAAATAATCTATTTTCTTGTATAAAAAATAAACTGAATTATCATTTTCTTTTATCGTTAATATACAGTATCAATTTTCAGTAAAAAATACATTAAGAAAAGCTCTGATATCTATCGAGTTCATATTATATGGCTGGTGACGTCACATCACTGGTGGAAAGAAACTAGGCAATACAGTGATTTCCTTCCAATAGGCTAACGATTAACATTAGTATTCCCATCATGGAAATATTAAGTAACAATACAAAGTATTTTGTGGGTCTGTATCGGTTGTCATGAGTACTACGTAGTGTAAATTTGACTGTACGCTAGTTTTATTTAATCTCTGATAATAGATTGATGTTTATCTAAGGAAAGTATACTAATAGGACAAATAGATTGATGTTTATCTAAGGAAAGTATACTAATAGGACAAATATTTTTTTGAAAATGAATACATTTCCTTTTTTCATTATGAAAATGAAATACTTTTGCTCGGTAAGTTAGTATTTTCTTTTCATTTCTTGCAAGTAAAAAATGAATTTACATATTTTGTAAGTCATTTTTTTAGTAGCAATTACGTGATGTGTCTTGTGACGTTATGTATCTGGCGGAAGCACGCTGACAAAGCGAATGATTTCCTTTCATTGTTACCGAGTAATCTCATTACAGCATTCTCCTCATCGAAACACTGAGTAATAATATCAAGTATTTTAGTGGTCTGTATCATTAGTTATGAGATTAGTACAACTTACCATAAATTTAAGAAAAAAAGTGTGATGTCATATTTCTGGCGGAAGGCGAGAGGCAAATCAAGCGATTTCCTTCTGATGCGTTACTATTCCAATAATCAAACATCGAATAAGGATATACAGAATTATTTGATAGTTTTCAAAGAAATATGAAGATTTAACTGAATTAAAAATCGAGAGAGAGAGAGAGAGAGAGAGAGAGAGAGAGAGAGAGAGAGAGAGAGAGAGAGTTGTTTTACGTATGTAAATGTAGATTTTAAACAGAAAAATATGATAGGTTATAACATGTATATTCAGACTTTTAAAACCTTCCCTTTAACTTAATGCATACTAAACTAAAACAGGCACAAATATTAAAATGTTAGAATATTAAAGTAAAACATTAATAAAAAAAATAAAGATTGTTACTGTAATCACCACGAAAAAGGTTGAAGAAAAACTTGAATGATGATGGCGATGAATTTGCTGCACAGTAGAAATGATGATGATGAAGCTGCTGATGTCTTCTACTGTGCAGCCAATGATAGTA
The DNA here is from genome assembly GCF_036898095.1 of Palaemon carinicauda. NCBI lineage: Eukaryota > Metazoa > Arthropoda > Malacostraca > Decapoda > Palaemonidae > Palaemon > Palaemon carinicauda. The sequence continues at coordinate 43,644,317 of NC_090767.1, forward strand.
TTTTACGTCTCTTCAGACGGAGGTGTCTTTTCCTGGGACAGCTCTTCAACTTCTTCCTGGGACACTTCTTCAATTTCTTCCGAATGCGTAATAGCAGGAGGAACAGGCTCTTTTTTGCGAGGCTGGAAGAACATTGTGATCGGAAGTTGCTGCCGGTGCTGCTTTTTTTGCTCGAAGAGCATCCTGTAGGGAGTCATGATGTCATCGATCTTGTTGCAGAATTGCATAGACCGAACCATATCCTCGTCCCAATCTTGCGACATTTCTTTCACCTCCTTCGCATAGTTGCAGAACTTGGCAAGCCGTTCTAATGTTAAGCCCGTTTCTTCGACATTTTCTTGGGTCTCTTCCTGCGTTTCACTGTCTTCTTCACTGGCCAATTTTGTCATTTCTTCTAGGACTGTATCAGTTAGCGGCTGGGAATGGCAGTCCAACAACTCGTCGACGTCTTCAGTCGTCATGTCGCCAAACCCGTCACCTCCAATTATCGCAGCCAACTGCACAGATTTGCGTATTGCAGAGTGCTGAATCTCAGATGGTGTGAATCCCTCGTCATCGTAAACAATCTGGGGCCATAACTTCTTCCAGCTTGCATTGACAGTAGCAGGTTTAATTTCTTGCAGTGCCTTCTGGATGTTCTGCAGGCACGTGGCTATTGCTTACTTCCGCCAGTATGGATTCAAATTGAAATTTTCATCTTCATCTTCTTGGGCAGCATCCACACACGCAACGAGGTCTGCCAAATTATTCTTCGTGTAGAGGGCCTTGAACGCCCTGATAACCCCCTGATCCATCGGTTGAATTAATGATGTGTTGAGTGGCAGGAACTCAACCTGAATGCCCTCATGCGACAGATCAGTTGCGTGTCCACCAGCGTTATCCATAAGGAGAAGGATCTTAAATGGCAAGCCCTTCTCTACGAGATATTTGCTGACGTGCGGTATAAAACACTGGTGGAACCAGTTAGAGGTCAGCATTTTTGTAATCCATGCTTTTTGATTATGCATCCAGTACATGGGAAGGAGATTCTTATTTTTATTTTTCAAAGCGCGTGGATTTTTCGACTTGTAAATAAGCCCCGGCTTTAGCAAAAATCCAACAGCATTGCCACACATCACGACGGTAACACGATCTTCGAATGCTTTAAAGCCAGAGGCTTTGGCTTCTATAAACAGGAAAGTTCACGACGGCATTCTCTTCCAAAACAAGTCGGTCTCATCCATATTAAACACTTGTTCCGGCTTTTATCCACCTTCAGCGATAATGTTCTTGAACGTCTCGTTCGCGTAAGTTTCAGCAGCAGTAGTGTCAGCGAAAGCAGCCTCGCCATGCAGGGAAACGCTTTTCAGGGCGAAGTGTTTCTGAAACTTCGCGAACCATCCTTTGCTGGCGGAAGAACGTTGTTTCTGAGGCTGGGAATCAGTGGATGTCCCTGGTGGAGGTTCATCTACATCATCATGTTCTTCAGCATGGTCGCCATCGTCGTCTTGAGGTTCCTTTGCCGCAAAATTCTCATACAAGCCCAAAGCCTTGGTTCGGATGGTGTTCGTATCCAAGGCTATGTTGTTCTTCCGGCAGTCGGCACCTTCCATACGTACGATCGTTTTATTACGAGTGGTAACGACTCGCTTCGCTGATCTGCTAAAGGTGATGGCAGCTGTCTTTCTAATGTTCGCCTCGTCCTTCTTGATGTTGCGAACGGTGGATTCGTTGACTCCAAAATGGCGGGCTGCGGCCACGTAACTTTTGCCTTCTTCTAATATATCGAGAAGCGTCACTTTCTCAGCAATCGTCATCATCATTCGGTGGTGTTTAGGCTCACTACCAGCCTTAGCAGAAGCAGAACGCTTGGGAGCCATTGTACAGTAGGGGTTAAACAGAAAGTTCAACAAAAAGTTCAACTTAAAACAGTCTCGCACAGCACAGATTAAAGTTCACAATAACGTAGCAGCATCTACCCGGCGAAAGAGCTGCGAACGAAGTGGCCGCGAAAAGATGCTGCAGGTTGAAGCGGTCAAAACACCAATCACAGGCTAGATTTCAAAACTTGGGTTCTGATTCGTCATCTATCAGCACTTGAACCAATCACAGTCTGCCTTACATGCTACGTAGTAGTTACCAATTCAAATACAAGGTACTACGTATACAGCTTTACGTACGCTATTTTACGCTTGTTTTGTTGTAGGATATGTACGCTTATTCGAGATGTGATTTTTGCAACAAAGAATATTATTGGATGCAGTATTACGTACGTATACATACAAAAGATTCATGGAAAAGATGCACATCCATTACATTTGTAGTAGTAGCCATCAGCAGCCTTACACCATTCAAATACGGTATGACTGCATCTGATTTGCGTTTCATGTTCGATTTAATTTTACTACGTACTGTATACTGAATTATCGTATGATCACATTCTCTTTTCGCGTTTCATTTTTTCTGTACTGAATTAAATGTCATATGTAATGCAGCCCGTATTCGTACTGAAAATCAGGATCAGCCTAGCTTTTGCTCTTTTACTCTACGCGAGGTTTCTGTACTCGCTGAGCTAGCCTTGGGACACCTGTGTTACCATTTGACAGACGTACCGCCCCAGTCAAACTCCCCACCTGATACTGTCCTCGGCCAGGATCGCCATCGGGCATGCACACCCACCGTGGGCCGCCGCCGCCTCGCTCCAGAGAGCTCGGCCACGGACGGCCCGCACCGTAAACAGCTTTGAGCTAGAATCTCAGAGACACTGGCCCACCTTGGGAGCCAGGCTTCGGTTCCACTTCACCGAGTAAGTAGAGAAACGATCAGAGTAGTGGTATTTCACTGTCGGCCAGGGCACGAATGCCAAGACCTCCCACCTATGCTACACCTCTGATATCTCTCTACAATATCAGACTAGAGTCAAGCTCAACAGGGTCTTCTTTCCCCGCTGTTGTGTGCAGGCCCATTTCCCTGCCTGTGGGTTCGCTAGATAGTAGGTAGGGACAGTGGGAATCTCGTTAATCCATTCATGCGCGTCACTGATTAGATGACTAGGCATTTGGCTATTACTACGACCTATCATACCTGAGAGCTCTCGCAAAACTGATCTAAGCCTTAATCCTAATGGGACCTCTCTTGGCTTCCCAGAGGTTGGTCTCATTTCCTAGGCAATTTGCATATATTGATCTAACTTATCCTAAGTGCCTACACTTTTACAATTTTAAACTTTAAATCTAGCCTTAACATTAAATCAGGTAACACAGCCTACCATTACATTGTCCTTCCGTGGTGTTAACAATGGATGTGTTCCTGCCGGCGCTTATCCACTCAACAGGAGATTGTTCTTGGCAGGAACGTCGGGTGGTCAAAACTTCGTGGCCGAGAACGCCACGTTACATCACCTACCCCCGACATACCCATATAATATGAATATATGGGTAGTCCACCCTGCAAGATCTTGATCGACATCAGGTCTAAGTCCTTTACGCTTAGCTTCAGCCTCTGGGCCAGGCTGATCGTCCCCCTAGACAGTACACCCCTCCAGTCCCCAGTGATAGCATGTACTGAGGGTACTGTTGCCGTAAGCTCTTCGACGGCTCTCTTGATGCAGGTAGTATCATATTTGGCGATTTTCAGGTAGGGTACATCCGCCTTCCCCTACCCAAAGTAAGGGGCGAGGTTAGTCCAGGGAGAACATGCAGTTGGCTCCTCTTTTCCAAGAGAGGGAATTTGTGGGCGGTCCTTCGTTGGCCAAGGCAATTCAGGCGACCGTAAGTGAGTGTAGTGGGGGTCCGGGGGACGTGGCTCTCTCTCATAAGGGCCACGTCTCGTCGGGGGACCCCATGTGGTCTAATAGTGTCCCTTTTTCTTCGTCAGGTTCCTGGGTGGAAGTTCCAGGGGCATCAGCGACGAGTGGTGGCGTCGGCAGAGAGGAGTCCCCGCAAGAAGATCGTGTTTTTTCGCAGTGTGCTTTCCCAAGTGTTCCTGTGCGCTCACTTTTCAACCGTGTGCTTACCCGGTGTTTAATTCATTTCCTTAAGTGCTTGTGTCGTGCGTTGTGTGCGTTATGGAACAGTATTCCTTGATTTCCTTCAAGGAATTAATAGCTGAAAGGAACAATTTTTACAATAAATCATTCTTCCCCCCCTTATCCTCGGTGTTAGCCGTGTAGGGGCAGCTTATGTTCCCCTTCAACCACGTGTCAGGACTACTGGTCCTGGAACGTAGTGCAGTGAGTGCACTTCGACACCAAGAGGAAGAATACATCCAAGAGGCTCATAGGAAGACGAGCCTCTCCTCGCCACTTGATTCCCGATGCCTCGTCGAATAGAGATTCTTATACAGCCATCTTCCCCTACCCAGAGTAGGGGACGAGGTAAGTCAGTTGCGGGGAAGTGCCCATTGCTCTTCCCCAGGAGTTTGAGTGGGTGCGGTATAGCACCAAGAAGAAGTAGGCGACGGAGGGTTCGCCTAAGAAGACTAGCGCCGGGCGTCTCGCCTGACAGAGCTTTCCTACCACCCTCTCCTACCCAGAGTAGGAGACGAGGTTGGTTTATTGTGAAGAAGATAACTCTTAAGAAGTAGTTCGAGGTAAGTACTACTTTCGAGAGTGTGTGGGGAGACGGAGTCCTGGTGCAAGCAGGCCACGTCTCCTCTGATGACCCCATGTGGGGGAAAAATGTCCCTAATTCTTCTCCAGTCTCTTAGCGTATTTTTCAGTCTTCTGCAGCCGAGGGCCTCGCCGAGAAGGAGCCTCTCAGGTCTGTATTGCAGCGTTCCCCGGACCGGCAACCCAGGGTTTCTTCTCACCACGAAGGCCATCCTCCAGATGCAGATATAACCCTCGCTGGGAGAAATGCGAGAAGGCCTCTTCAGGCAGGCGTAAGACCGCGAAGCTTCCGGTGCACCCCGCCAACGGGTGTAACCGGGCTTCTTTACGGGCAGCCTGGCCGAATCAGCACAGCTGGTTCGGCCCTCGGACTTAAAAGGAACGGTTCCCTCCGTCCGGTCAGCCCACGGGGATCCGCGTCCGCGTCCCTCAGCCCGCCAGCGGGTGTAACCGGGCTTCTTTACGGGCAGCCTGGCCGAATCAGCACAGTTGGTTCGGCCCTCGGACTTAAAAGGAACGGTTCCCTCCGTCGGGTCAGCCCACGGGGATCCGCGTCCGCGTCCCCCGGAGAGAATACACGAACAGTAGTCCTCGACGGTACGGCGATGCCGGTTCTGACCCCGAACCTGGTGCGGAGCTTCCCGCCGGGGAAGACCGGTGACCCGGCTCCTCGAGATCAAGCGGTAGGAAGGACTCTACAGGTAAGCGTAAGTCCCCGAAGCCTCCGGTTAACCCCGCCCAGCGGGGGGAAACGCGCTTCTTGTCGGGCGGCCTGGCCAAACCAGCCCGGCTGGTGCGGCCTTCAGGTCAGAAGGAACGGTTCCCGCTGTCGGGTCAGCCCACGGGAACCGCATCCTCTGCACCCAGAGCCCTTGGGCCGACGAGAGTCCCCGCTGAACCAGCGTTGCCTGCGTTAACCCAGGCCCCTGGTGCGGACGTCCCCGCAGATGAAATCCAGTACCTCGGCAGGACGGCGCCCCTGGCCCCAAAGAGCTAGACGTCCAGTCGGCGTGCCCGGTAACCCAGCTCCCCGGCCCCAAGCCGAGTCCTCGGCTGACGGAGAGGAGCGCTCCCTGACGGAGGACTCCGTCTATAGGAGAGTGGTTAGCCTTTGCAGAAGACACCACAAGTACCGGAACCTGCAACTACGAATGAAGACATAAATATATATTCTGCCTTGAAGTTCGACTTTGCAAATATTAAATTGATAAAGCCACCGCAGATCAGAGAGTTGATAAAGGAGAAGTCCTTTGCTATATATAAAGCGTGTGGCTTTTTGGTCCAATAGCAGCATTTCTCTCTTATAACCAAGAGAACTCGGGTAACGGTCATGGCATCCTTGAGAGAGGGCGACTTTATGATTTCTATAGACCTCAAGGACGCCTACTTCCAAGTGCCCATTCATCCGTCGAGCAGGAAGTTTCTCCGGGTCAAGTGGGGTACCCAGGTGTTACAATTCAAGGCCCTATGCTTCGGTCTTTCAACAGCCCCCCAGGTATTCACGATGGTCTTTACGACGGTCTCCATATGGGCCCACGAACGGGGCATTCGACTCATCAGATACCTGGACGACTGGTTACTCCTTTCATCCTCAAAGGAAGCCTTGAAACAACAGGGCGAAGATCTTCTTCAATTGTGCAAGACCCTGGGCATCGTGGTCAACTTGGAGAAATCACAGCTAACCCCATCCAACAGGAGGACGTACCTTGGAATGGTCCTGGATTCGTTACAGGTCAAGGCATTCCCAACCACGGAAAGGCTGGACAACCTGGATCGAGTGCTCCGGCCCTTCCTTCTGGGTCGCCCCAGAAGAGCGCAGGATTGGCAAAGGTTGGTAGGGCACCTGGTGTCCCTAGAGAAGCTGGTACCTCACGGGAGACAGAACTTAAGGGTGGTTCAATGGAACCTGAAAGAACATTGGAACCAGAAAAGTTCCCGGACATTGTGGTTCCTCTCCTTCAGGAGTCCAGGAAGGCCTTGGAATGGTGGCAGGATCGGTCGAACATCCTAAGGGGGATGCCACTGTCCTCCCACCCTCCGGAGGTCCTTCTCTTCACGGACGCATCGAAGGACGGGTGGGGAGCCCATCTCCGGGAAAGGACAGCAAAGGGGGCGTGGTCAGAGGGGGAGAAATCCCTACACATAAATATCCTGGAAATGAGAGCGGTCCAAGAAGCCTGCAACCACTTCGAGGAGGACATGAGAGGGCATTCGGTGGCCCTAATGTCAGACAATGCAACGGTGGTGGCTTACGTGAAGAAGGAGGGGGGACTGAGATCAAAAGAGTTGTGCGAACTAGCCCTTCAAATCCTAAAATGGGCGGAACAGAAGGACGTCATCCTGACGGCAAGGTTCATTCCAGGGAAGAACAACGTCCTAGCAGACGGCCTCAGCAGAGTGGGGCAAGTGGTAGCAACAGAATGGTCCCTACACCCACAAGTGGCAAGCTACATTATACAGATGTGGGGATCTCCGGTAATGGATCTGTTTGCAACAAGGTTGAACGCGCAACTCCCCGTATTTTGTTCTCCCGTCCCAGATCCGAAGGCGGCAATGGAAGACGACTTTCAGCACAAGTGGGACGGACTGGACGTGTACGCCTTCCCCCCCTTCTCCCTGATAAGGCAGGTCCTCAACAGAGTAAGGGCAGCAACCAACCTAAGGATGACTTTGGTAGCGCCTTGGTGGCCGGAGAGAGAATGGTTCGCGGACCTAAGGAACCTCACCGTCCTACCTCCTTGGCCTCTACCCGACAGGTCAGACCTATTAAAACAGCCTCACTTTCAGTAGTTTCACAGAAACCCGCAAGCCCTTCGTCTTCACGCCTGGAGATTATCCAGCGGCTCCTGAAGAAGCAAGGGTACTCCGGCAAGACAGCCAGGAGGATGTCGCTATACCTGAGGAAATCATCCACAGCCGTCTACCAGTCTAAGTGGGCGGTATTCGTGAAGTGGTGCAGGGACAAGAAGATAGAGCCCTTGGAAGCGTCAGTGCCCGTGATAGCCGACTTCATGGTTTATCTCAGGGACAAGTTAGACATGTCAGTTCCAGCGATCAAGGGAGTTCGGGCGGCTCTGGGTCAAGTCTTTCTTCTCAAGGGCATAGATCTCGGCTCCTCCAGGCATATCTCCATGCTTATCAGAGCGTTCGAACAATGATGCCCCCCTTCCGCCCCTAGAATCCCGAGTTGAGACTTAGCGCGAGTCCTAGATATGTTACGGAAACCACCATTCGAGCCCTTAAAGGACATTGATGACAAGAATCTCACGCTCAAGGCGGTCTTCTTGCTAGCATTAGCCTCGGCTAAGAGGGTGGGCGAGCTACACGGACTGTCATTCGAGGTGGAACACACTAGGGGATGGAAGGAAGTAACCTTTAAGTTTGTCACATCCTTCGTCGCCAAGACTCAGAACCCCTCGGTGTGGGATCCGAGGTTTGAGAGTTTTTCGATTCCGGCAATCCCGAATAAAGGAAACCCGGAGGACCTAAAATTATGCCCGGTCAGGACTATTAGGAAATACCTTAAGAGAACGGCAAACCTCCGCCCGTCTATCAAGAATCTCTTCGTCTCATGGGGAAAAATAAAGAAAAACATATCCAAAAATACGGTTTCGTTCTGGCTCAGGAAAGTGATCACGCAAGCCTACTTAAAACAAGGTCTTCCTACACCGGGGAAACCCAGAGCTCACGATGTTCGGGGCATTAGCACCTCTCTAACGTTCGAAAAGAACATGTCAGTAGCGCAGGTTCTTCGAGCGGGAACTTGGTCCAACCAGTCGACCTTCACCGCACATTATCTCAAGGACTGTACGAGAAAGTCTCTAGACGGGTTTTCTATCGGGCCAGTCATCTCAGCCCTGCATTCGGTTTGACGGCTCAAGCCCCAGGCTCAATCGCGAAACATAAAGTATCTAGACACAAGGAGCCGAGTTCTATTTTCCCCCCTTTTCTAACTTTCTCGTACCGTCAGTCGTCATCAAGAAATATCGCTCATTACACAAGACGAAAATTCGCCATATCAAGCACAACGAAGATATTGCAGAAGGGTAAGTGTTATATCACACTTAATGAGTCTTTTACGTAGTTTTCCCTACTGTCCATCGGGGTCAGGGCTAAAGGGCACTCCCCCCTCCTAAGGTGTAAGTCTCCTATAAAGTGTTTCAAGGTAAGTCTCTGTGTCGGAAAAAATCACAAATTTTAAGTAATTTGTATTTTTCCTAACAATACTTACCGAAGAAACACTTTCGGTTTAGGGCCCCCCCAACCGTCCCCGCAGTGCCCCACTGACCTCGTGGTATTGTTCATTACATAAAACTTACTGGAGAGGGCTTCTCAAAGACGGGCGACCTACTCGGGCAATGCCCCCAGGTCATGTTATTTCCCGTTATTCAGGACAGTATAGAACATGGAAGTAGGGGGAAACTACGTAAAAATCTGGTCGTCGGAGAGGAGTTACCAGTAATCTCCTATAAAGTGTTTCTTCGGTAAGTATTGTTAGGAAAAATACAAATTACTTAAAATTTGTGATGTAAAGTTTATTTTTGAAAAAGAAATCCAGGCCATTAGGACCATGGAAAGGGTTACTTTTAAAGAGGCTCGTAAAAGAGCTCTTGAAAAGCAAATAAGACCAGGGCAACCTTTTTCAATGGTTCTGAAGAAAAACTTGCCAAAACACACAGACGAAAATTATATCTCTACTTCTAAGATAAAGAAACAAATGAAAGTAGTTAAAGAGGTTGAAAGTCCCATCGAAAATCTATATCCAGAAATTGTAGAAAAATCAAAACGGACACTTAAAGATCTGAAAATTATTCAAAAGCCAACTACTCCGATTTTAAACAATAGTACAAACCTCTCACAGGCCGTTTCCTTGCCTGATCTGATGGAGGTTGCACTCGAAACCAATTTACCTGGTGAACCCGTAGTGGGGAAGGTGCAAAAACCTGATAGATCACAACCTTTAAATCGAAAGAGAGAGAGACCTCCCTCCCTCTCTCCTCCTACCACCATAAGAAACATTAAAGTCACGACTTCCAATAAATATATCTTGTCTGCTGATGTTTCTGAACAACTAGAAGGTAAATTGAACCAATCAGAAATTCAAGTTGAGGTCCACCATCCTCCTCAACAATTAGATCAAAAGGACTCAAAGAAAAAGAGAAACACAAAACCCACTATATCAAGATCGTCTCTAGAGTTACCTCCGGGAAATATTGTTAGATCAAATATTGCCAATGGGAAGATTTCATCTAAGGTGTCTTCCAAAAAATAAAACGTAGTTTTTTCCTCCATTCTGCAATAGAATTGCCAGGGTTTAAGGGCGAAATATGAACAACTTAAGCTCCTCATACGTGAGCACTCCCCTATAACAGTATGTCTACAAGAAAGCAAGCTCGATGCTAATACTCCTTGTCCTCGAGAGTATGTTAGCTATAGGACACCATATGATCAACGAGCAGGGAGCCATGGGGAAAGTCTTATATACGTTCGTCGAGATGTTCCCCAAATATCTTTGTCTATCTGTACCCCTCTGCAGGCAGTGGCTGTACAAATTGATATAGGGAGAAAATACACAATCTGTTCTCTTTACTTGCCTCCAAATGATAACATCTCATATGATAATATAGTAGAGGTGATTAAACAACTCCCACAACCCTTTCTCTTACTAGGAGACCTTAATAGTAGACATCCTTTATGGGGTGATGTTTTAGCAAATGCAAGGGGTAATATTATATCGTCAATTTTGGAGAATGAAGATGTCGGACTCCTCAATACATGAGAGCCCACACATTTTCATGTACAGACAGGTACCTTGTCCTGCATTGACCTATCAGTTGCAAGCTCTAACTGTCTTCTCGATTTTAATTGGAGAACATTAGATGATTGGCATACTAGTGATCATGCACCAATCATTATAAACACCAACAATGGTCCACCTTTACAAAGATCACCTCGATGGAATCTTGATAAGGCGGACTGGAATAGATTTCGGGAGTTAAGTGAAATTGAAGGAAATGCAGAACAGTTTGAAAGTGTTGATGATGCCATAGACTTACTTAATGGAACTCTTCACACAGCAGGAGTGAATTCCATTCCCAAAACAACTGGGATATTCAGACGACGACCAGTCCCCTGGTGGTCGTCAGAACTAACTGCCCTGCACAGAGCCACAAGAAAGTCTTTAACTCGATTGCGCATGCGCCGTAATGAGGAGAATTTAGTCATATACAAGAAATGTAGAGCACAGTTCCGCCGTGCCATGAAAGAAGCTAGGCGCCAGTCTTGGATGTCCTTTGTTTCCTCCATTAACAGTAGAACACCAACATCATCTGTGTGGAGGAAAGTGAAAAAGATAGAAGGAAAATTCACCCTAAACCCACCACCAGTGTTAAAGATAAATGGCCAGTATATGACTGGAGCAACCGAAGTTAGCAATGCCCTGGCTGACCATTTCTCAAATGTATCTTGCAAGTGTGAAGCAGCTCCTGGTCACCAGTATAGGAGCAATGAAGAAAAGAAAGTTTTAAACTTCGCAACAAGAAAGCAGGAGTCATACAATTCTCCTTTTACTAAAAGAGAATTTGATTTTGCTCTTGCTACTTGTAACGATACAGCCCCTGGACCCGATGGAATTCCATATGCAATGATTAAACATGTACCTTTTAATACAAAGTTATTTATTTCAAGCATTTTTAATAGAATATGGCATGATCATAGTTATCCAAGTGTTTGGGAACTAGCCATTATTTTAGCCTTTTTAAAACCCGGTAAGGACAAGTTTTTAGCAGCAAACTACCGACCTATTGCATTGACATCTTGTTTATGTAAAATCATGGAGAAGATGGTCAATGCAAGACTGATTTGGTACCTTGAAAAGAAGAATATTTTATCACCCATTCAATGTGGATTCAGGAAAATGCACTCAACGACTGATGTGCTGATACAACTTGAGTCCTCTATTTGTGAAGCCTTTGCTTCCAAACAGCACCATGTGACAGTTTTTTTTGATCTTGAAAAGGCATATGATACCACATGGAGATACGGTATACTTAAAAGAATCCATGAGTGCGGATCGAGAGGTGAACTACCACTATTCATCCAGTCATTTCTTTCAAATAGAGTTTTCCAAGTGAGAGTTGGGGAAGCTCTATCACAGAGTAAATGCCAGGAAGGAGGAGTTCCTCAGGGGAGTGTGCTGAGTGTAACCCTTTTTGCACTAGCAATTAATGGGATATCCTCAGTCATTCCCCGGGATGTTCTCGCAACATTATTTGTGGATGATCTCTCCATATCATTTGCTGGAGCCAGAATGTCAATGATTGAGAGAAAAATCCAACTCTCTATTGATAAAATTATCCAGTGGGCCGATATGAATGGATTCAAGTTCTCAACAAGTAAAACTACCGTTGTCCATTTCTGTCGTATACGGGGAGTACATCCAGACCCGGATATATACATCAAAGGTCAACGGATCCCATGTGCAAGTGAAGCAAAATTTTTAGGGTTGATATTTGACTGTAGGCTTACATGGGTTTCTCATTTAAAAACATTAAAAGCTAAATATGTTGAAGCTATGAATCTTTTAAAAGTCTTGTCCCATACATCATTGGGGGCAGACCGCAATACAATTTTAAAATTATACAAGGCCTTGATATTTTCCAAAATTAGTTATGGATGCGAAATATACTCCTCAGCAACCCCAAGCCGGTTAAAAATACTAGATTCAATACATCATGGTAGCATTAGATTGTCCACAGGAGCCTTTAGAACCTCCCCTATCTCAAGTCTCCTTGTTGATGCTGGGGAGTTGCCTCTGGACCTTTACCGAATGTCCTCTATTATTCGGTATTGGTTTAGATTGCAAAGACTCCCCAATTCTTCGGCCTTTCAGACTACAAGCCTTGTAAGGCACTCAACCTACTTTGAGTTGCACCCAAAATCTCCTCAACCTTTTGGGTTTTGGGTTAACCAATTATTAAACAATCTGGATATAATTAGAAATAAGGTGCTTCCATTCAAGGTATCATCAACGCCTCCATGGAAATTACCTGACATATCTTTTTGTAGATACTTTATTGGAGTTAAGAAGAATTTGACTGACTTAGAATCCAGGTCTCTTTTTATGGAACATGTTGAAGAACATAGAGGATCGACTTTTATATATACTGATGGCTCCAAATCTGATGCTGGCGTTGGATTTGGAGTACATAGTAATGATTTTAATTGTAGAGGTGCACTTCCTCTAACAGCTTCCATATTTACTGCCGAACTGTATGGCATATTAACCGCTATTGAGAAAATAGCTTTGGAAAAGGAGGGTAATTTTACAATTTTTAGTGATGCAAGGAGTGTTCTTCAGGCTTTAGAAGTTTTTAATTCTAGTAACCCTCTAGTTTTAAAGATTTTAGAATGGCTTTTTATTATTGGACAGAAAGGTATAACTGTTCGATTTTGTTGGGTTCCAGCACATGTAGGTGTGTCCGGGAATGAGAAGGCAGATTTACTGGCGAAGAATGCGGCCTCCGAGTTGCTACCAAGGAGGTATCCCATTCCATGTAACGATTTCCTACCTTACATCAAGAAATTGGTTTGTGATAAATGGCAACAGCACTGGGATAGTCAAGATGGCAATAAAATGAGGGAAGTAACAAATATCATATCACCTTGGAGGTATAACATGATTCCCGAAAATGGGAGACGACTCTTTGTCGTCTCCGTATTGGTCACACACGGTTGACACACGAGTTTCTGCTGAAGGGCCAACACCAACCGTATTGCGAGGACTGCTTAGTACCTTTAACAGTGAGGCATTTGTTGACCGAATGCCATAATTTTACTAACTTGAGAAATAGATATCTGTTTGAGGCTCGAGGTGAGGATGGCAGGTTTATCCTTGCCAAGTTTCTTGGACATGATGTGTCTTACTATGCGAGCGGAATTTTTAGATCTATTTCAGAAGCAGGTCTTCTGAAAACTATTTAACTATTGTAATGACTTCTTAATTTTTATGGTTTTAATCGAATTCTCTTTTAATTTTCATATACAGTAAATGGTATCGGCGTCAATGACCTTAGATGTCAGGATGCCAGAAAACTTTCAATCAATCTCACAGTTTCCATGGTCCCTAAGTCTTATCTGCACTCTTATCTGCACACAACTGACCTACTACCGAAGCCACACTGCTGCACGGGTGTATGTGCCAGACGGAGGCAGGCCTGAGGCTCCAACCTTCCTTCTCACAGTTTCCATGGCTCCAAAGTCCCACCCGCACGACCTACTTCCAAAGCCACACTGCTGCACGGGTGTATGTGCTGCTGCTGCTCTGGGTTCAGACGGAGGCAGGCCTGAGGCACCAACCTTCCTTCTCACAGTTTCCATGGCTCCTAAGTCCCAGCCCAGCGACGTACTACCAAGAGCATACAGCTGTACACACGCTGGCTCATGTTGCACAGGAGATCGTGCTGCTGCTGCTGCTCTGGGTTCAGACGGGGCCCGGACAGAGGATCCACCCTTCTCACAGTTTCCAAGGAAGCACTGCCTTCTCTCTCAAAGTTGTAAATATTTTATTGGAGATAAGAAGAATATGTCAGACATAGAAGCCAGGTCTCTTTTTAATGAACATGTTAAAGAACATAGAGGATCAACTTTTATCTATACTGATGGCTCCAAATCTGATGCTGGCGTTGGATTTGGAGTACAGTACATAGTAATGGTTTTAATTGTAGAGGTGCACTTCCTCTGACCGCTTCCATATTTACTGCCGAACTGTATGGCATATTAACTGCTATTGAGAAAATAGCGTTGGAGAAGGAGGGTAATTTTACAATTTTTAGTGATGCAAGGAGTGTCCTTCAAGCTATGGAAGTTTTTAATTATAATAACCCTCTAGTTTTAAAGATTTTAGAATGGCTTTTCCTTATTGGACGGAGAGGTATAACAGTTCAATTTTGTTGGGTTCCAGCACATGTAGGTGTGTCCGGGAATGAGAAGGCAGATTCACTGGCTAAGGAGGCTGCATCCGAGTTGCTGCCAAGAAGGTATCCCATTCCCTGTAATGATTTCTTACCTGACATCAAGAAATTGGTTTGGAATAAATGGCAACAGCAATGGGATAGTCAAGATGGCAATAAAATGAGGGAAGTAACAAATGACATATCTCCTTGGAGGTATAATATGATGCCCCGAAAAGGGGAGACGTCTCTTTGTCGTCTCCGTATTGGTCACACTCGGTTGACACATGAGTTTCTGCTGAAGGGCCAACACCAACCGTATTGTGACAACTGTTTAGTACCTCTAACAGTATGGCATTTGTTGACTGAATGCCCCAATTATAACATCTTGCGGAATAGATATTTGTTTGAGGCTTGAGGTGAGGGTGGCAGGTTCATCCTTGCCAAGATTCTTGGAAATGATGTGTCCTACCATGCAAGTGGCATTTTTAGATTTCTTTCAGAAGCAGGTCTTCTGAAAAATATTTAACTTTTATGACATTCAATTTTTATGATTTTAATTGAATACTCTTTAATTTTTTATTTTATTTCATTTTTTACTTTTGTATACATAAATTAAATGTTACCGGCATCAATGACCTTAGATGTCAGGATGCCTGAAAACTTTAAATCATTAATTCATTCTCTCTCAAAGGCAATTGTGCTCTTCAAACTGCAGCAGCTGTTGCTGCTGCTGCTGCTGCTACAGTACTCACTAAGGCTTCTGACTGGGGCAAGTCCACAGGCTCACATACTATCACAGTCCTCAGAGTTCCAAAGTCCCACTCGCGCAAACTACTACCAAGAACACACGCCTGACAGCACGTCGACTGGTCTCGCAGAGCCGACCGTACTCCTGGTGCTTGCTCGAGGGTTCACATGGGGGCAAGACTGAGGAACCAGCCTTTTCACAGTTACCAAGAAAGCACTGCCTTCTCTCTCAAAGGCGATCATGCTCTTCAAGCTGCTCCTGCAGCAGCAGACTGGGGAAAATCCACAGCATCCAAAGTTCCACTCGTGCAAACAACTACCAAGTGCATACACCTCACAGCAACCCTACTTGGCTCGCAAAGCCGGTGGTAAGCTGGGTCCTTGCTCAAGCGTTCACATGGGGGCAGCACAGAGGAACAAATTTAACCTTCTCACAGTTTCCAAGGAAGCACTGCCTTCTCTCTCTCTCTCTCTCTCTCGAAGGCACTCGTGCGCTTCAAACTGCAGCTGCTGCTGCAGTAGTAGTTGCTGAGGCTTCAGACTGGGGTGCCTAACCAGGGGCACATCCTATCAGTCTTCAAGGATCCAAACTACCACTCATGATACCTACTACCAAGAGCACATACCTTCCAGCACATAGACTTCTGCCGCAAAGGCAACCATACTTTTGATGCTGCTCATGGGTTCAGTTAGGGGCAACTACCAGGATTAGAGATCACTAAGCACTGGATTGCTCTTGCTTCCAGGCCTCCATGACAAGAGCACACAGCTCTATGTACAACAACTTGCCTTACAAAGCCGGTTCTACTGCAGCCTTTGTTGTTCCGGGTTTTGACAGACGGACTCGAGACTACAAAGCCCTACATCTGCAAGCACACAGCAACTTAGAACGTACACTGCCTTCTCTCACAAAAGCACTAATGCACTTCCTACTGCAAGTGTTGCTGCAGCAACATCTGCAGTTGTTGCTAAGGATTCGGCCAAGGGGAACATAGAGTCGCAGACTCAACCACAATACATTCTCTCGCAAAGGAAAATTGGGCTCTTCATGCTGCATTGAGCATCTTCTATTGCACTGCCCTACATGAATCCCAGAAATAAGGTGGTTTAGCGCTAACCAACCAATAGCCCTCTCTCGGCTATAGACACGGCCACTTTGGCACAGCTTGCGTGCGCGGTGCCCGGACCTCCGCAACGTCTAGGACACTGCCAAGAGTCTTGTCTCTTCGGCTGGCTGGCTCAGCACAGCGCCCAGAGACCATGCCGATGGGTGCGGGAGTGCGTTCCCGTCCCTGCCACTGACTGCCTGGGCCAACTTAAAAAGTAAATTGTCGGCCTCACAAGTCGGCCGACGCGAATGCCTGCTATCGCAAACTTAGCTTCCCCCTGTTGGGACGCCCCGCCTAGCCACTAGACTGCCGCCGCAGCTCCTCGTCCGCATCTGTACCACCTCTTCCTAGTTTAAAGTGAGCAAAGCGCTGGGTTATAGAGGTAGGGGTGCAGGGGCTGCGGCTGGTTCTGGCCTAGTGGCTTAACCCGGCGACTCCGGACAACACCCTCAACTCGGAGGTAGGGGACACTGAGATGTCCTTAAAGCACAAGAAAATCGCGCAGCGAAACAGCCGGCGGGAAGGAGGCGGCGGCGAGCAGGCCAAGCTGCCGCTGCTGCCACCACCGTCACCACTGGCAGTCGCCCGCGACGAACAGGATAATACCGTGAGCCGGGCAATGCAGGGTCTAAGAGGATCGCAGCTTATTTGGGATTGCTCGCTGCTCTACCTCTTACGACACCCCGGTTGAGGCGGTTTGCCGTACGGCGCACTGGGCCGTGGGATGATCTCCATTAGAGAGAGGGGGAGGGCCGTAGTCGTCGTACTTGCCGCCGAGCCTGGCGCGGCAACCTCCCAAATGACTTTCTCTCTTTGCAAGGGCACTCTCCTTCGGACTGTCTTGGATGAACCAGCCCCGCCGCCGGCCGGGTCGGTGGCGCGGCGGCCAGGTCCGTATCTTTCTGACGGTTCCCAGCGCTCCGCTCAATACGTCCTATCGTTGCTAACTCAAGTCCGGATTCCGTCGTAGAAGCGTTCAGACGTAAATCCGGCGGGCGTAGCCCCGCTCCCTTGGCGTCTCCGCCAGGAGCGACACCAGCGGCCTGGTCTTGCGGTTCCTCTCGTACTGAACAAGACTGCTATCGCAACGACGCGCGCAACAACAGTAGGGTAAAACTAACCTGTCTCGCGACGGTCTAAACCCAGCTCATGTTCCTTATTGACGGGTGAACAATCCAACGCTTTGTAATTTCTGCTTCACAATGATAGGAAGAGCCAACATCGAAGGATCAAAAAGCGACGTCGCTATGAAAGCTTGGCCGCCACAAGCCAGTTATCCCTGTGGTAACTTTTCTGAGACCTCTTGCTTAAAACTCTTAAAAGGTCTAAAGGATCGATAGACCGTGTTTTTTCAGCCCGTATTCGTACTGAAAATCAGGATCAGGTTAGCTTTTGCTCTTTTACTCTACGCGAGGTTTCTGTCCTCGCTGAGGTAGCCTTGGGACACCTGCGTTACCATTTGACAGATGTACCGCCCCAGTCAAACTCCCCACCTGATACTGTCCTCTGCCAGGATCGCCATCGGGCGCACACGCCCACCGCGGGCCGCCACAGCCTCGCTCTGGAGAGTTCGGCCACGGACGGCCCGCAGCGTAAACAGCTTGGAGCTAGAATCTCAGAGACACTTGCCCACCTTGGGAGCCAGGCTCCGGTTCCACTTCACCGAGTAAGTAGAGAAACGATCAGAGTAGTGGTATTTCACTGTCGGCCAGGGCACGAATGCCAAGACCTCCCACCTATGCTACACCTCTGATGTCTCTCTACAATATCAGACTAGAGTCAAGCTCAACAGGGTCTTCTTTCCCCGCTGTTGTGTGCAGGCCCGTTCCCCTGCCTCTGGGTTCGCTAGATAGTAGGTAGGGACAGTGGGAATCTCGTTAATCCATTCATGCGCGTCACTAATTAGATGACGAGGCATTTGGCTATTTTTTACCGACTACCCCTCAGAAGCGCATTCAATTACTCTACTCATTCCGGTGGTAAAAGCCTTCATCATAAATGGGTTAGTCTCTTTTCCTAGTCTCCTCTACTTATGCTATGAGGTGTAGTGTACGGATCCTCGTAATCCAATTACTGACCTATAAAGGACTACAGCATAACTTTGGTCGCATCACTCGGCTGTAATCCCTTCCGGCTTATATCTCCACTCAACAGGAGCACTAGTTCTTCGGCACCTGGAGGAACGTCAAGGTCGGTCAAACTTCATGACTGATGAAACTACGCTATGTCCCCTCCGCCTGACATGCCCATGCAATTTGCATACACAGACAGTCCACCCTCTAGGATCTTTACACTCATCAGATAGAGGTCTTCCAGACTCAGCTTAAGCTTCTGGCACAAGCTGATCGTCCCCCTTGACAGTACTCCACGCCAATTCCCAGTTATCGCCATCACTGAGGGTACTGTCCCTGTAAGCTCTTCTACAGCTTTTCTGATGCACTCCTTATTATATTTCGCGATTTTCGCGGCATCAAAAAAGTCCAGGAGACGAACATTAGAGTCTGCATTCACTTGACAGTCAATAACAATTGACTCCGTATCTTTCCAGATAACTAGATCTGGTTTTCTCAGCCCATGCACAGTGCTGATAGGGGGTTCATCCAGCACGTCATACCCTGCTTCGGTCGCTTTGCTCTTGATAAAGCGTTTAATTTTATCGTGTCTAGTGATACGCCATGGTTGGACAGCTGGGCACGTCTGTAAGATGTGATGCAGGGTTCTGGGAGCATTGCATCCAAGATCACATCGGCTGCTTATCTGCCTGCCTCTAGAGCTACGGGCCGGGGTAGATAGAACCCCTAGTTTGAGCTTAACGGCATTGCAGAAAGTGCCCCCTTTTATCAGACGGCTGCCAGTGTCCAACCATCTTGGTCTTGGTCCTAGTTTCGCCTCCCTAAGACCACAACCGTCAACTGAGGCGTGTAGCCTAGATCCCCAATCTGTGGCAGCGGGAGCCCGGTTTTGTTGGGCTAATTCAGCAGCAATTCCCGCAACCAGAGGGTCTGGAGATCTGACTAATCTCTCATAGCACTCATACAAGGCTTTCGGAATGCCTTCGGTAAGATTGAAATTACCGAGGCCTCCGTCTGCTACGCCTGCATAGAATGCTCCTAAGGGAGTATCACCGGGTAAGTGCAAGCACCTCCTCGTTAACTTCCGAATTTCATTATCCACCCCTTTGAGGTGGTACTTTTTAGTGCGTCCATGGACGGCTATATGCTTTAGCCGAGGTATCAGCACATTTTTAAGGACCCAGAACTTCTGCTGAGGCTTCAGAGGCGAACTCTGCAGATTCCCCAGTTCAGTTCTGGCCTTTCCAATCAGTTTCGACTCATTCATATTGACCACAAGCCCGACGTCCACCCCCAGGTATTTATAGAAACCGTCAGGACTTGTGACCGGGAGATTTTCTTCTCTGTACAGGAAGGGCCGGGTATCTACGTACCAGGTCTTTTTGGCACCATCACCAACTATTCCGGCCGTGGCACACTTCCCCAAGTCAGGCTCAAGGCCTAGCTTTCCTGCTTCATCAAGAAGCCTCTTTACTACTGCTGTTAAACCTGCTCTTGTTTGAGCCACGACGACGATGTCGTCAGCGAATGCCAAGTATTTGATAGTTTCTCCTCTGAGGCTTGCCCCAACACCATCAGGGAGTTTTGAGAGCGCGTAATCGAGTGCTAAGTTAAAGAACAAGGGGGATAGAGGATCCCCTTGCATTACGCCTCTCGTGATGTTCACTTCTACTGCAGCAACCTCTGTGCTGATACTGTGATAGAAATTTTTGAGGTACTGAAGTGAATCCTCATCTAAGCCAGCCCCTCTCAAGGTATCTAGGAGGGCTGGATGGCTAATGGAGTCAAAGGCCTTTTTAAAGTCTATGAAGGCTATATAAAGGCTCTTCGACTCTCTCTTAGCGTCACTAATCAATTCATTCAAGAGCAGGAGATTGCTGCTTACTCCCTCCTCGGCTTTGAACCCTTTCTGACGGGCCGAGGATGGGATGCGCTCCGCTAGACGCTTCGTAAGGATTTTATGCAATCCCTGCGTGACCACAGACGTTACTGTGATCGGTCTAAAGTCCCCGGCCACCTGAGGGACATCTACTTTGGGCAGAAGGGTAGTCCTTCCTCTTGCCCATTGTCTTGTGGCGATTTTACTTGCCAATATCATGTTATACAGTCGAGCAATACTGTCATCATCCGCCGCTCTAAAATCGGCTGCTTTTATGCCATCTTGGCCCGGCGAAGTTTTGAGATTTGTTCTCATTTTACACCATTTAACATCACTGATGGTAACGGGTTCAATAATGGTGTTCGTATGGACGTGTGGGACATAGTTGATAGTGCTAGCTTGACTTGGCCTTCCAAAGAGGGAGGTCCAGAAGTCTACCGTACCCGGCGGAAAGGTAGGGCTAGCTAACGGGTCTTTCCCGAGGATAACATTCTGTGCGACACGACTGCGGTTTTTATCCCACTGTCTTTGTGTCGCGACATACTCCCGCCTCTTCCTTACTGAACGAGGCAAATTCCCAACCTGATTTTATCTCCCATTTCTATTCATGCCATTCCTATTCAATCTCCTACCAAATATCTCCTCCTTCAGTAGATCGATGTCATCTGCTGTGGCATCCTCTTCCGAACTATCCTCACTCTCACTACTTGAGGGAGACTGGTCGCTCCCGTCTGGGCTAGACGGGGGAGATCCTCTATGGGCAGGAGCATAGATGGGAGTATCTCCAACCATAGAGTTTAGAAAATCATTCATTCCATCCTCGGTAATTCCCCTGTCACTTTTAGAGGATGGGAGCATATCGCCTTCCACAAGGACCGGGGATAGAGTCACCCGACATTCCTTTGGTAGAGCTGTTTCACCTGTGGAGGTCGTGCATCGGGCATATGCTGCAACCTTTCCTCTATACTTATTGGTCCTTCTCTTTGTGCGGATGCTTTCTAGCGTCCGCCATGGAAGAACCTTTTCTTTAATCGCTTTATTTATGTGGGGGGCAGAGTTATGAGCCACTTAAAATTCACACGTGGAATTTTCATCGTCGGAAGTCCACTCCAGTCTGCCTCCCACATGGCAGTCAGGGTGGCTCCCAACCGGCTCTATCGAATTATCATTCACCTTGTACTCCATCTTCACCTTACCAATGGCACTTTGGAGTAAGTCCTGATAAAGTTTGGACTTTTTCTTGCCATTTATACTATCCACGGATCTTCCTGTGAATAGCACTCTTTAATTCTCTTATTCATGAAGGGATGGCCCAAATTAGACACTTCGAACTGGGCCATCAACCTGAGCTCATCTGGGGACCAGGGAGTGTTGCGTCTGTTCTCAATGCACAATACATTCCCTTCATGGAATTGCTGGGCATGAGCCCGTCTCTCATGCAGACGTCTACCAGCATAAGTCTTAAACACCCTCTTGCAACTGGGGCAAATGGGACTTTGAATAGTTTCATCGGTCATGTTCTGGGCATTGTTGGAAAGCCCTATCTCTTGGCCAGTAAGAGATCCGGCGACAGCAGCACTCTGGTTTTGAGTGCCACTGCTGGCGTTTAGTTGACCATTTCGCCGGTTTAACCCCACAATGGGGGTGGAGCGACCCACAGCTCCTCCCGAAGGAGAGGCTGGGCGGGTTGGGTCCTCCATGCGACCCGTTGGACCCATAAATGGGTTTCCGGCAGGTACCACAAGGAGGTGGGTCGCTAGTAAGCTACGACTTTAGTGGCTCGGATTCTGCATACGCGTCTTCTTTACCAGTCATAGTTACTCACCGAATAAGTAGAGAAACGATCAGAGTAGTGGTATTTCACTGTCGGCCAGGGCACGAATGCCAAGACCTCCCACCTATGCTACACCTCTGATGTCTCTCTATAATATCAGACTAGAGTCAAGCTCAACAGGGTCTTCTTTCCCCGCTGTTTTGTGCAGGCCCCTTTCCCCTGCCTGTGGGTTCGCTAGATAGTAGGGAGGGACAGTGGGAATCTCGTTAATCCATTCATGCGCGTCACTAATTAGATGACGAGGCATTTGGCTTTTTTTTTTTTTTTTTTTAAGACTAGCGTTTGCAGGAGAGCAGCACTTCTTCACCATTTTCCTGGTCTTACCACGCTCTTGCTCTCCCTGGCTAGTCTACTTTTCCTATCTGCATAGGTGATCCTCTTCTTCTGCTAGCTATGTTACTGCAGCTCCAGCTTGATGGTCCCGTACCGATGATGTTGTCGATCCGCTGCAGTCCCACCGGCGTGTATATCTCCACTCAACAGGAAACAAGTCCTGGAGGAACGTCGGTCGGTCAATCTCCATCGTCGATCCAGCTACGAAACGTCGCCTCCGCCCGACATGCCCATATAGTTCGCATATATTGACAGTCCTCCTTCTAAGATCTTCACAGTCAGTAGGTCCAAGTCCTCGAGTCGCAGTTTCAGCTTCTGGCACAAGCTGACGGTTCCTCGCGACAGTACACCTCGCCAGTTCCCGGTGACCGCCCTAATTGAGGGTACTGTCGCCGTAAGCTCTTCCACGGCCCTCTTGATGCAGTCGGTGTTGTATTTCGCGATCTTCGCGGCATCAAAGAAGTCGAGAGATCGTACGTTGGCGTCCGCATTTACTTGAGAGTCAATTACTGTTGACTCTCTGTCATTCCAGACGACGAGGTCTGGCTTCCTTAGCCCTCCTGTCGTTGAGATGTGGGGTTCATCTACTACGGTGTACCCTGCTTCGATAGCTTTTTTCTTGATGAAGCACTTGATGGAATCGTGCCTCTTGATCCTCCATGGTTGAACAGCTGGGCACGTCTGCAAAATATGATGCAGGGTACCGGGGACATTGCAACCAAGATCACAGCGGTTGCTCTGCTGTCTGCCTCTCGCGCTCCGGGCCGGGGTTGTTAGAAGTCCCAGTTTGAGCTTGATGGCATTACAGTAGGTGCCCCCTTTCATAAGACGGCTTCCAGCGTCCAACCATCTAGGTCGTAGTCCGAAGGGCGCCTCCCTCAGACCACACCCGTCAACAGTAAGGTATAGCCTTTCTCCCCAGTCGATGGCTACGGGAGCCGGGTGTTGCTCGGCTAGATCAGCAGCAATTCCCGCCACCACCGGATCTGGAGATCGGGCTAGACGACTATAGCAATCATGCAGGGCTTTGGGGATACCCTCGGTAAAGTTGTAAATACCAAAGCCCCCGGCTGCTGAACCTGCATAGAAAGCTCCTAGTGGAGTATCGCCAGGTAGGTGGAAGCACTTCCTGACAAACTTCCTGACCTCATTATCAACCGTTTTAAGGTGATATTTCTTGAGTTGTCCGTGGACGGCTATATGGCATAGCCGTGGTATCAGCACGGTTTTTAAGGATCAAAACTTCTGCTGAGGCTTCAGCGGCGCTGTCTGGAGGTTCCCCAGTTCAATTTTGGCCTTACCAATCAATTTCGCCCCATTCACGTTTGCCACTAGTCCGATGTCTACCCCAAGATATTTGTAAAAGCCGTCAGGACTTGTGACCGGAAGGTTGGCATTTCCGTACGTGAAGGGACGGGTATCAACGTACCAGGTCTTACGTTGGCGGTCGCCGATGATTCCAGCTGTGGCACACTTCCCTAAGCCAGGCTCGAGGCCAAGCTTTGCCGACTCATCCAGTAATCTGGTCACCGAAGATGACAAACCTGCTCTCGTCTGTGCCACAACCACAATATCATCCGCAAACGCCAAATACTTAATAGTCTCCCCTCTCAGCGTTGCCCCTACGCCTTCGGGGAGCTTTGCAAGTTCTTGGTCTAGGGCAAGATTGAATAGCAAGGGAGATAGAGGATCCCCCTGCATTACGCCCCTTTTTATGTCTACATCGAGTCCAGCTACCTCCGTGCTAATACTAGAGTAGAGGTTGGTGAGGTACTGGATCGAATTCCTGTCGAGGCCAGCAGCTCTCAGAGTATCGAGGAGAGCTGGATGGTAGACGGAGTCAAAGGCCTTTTTAAAGTCAATAAAGGCTATGAAAAGGCTCTTCGACTCACGTTTGGCCTCTTTGATTAACTCCTTAAGTAGGATGAGGTTGCTACTTACCCCCTCCTCAGCCTTGAACCCTTTTTGTCGAACTGAAGAGGGGATGCGCTCTGCCAGGCGCTTTGTTAGGATCTTGTGCAACCCTCGTGTTGCCACGGACGTCACTGTAATTGGGCGGAAGTCCCCGGCCTCTAGGGGGACATCCTTCTTGGGCAATAGGGTTGTTCGCCCTTTTGCCCAATCCCGGGTCACAATTCGGTGTCCAATGATCAGGTTATACAGATTCATGATCTGTTGACTTGCCGCTGCTCTAAAATCGGCAGCTCTTATGCCGTCTGGGCCCGGCGACGTTTTTAAATTGGTCTTTCTTTTGCACCATTCTACATCATCAATAGTGATGGGGTCCAAGATGGTGCATAACTGGGTTGGCGGGTCATAATAGATTGTGCTAGCCTGGCTTGGTCTCCCGAATAGGGAGGTCCAAAACTCAACTGTCCCGGGCGGAAGGGACGGGCTAGCAAGAGGGTCTTTGCCTAGGATGGCATTCTGTGCGACGCGACTTCTGTTCTTATCCCATGCCCTCTGCGTCGCCGCATATTCTCGCCTCTTCCTAACACTTCGAGGCATATTACTGTTCTGCTGTTGACCTGCTCTTCTGTTAATCCGATTCATATTATTTGGTCTCCTACCAAATATCTCATCCTTCAGCGAGTTGACATCCTCCGCAGTGACTTCCTCTTCTGATGAACTACCAGCACTCTCGCTGGAGGATTGAGATCCATCGCTCCAGTCTGGGCTGGACGGGGGAGACCCTCCATGGTCTGGAACCCGGATGGGAGAGGTTCCAGCCATGGAGTCATAATACTCATTCATTCCATCCTGGGCTTCAGTATTTGGGACAATAGAGGCCGCAAGCATCCTGCCATCCACTCGGATTCGGGTCAGATTGACCCTGCAATCTCTGAGGGGAGGCATTGCACATTGGGTGGAGGTCTTGGGCTGTGCATTTGCTGCGACCTTTTCTTTATATTTAATGGTCCTTCTCTTTGTCCGGATGCTTTCAAGCGTCCGCCAAGGAAGGACCATTTTCTGAATCGTCTTGTTTATGTGGGGATCATTCTTGTGTGCCATTTCGAACTCGATCATCGAGTTCTCGTCGTCGGAAGTCCAACTGAGTTTGCCCCCACATGGCTCTCCCGGTGGCTCCCAACTGGCACGATAGACAAAATCAGTTTCTCCTTGTACTCCTGCTTCACCAACAGGTCTTTAAGTAAGTCTCGGTATTGTTGAGACTTTCTTTTACCATTTATACTGTCAGTCGACCTTCCTGACAGTACGCACTTGCTTATTTGTTGGTTTATGAAAGGGTGGCCGTAGTTGGACACTTCAAACTCGGCCATCATCCTTATTTCTTCTAGGGACCAGGGCGTATTGCGCCGGTCTTCAAGGCGCTTAACTTGTCCCTCATGATAGGTTTGGGCATGTGCCCGTCTTTCGTGCAGACGCCTGCCTGCGTAGGACTTGAACTGCCTCAAACAAGTTGGGCAGATTGGACTGACTGTAGCTGCATCGACGATGCCTTGGGCTGGGATGTTAAGCCCGTTCACTATGCTAGCGATAGTGCCGGCGACAGGAGTGCTCTGATTTTGAGCACCCCTGTTGGCGAAGGGTTGACCAAATCGCCGGTTTGTCCCCTGGGAAGGGGTGGAGCGACCCACAGCTCCCCCCGAAGGAGAAGCTGGCGGGTTGAGTCCTCCATGCGATCCGTTGGACCCATAACTGGGTTTCCGGCAGGTACCACAAGGAGGTGGATCGCTAGTAATCTATAACTCGTAGCGGCTCGGAGTCAGCGAACGCGTCGTCTTTGCCGAGTCATAGTTACTCCCGCCGTTTACCCGCGCTTGGTTGAATCTCTTCACTTTGACATTCAGAGCACTGGGCAGAAATCACACCGCGTCATCATCAGCCATAACCATCGCGATGCTTTGTTTTAATTAAACAGTCGGATTCCCCGTGTCCGTGCCAGTTCTGAGCTGGTCGCTAGGCTGCCAGCCGGAGTAATATATACACGTCTCCGTCTGGGGCCTCGCACGGCCCGAGAGCCGCGCTCCGCCCCAAGTCTCGACGCGATTATACTTTGCAGAACCTTGCCCGTTCCGCGGAAGGGCACCCGGTCAGCGAGGTCCGAGCTCGGTCCTCCGGCACGCCAAAGCCGACCGACAAGACCTCGACCAGTCCTGCCCCCCGAGACACCCCGCACCCGGTTCATGGAAAGGCCCGACTGGCCCGACCCTCAGAGCCAATCCTAGTCTCCAAGTTATGGATCAAAATAGCCGATTTCCCTTACCCACATTCATCTATCAACTAGAGGCTCCAAACCTCGGAGACCTGATGCGGAGATGGGTACAGTCTGTGTCGAAACAGGGTCACCACGGGCGAGCGGGGCGCCGACCACGAGGGCCATTCACCCGCACCCGCCCCGGACTCCGACCCGTGTGACTTCCTCACTTGCATCTTTCACGGACTGGCGTTGGTGCACGGGACGACACAAGAACTGTGTCGCTCTACGGCCACCGTGTGGTTTGCTATACCATCACCCCCTTCTCGCTTCATAGGATTTCCGGGGATCACGGGGCCTAAAACAGAAAAAAAAACTCTCCCCCGGACCAGACGCCAGTGGACACAAGCCAGATCCCGTTGCCAGGAATCGTCACACACTTGAACCGGCTTCCACCTCAAAGGCAGACACCGGGCCCGTCCGAACACAGGTCACGGAATCATTACCGTATTCCCTTTCGCCACTGCATCCCTTCCAGCTCATAGTATCTATTACGATGACAAGTCGGTCCCTCGCTGGTGGAGGAGCGCCGCGGCGCGGGTCTCTTCACTTCGTCTCTCTCTCGCTCAGACCCGCGGCCACCGGCACACGCTGCCAGCCAGCAGAGGACACCTACTAAACATTATTCTCTCTGTTTAGAGGCCTGGGATCACATGGGACACAGGAACTTTATCCTTGGGCTTAGGCCTGACTCACCCATGTTCAACTGATGTTGACATGGAACCCTTCTCCACATCAGCCAACGAGGCTCTCTCTTGATTATTTGCTACTACCACCAAGATCTGCAGCAGCGGCGGCTCCAGTCCGGCTCACGCCGAGTCCCTTCGACGCTCACCGCTGCGACCCTCCTACTCGCCGGGGCTTCCATAGCGCCTCTCTCAGCGCCAAAAACAGTGCCCCGGCGGCCGAGTATCGGGAGAATGCTTGAGCGCCATACCATTTTAAGGGCTAGTTGCTTCGGCAGGTGAGTTGTTACACACTCCTTAGCGGATTCCAACTTCCATGGCCACCGCCCTTCTGTCTATAGCAACCAACACCTTTTCGTAGTGTCTACATTAGCATTCCTTTAGGCCCCTTAACTCGTACGTTTGGTTCATCCCACAGCGCCAGTTCTGCTTACCAAAAGTGGCCCACTAGGCACTGTGATTCTTTGCATCATAGAGCTTCACATCTCAAGCAAGCTCCACGTCTCACCCATTTAAAGTTTGAGAATAGGTTGACGGCATTGCACCACCAAGGCCTCTAATCATTCGCTTTACCGGATGAAACTCAACTCTCCGAATGCCAGCTATCCTGAGGGAAACTTCGGAGGGAACCAGCTACTAGATGGTTCGATTAGTCTTTCGCCCCTATACCCAGCTCTGACAATCGATTTGCACGTCAGAACTGCTTCGGACCTCCACCAGAGTTTCCTCTGGCTTCGTCCACGCCAGGCATAGTTCACCATCTTTCGGGTCCCAACGGCTGCGCTCTCAGGTACTTGGCGGCGGACCACGGGTTGAGGGAGCCCGAGAGCCCCCCGTGCCCCGGGCCGCACTACGCCAAGTCCTCGGCCTGCGCCCCAACTCCCGCCGGCCGTTGCGCAGGCAGAGCAGCTAGACCGACGTCGTCGTCCTCTCTCGCAAGGACTCCGTCCGTCCGGCAGTGACTGCTCCCCAGGGCAGCGCAGGGGCGGCGGTAGCCGTATCTGCTTTACTACTCGCTGCTACTGCTGCTGCGCCACCTGCTTGCTTCTCCGTGTCGACGGCACCCTCTCTCTCAAGGGCAGCACCGTTCATCAAAAGGCTCTCTCTCCCGCTTTGTCCTCCGGACAACAGCTCACCTTCGTTGCTTCCTTCCTTCCTTCCTTCCTCCCTCGCACCAACGGACGGGGTCCCTCCCAGCAGCGCTCGAAAGAAAATGATTCTCTTCGACCCACTGCTCTTTCTCGGGATGAGGCCAGTCTCGTCACCCGCCCGAGTGCACCAGCGGCCCCGGCCCTTCGTCCTTCCATCTTCTGCTCTCGCACAGACACAGATGGCAGGAGGAGCTGGCCGCGAGCCCGGCACTCAAACAGATGCTGCTTCCTTCTCACGAAGCCACGAAACATGACCCGGGACAAGACCCGAACGCTGCTTAGGCACTCAGGATAGGTACCCTGGATGGCCTCTGCTTCTCTTCACCTGAGAGCAGGATTGTCCACCGTAGTCCCAGACACCAGGCCACCGCGCCGCCGCCGCCAGCTGGGAACAGCCAGCCGGACAGCAGCAGCAGCAACGGGGCCCAGTCCAGGGACACGGCGACATTTCACACTTGAGGGAACGGACCGCCAGCCCACAAAAATAGTGGGCGGCGGCCCGACATCCCCATCTCGCCACGGCTCACGGTAGCCGCGGCCGCCCCTTCCAGCGGCGCGCGCCTCTGGCCGGCCCCCTTCTCTCCGGGGGCCGCACACTTGGCGCCGCTGCCAGCCGGGGCCTTCCGCAGCAATACCCTTCACCGGGATGGATGCTTAACAGACACTTGTCCGGGAGTGGCGAAGACACTGGTCAGTGCCCTCGCCGCAATGTGCGTTCAACTGGTCGATGCATCTCACAATCTTACGATTCACATGCCGACACGCATTTTGCTGCGGTCTTCATCGACCCACGAGCCAAGGGATCCACCATTAGAAGTTGTTCAAATTGGAAATTATTACAAAAATATGGGCTAAGCGTGACTTCCATCACGGCCCGCCACGGACATGCCAGCGCGGCAGGCCCTCCTCCGACGGCCGTGCTTCTCTCTCTTTCCGACCGTCATCACTACGGAGACAGTAGTACTCGACGTCGTCTCCGGCCAGCGGCGTAACCCCGCCTAAAGCGTGCCGCACCGCGCCGCCGCCTCTTCCTTCTCTCTGGCGACACGGACGACAGTGGCTCCACAGCCCTCGAGACGTCTTTGTACTGACTGCCCCCCTCCACCAAAAACCACCTCTAGAGCCCCACACTAGCTCTCCATCTGGCTCCGTGCACCCCAGGGCAGCGCAGCCGAGCCATCCATCAGTAATGATCCTTCCGCAGTTTCACCTACGGAAACCTTGTTACGACTTTTACTTCCTCTAAATGATCAAGTTTGGACATCTTTCTGGCCCGTCCAGGCGAGTCGGCGGAATCCCATTGCTGGGAGAAAGCCGCCGCCCCAGTCCAAGACCGCCAGTCCGAAGGCCTCACTAAATCATTCAATCGGTAGTAGCGACGGGCGGTGTGTACAAAGGGCAGGGACTTAATCAACGCAAGGTGACGACTTGCGCTTACTGGGAATTCCTCGTTCATGGGAAACAATTGCAAGCCCCAATCCCTATCACGAATGGTTTTCGCGCTATTTCCCGCTCCTCTCGGAGAAGGACAACCCGCTAACCCATTCAGTGTAGCGCGCGTGCGGCCCAGGACATCTAAGGGCATCACAGACCTGTTATTGCTCAATCTCCTGCAGCTATACTCGCTGCTCATCCCTCTAAGAAGACTGTGTCGAAAGGGGCCCATGCACCAAAACGCCCGTCCACTATTTAGTAGGCCAGAGTCTCGTTCGTTACCGGAATTAACCAGACAAATCACTCCACCAACTACGAACGGCCATGCACCACCACCCACCAAATCGAGAAAGAGCTCTTAATCTGTCAATCCTTCTGGTGTCCGGGCCTGGTGAGGTTTCCCGTGTTGAGTCAAATTAAGCCGCAGGCTCCACTCCTGGTGGTGCCCTTCCGTCAATTCCTTAGTGTTTCAGTTTTGCAACCATACTACCCCCGGAACTCAAAGACTTGAGGTTTCCCGGGGGCGTCTCGCCACGTCATGGGAATAACGACGGCGAATTGCTAGTCAGCATCGTTTAGGGTTAGAACTAGGGCGGTATCTGATCGCCTTCGATCCTCTAACTTTCGTTCTTGATCAACGAAGACATTCTTGGCAAATGCTTTCGCTGTTGTTCGTCCTACAACGGTCACTGAATTTCACCTCTCGCGTCGTAGTACGGATGCCCCCGACAGTCCCTCTTTATCATTACCTCTGGCTCCCACCACCAAGAAAATGGAACCGAGATCATCTTCCATCATTCCATGCAGGTAACATTCGGGCATTGTATTCGAGAGTAGCCTGCTTTGAGCGCACTCATTTATTCAAGGTGAACTGGCCGGCCGCGCGGGACACTCAGTGAAGAGCACCCCGGCAGAACCGGCTTGGCTTCCACTCACGGAAGCTGTTCCGGAGCCTGGCTCCCACCACCAAGAAAATGGAACCGAGATCATCTTCCATCATTCCATGCAGGTAACATTCGGGCATTGTATTCGAGAGTAGCCTGCTTTGAGCACTCATTTATTCAAGGTGAACTGGCCGGCCGCGCGGGACACTCAGTGAAGAGCACCCCGGCAGAACCGGCTTGGCTTCCACTCACGGAAGCTGTTCGGAGCCTGACGGGGAAGCACCGGGCGGTGACCTCCCCAGCCAGTCCGGAACTGAGCTCGAACTACGAGCTTTTTAACCGCAACAACTTTAATATACGCTATTGGAGCTGGAATTACCGCGGCTGCTGGCACCAGACTTGCCCTCCAATTGGTTGTTGCTAAAGGATTTAAAGTGTACTCATTCCAATTACGCAGACTCGGAAGAGTCCCGCATTGTTATTTTTCGTCACTACCTCCCAGAGCTGGGATTGGGTAATTTGCGTGCCTGCTGCCTTCCTTGGATTTGGTAGCCGTTTCTCAGGCTCCCTCTCCGGAATCGAACCCTGATTCTCCGTCACCCGTAACAGCCACTGTAGGCGCATGGCCTACAATCCACAGCATGATAAGGCAGAAACTCGAAAGATACGGAGCCGGTGCGGAGACCGTGCCCTCTGCACAAAGTTATTCAGAGTCATCACAGCAAACTGAACGGACCGAGGCGCGCTTGGTTTTCAACTAATAAAAGCACTCCTCCCTTCCAGTCGGAGTTGTAATGGTCACGTACTAGCTCTAGAATTACCAGGGTTATCCGTGTAGTAGGTTTGGATCAAATGAATGATAACTGATTTAATGAGCCATTCGCGGTTTCATCTTAGAGCGGCCTGTACTGACACATGCATGGCTTAATCTTTGAGACAAGCATATGACTACTGGCAGGATCAACCAGGTAGTTTGCTTACTTAATCTTTCTCTTTAAAGGCCGGGATCCACGTCCCAAAGATCGCGTCCTACTGCATCCCGTCGCCTCCGCCTTCTCTCGCAAAGACGAGACGGCTGCTGCTGCCGCTGCCGCTGCAGAGCTACTACGGGTGAGTTCGGACACGGGTCAGGCAGGAGCCCGGCCTATTTCCATCGCTCTCCTTTCTCTGAATCAAGGGGCTGCTGCTCTCTCTCAAGCAAAGCGGAACCCTTCATTGCCACAAGTTCTAAGTACTTTCCAACAGGAGGCCAGTCAACTCTACTCTGCTGGCCAGCGACAAAAACATTGTCTCATCGCTGGCTGGTCTGAGCAGAGCTAAACCAGACCCACCTCTCATTCTCAGAGACACGACACAGGGGAGGGCCTCTCTCGCAAGCCCCCCCCCCCCCCCCCCCCCCCCCCCGCATCGCTCTCCTACATTGTCAACCCTCGCTCGGACAAGGGAACGAATTCGACGCTCAGTTGCCACCGGTCGCATGGGGAGCCATCAGCAGCTGCGGTAACCACAGTCTGCCTGCCAAGGCTAACGAGAGACTTGGCACTGACTCCACGACCTTACCGTTATTCGGGCCACAACAGTGGACCTGTTGTACCTCTCACGAGGCATACACACACACACCCCACACTAAACCACAGGACCAGGCACCCCTCACCTTCGCCACAACAAGCCATTGGTCCCTGGTATGGTCCATGTTTTTCTCTCAGTTCCTAGGATGTGCAACCCTCACCAAGGATTCCACATGGCCACAACTACTAGGAGCAATGGACATTACCACCAACCAAAGGGCCACTCTCGCCAACAGATACACTGCTCTCTCCACGCCATTTCTACACAAAAAGCAGGACACCTCTTGTTTCTCAAAATTTTCTCCCAAACTTCCACAAGTTCACAAGCTCTTTTCCCCTGATATGGTCTGTGTTTCTTTCAGTTCTGGGGCTCTGCATGCTTGCAACAAGGGAATCTACATTGAATACCAGGCAAGCATTTGGTTTTCTCACTGTTTGCCCTGGTTTTATCAAGCCCTCAGCCACAAAAATGAAAAATTTCGTAAAGATACTTATTCATTCATTATTATTATTATTTTTTTATTATTATTCATTATAATTCATTATTATTGTTTTTTATTTTTTATTTATTATGATTAATTATTGTTATTTATTCTTATTTGTTATTTATTAATTATTATTTATTGTTATTTATTCTTATTTAGTATTATCATTATTTATTATTATTGGTTTTTATCATTTTCTGGGGCGGCCTGTGACGGCCGGTGAGAAAGGTCCTTCCTTATACCTTTCCTAATATAAATCTTCCAAATATACTAGAGAAAGATAAAAGCATGGAATGCAGAGGTTACAACCCTCGCGCGAACACCTTGTAGGTGTCGTGTATTAAACAAAGGCGTGTGTAAACCACTATTCACAGGTTGTCTTCCATTTAGATAATCCCTTCATCAATGGGGAGGGCCGTGACAGGCCCTAGATAACATGGTTGAACTCCCCAACGACACCTACCACGCTCGCCCTCTAGGACATCCTTCTTTAATTGGACTTGAAGCAAGCATAGTTTTTTTGGGCACAGTGTTTTTTCGAAGAATTTCTCGTTATTTCAACATGACTGACGTTGTTACTTCACCCTTACCAATGTTAAGTACCATAGTTTGTTTTGGCAGCTTTTGGCAGTACCGGGCATTTGTTCTATTTCCATTTTGGTGGTTTTTAGTTTTGGAAGCGGTTGTCCTGCCGAGGTATCGGCAGCCATTTTGGGTATGTTTGCTTCGGTAAATTTTCTAGTTATTTTTGCCCATCTGGTACTCTGTCAGATAGGTTATATCACTTACGTTTTATGGCCTTTTATACTATCATTAATTATTATTAATTTTTACTATGGTATTTATTTGCTTGCAAGTCCAATTTGGACCTACGAAGAATAGCGATTTAAGATAGCGTTTTAAAGCATAGTAACGATTTAAAACTTAGCGATTTAGTCTGTTAATTTGTACCCTCCTGGAGGTTTCGTTTTAGACTATATCCTTGTTTTTTTGTTACGTTGTCGTTATTCTTCGTTATTACTATTACTAAGAAAAGCAATCAATTTTATTAATTTTCTTATTTATTGTGTGATGTTAATTTTTAATATGTAACCTTGAGAGCGAAAGCATAGAGTGCTCGTTTCCTGTTCTACAGGTATGAGTTATCCGTTCTCTCGTTTTCTTTGAGTAAGAGAGGTGAATTTCCCGTTCTCCGTTTTTATACGATCACGGGTTATTCAGGCCTCCTCTCAGTATCAGAATTGATGATAGTACGTTTAATATTGTAAACGATTTATTGATGTGGTTACTGTTAATATAGCTAACACTATTATTAGGTACGTTAGTGTATGAGTCATTAATTGGGGTCGTTTTATACCGACACCCTTAGCTCCGCCTTGAGTTATGCTTAGCTCCGCCTTGAGTTATGCTTAGCTCCGCCTTGAGTTATCCTCCGCTATAATGGATACTCATTGGGTGAGAACTAGTTATCGTTCCGGAGCAGATTTTTGGAGTGCAACGGTGAAATCCGGCACTCGGACTCCGGCTGAAGCCTTTTACACACGAACCTTTGTCATGTTTGATCACAATTACACAGTTAAGGCCCCCGTTTTCATCGTATCTCCGGCTTCACTGGAGATAACTCATTCATTGAGGATAATGTTATCGTACCGGAGACGGTCACGATATCACGATGACGGGCCTTTGCTACCGGACCTCCGGTAAAAACAGAGATCAAGCAGGAGTCCAGAACCGGAGTTAACAGTGTGATATCGATGAAGTTTAGAGATTCATGCTATGTGGTTACTGGTTTCTATTATAATTTCTTATTTTATTAAGGTGTTAGCTACTACCATACTCACACATTAATTAAGATTTAAGTGTTTCTGATTCATAAGTCAATGACAGGAATCTCAAGGAACATCCAGACTTATGTCTTCTTTCTTTTTACAGAAAGTCCGCTGCACTGCCAGGGGCTGCTCCGCTGCCTTTACTGATCCCATGGGCCATGATCTATGCCTGGCCCATGCCCATTGCGCCATATCCTTCTCTCGGGAACCGGGACAAGCCCCCTATACGATATGGTTTCCGGAGGCATGCATGCTCTGCTATGAGCTGTCAGCCCTACTCCTGAGCGAGGAGGTAAGTTGGTTCTAGTGTCCCTGTTAATATTCTTTGCGAAGAATTAATTGCTCTTTGTATATTGACTTCAGTTTTGACTTCATCATTAATTCCCTCTCTGCTCTTTCAGGCTGATGATGAATCTCTCAGGGAGGCGAGAGCTACTCTCCGGCCTTGGGTGTCAGGGTTTGGGAGGAATGCGCCTGCTGGCGCACCCTATCTCCTTGATGGAGACATGGCTTCTCGCCTATTCCCAGGCTCTACTACTGCAGCAGTTCCACCGGAGACAGCGGCCCCGTTAATTGAAGTGATTAGAGAAACCATTCTAACTGAGGAAGAGGTTTTAGTGACGGAGGCCGAGCCCTACCTAGGTCTGGACGAGGAACCCATGGATGAGCAGGTAGGTGGTGTTGAGTTGGTGGACCCCCTTTCACCCCACACTCCTTCCTCTACTACTTCCTTTCACGGCTTTGATAAACCTACGGCTTCTCCTCTAGGTCCCTCCATTCCTGTACGACCCAAGGTGAAGCCACTACGTATCTTTAAGCCTTCAGCTTTGCCATTATCAGTGTCACCGGTTCCGGGACCCTCAAAGGATCCTGATGTTCATATTGCTATACCTAAAACCGTGACTCCTAAGAAGTCAAAGTCTACTAAGTCCAGGGCTTCGTTAGAGGATCAGGCTCGGGAGCCCCCTTTATCCGCCGCCATGGTCAGGGATATTGTGAAAGAGCAGATACAACAATATCTTCAACAGTCTAGGGCAGACCGAGGAGCTATGACGGAGCTCAAAGATATGGTGGCAAGTCTCATCCGTTCCGGAACTCAGATGCCCCCTCCTTCAGCCCCGGACGCATCGAAGTTACCTCCCTTCGAGAAAAACAACCCTTGGAGGTTTGCCTTACATGCTCCATATATTGATGGTGCCATAACTCTAGAGGGCATAGGCACCCGTCCTCTAGAGGACTTAGAATTTTACCCTCTGGGACTAGAATTCCCATTCAACGGCTTCGTCCGATTGAAAGAACATGCCTTGGTTAGGTTAGACAAGGTACCGAAGGAAACGGTAATATTCCCTAAAGAGCAGGCCCAATCTTTCTGGGCCAGGACGTTGTCAGACTGGGGTTGCACTAATTCCAAGCTCACCCCACACAAAGGAGCCTACACCATATTTACAGCTTCTCCAGGTATTACCTTGCCTATTACAGATAAAGTGGCAGCTCTTACTTTTCAGGCTATCAAAGAAGGTTCTGCCATGCCAGCTCTTAAAGAGACCGATCCCACCTCCATGCTCATTCCGAGTACCGTTACTATCTGGGATGATGCCCCCGCTACTTTCACAGTAGGGAAGTTAGACCCAGACTGTGCCTCTAATCTGTTCTCCGAGAAGCTTCCTAAATTACCAGATATTCTTCTCAAGACTGAGTTTGAGGCACGGAATAGGTTGGCTAGGTCTCTCCACTCCATTACCTCCGTGGAGTCCCTAACCTCACTTTACCCGACCGAGACCATGTTCCGGGTATTCACAAAGAACCTGTCTCTGTCCTTCCAAATCGACTTACACGAGTTTTGTTCGGCTCGGGTTAGTTGCAGGAAGCACGTTCTTTCTGAGGCCACGATCAGGCATGAACCGAATAGGCTGATAGCTTCCCCCTGCTGGGGTAAGAACCTTTTTCCTCAGGAGGAGGTGAACAAGGTACTACAAGACGCTGCGAGAGCAAATCAAAATTTGCAAGTGAGGTGGGGCCTCACTGCCAAAAAGAGGGTTGAAGGTCAAAAACAAAACTTCTTCAGGAAGAAACAGAGGTTTGCCCCTTACAAGACGAGCGGAGGTCACTACCAACAATCGTCGATTGCCCACTCGTCTTCACAGTCTCCCACTGCTTCGTCTCCTCTACAGCCGAAACACCCTCAACAGGTGGTCTACCTCACTGCTCCCCCAGGTACCCAACCCAACCCCGTTTGGATGCCCTCACCCGCATACAACCCTAGCTACGGACCCTCAGGTCCCTTTCGTGGACACCAGAGAGGTAGCTACAGGGCTAGAGGACAGTTCCGTCAACGAGGCGGACCTAGGACAAGGGGTTCTCGAGGAGGGAAAGAACCTAGATTCACTCCCTCGCAATGATATAGTTCCGGTAGGGGGGAGACTTTACCACTTTCGAGACCGTTGGACCTTCAGTCCGTGGGCTCACAGCATAGTCTCCAAAGGCTTGGGGTGGAAATGGTCACAAGGTTCCCCTCCTCCACCAGTGACCTTCTTCCAGAGACCCACATCCATTCTGAGAGAGTACACCACCGAGTTACTACAGAAAAAAGCAATCAAACGGGTTCGATAGCTGAAGTTCCAAGGCCGCCTGTTCACAGTTCCGAAGAAAGGCTCGTCGGCATTGAGAGTGGTCCTGGACTTGTCAAAGCTAAGTTCTTACATCCTCTGCGACAAGTTCCGGATGTTGACCATCTCTCAGGTACGTACCCTGCTTCCCCGTGGGGCCGTCACCACCTCTATCGATCTTACCGACGCCTATTATCACGTACCAATAGCTCGAAACTTCTCCCCTTACCTAGGTTTCCGTCTAGGCAGGAAAGCCTTTGCATTCAAAGTCATGCCCTTCGGCCTCAACATTGCACCCAGGATATTCACGAAACTGGGAGAGACGGTGCTAGAACAACTCAGGAACCAAGGGATTCAGATCGTTGCTTATCTGGACGATTGGCTTATTTGGGCTCGGTCAGCCCTGGAGTGCAACAGAGCTACGAAGAAAGTACTTCGTTTTCTCGCCAACCTGGGATTTCGAGTCAATCTCCAAAAATCCCGCCTACTTCCATCAGACCGCTTCGAATGGTTAGGCATACAGTGGGACCTTGCACGGCACAAGCTGGTTCTACCTCCCAAAAAGGTAAGAGAAATAGCTTCCAAGGTCAAGAATTTTCTAAAACACAGGCAGGTGTCCAGAAGAGCCTTAGAAAGAATCCTCGGCCTTCTTCAATTCGCCTCAGTAACAGATCGCCTATTGAAAGCCAAACTCAAAGACATCAATCGAGTTTGGAGAAAGAGAGCCACAGTACCTTTAAGAGACAAGGTCTCGAAAATCCCCTCTGTCTTGAAAATGAGATTACAGCCATGGTCCGAACCGAAGAACCTTTCCAAATCGGTTCCTCTTCAATTCCCACCCCCACAAGTGACAATTCATACAGACGCGTCTCTGAGTGGATGGGGGGGTTACTACGAACGTCAGATGTTTCAGGGCTCTTGGTCACCCGCCATGAAACACTTCCACATCAATGTTCTCGAAGCCATGGCAGTGTTCTTGACCCTGAAGAGGCTCTCTCCTCCGAGGTCGACCCACATCAGAGTAGTGTCAGACAGCACAGCCGTAGTACACTGCATCAACAGAGGAGGATCCAAGTCGCCCAACCTGAATCAGATCCTGGTCACTATCTTCACCTTGGCAGCAGAAAAGAACTGGTTCCTGTCAGCAACCCACCTAGCGGGAGTCCAGAATGTGATAGCGGACTCACTATCCAGGACGAAACCACTGGAATCAGAATGGTCTCTGGACATAATTTCATTCCGGTGGATACTCAGGCTGGTTCCGGGCCTTCAGGTAGATCTATTCGCAACTCAGATGAATCACAAACTTCCTTGTTATGTGACACCAAACATGGACCCTCAGGCTTATGCCATAGACGCATTAACCCTGGATTGGAACCATTGGAGGAAGATTTACCTATTTCCACCAGTGAATCTTCTAATGAAAGTATTGCACAAACTACGCTCTTTCCGGGGGACAGTGGCCTTAGTAGCACCTCACTGGCCAAAGAGCAGTTGGTTTCCTCTCCTCCTCGAGCTGAAACTCCGACCCTTCCGGATTCCATTCCCCAAACTAACCCAAGTAATTCAAACACAGACTGTGTCAGATTCCTCAAGGATAGCCAAAACCCTAACTTTGTGGACTTCATGAAGTTTGCAGCTCATAAAGACGCAAACATTGACCCGGAAAACGTTCTCTTCATCGAAGCGGACAAAAGGGACTCGACAATTCGTCAATATGATTCGGCTGTTAAGAAATTAGCAGGTTTCCTAAAGAATTCAGACCACACTCGTATGACTCCGAATTTAGCCATCTCGTTCTTTAGGTTCTTATTTGACAAGGGCTTGGCAGCTAGCACTATAACTACCATCAAGTCAGCTTTGAAGAAGATATTCCTGGTTGGGTTTAACATTAATCTAGCTGATTCCTATTTCTCATCTATTCCAAAAGCATGTGCTAGGCTTCGGCCGTTGGATCGGCCACAAAAAGTCTCTTGGTCTCTGAACAATGTCCTCAAACTCGCGTCGGACACTGACAACGAGTCCTGCTCTTATATCACTCTGCTTAGGAAGACGTTATTTCTATCAGCTATGGCCTCAGGTGCTAGAATCTCAGAACTAGCAGCGCTCTCACGTAACCCGGAAAACATAGATTTCCTCCCTACAGGCGAAGTACTGCTTACCCCAGACAGAGCTTTCCTAGCAAAAAATGAGGACCCGCAAAATAGGTGGTCCCCTTGGAAGATCATCTCTCTTCCCCAGGATCCTTCGCTGTGTCCAGTCACTACTCTCAGGACCTTTTTAGCTAGATCTGCCACCCGCTCGTCTGGCCCCTTATTTATCAGGGAACAAGGTGGTACTTTGACCATTCAAGGTATCAGACAACAAATCCTCTACTTCATTAAACATGCTAACCCGGAATCATTTCCCCATGCTCATGATATACGGTCAATAGCTACCTCTATCAATTACTTCCAGAACATGGACTTTGATGACCTTAAAAAATACACGGGTTGGAAATCTCCTACGGTTTTCAAACGCCACTATCTAAAGAACTTACAGGCCCTTAAATACCCTACGGTTGCAGCGGGGAGTCTTATCTCCCCCCATTAATCTCTGATTATTTCTTTATTCCATCTCTTCTCTCCTCCCTCCTGACCACCTCTCACACCACGTCGCCACTCTCCTGGGTGGTTCGTTAGCCCTAAGTTATTTTGCCATGTTTAATTGTTATGATTTAACTGTTATTGTAATTACCATTCCTGTAAAGTTTAGATATGCTTAGACATGTAAGGTTGATTCCTTTCACGACGGGACACTCAGGTGATCCCTGGTCCTCATATTATTTTAGCATTACATCCCCTATGCCTATGGCTAGTTTATGATTTATGTTTACTTACAGTATTATATTATTGCCTTACATGGTGTTTGTTTTCTCCTTATTATGTTATTAATTTATTGGGCTTGGAAGGCATTCTCTGGTACATTCTCACCGGCCGTCACAGGCCGCCCCAGAAAAGGGATTTTGACGAAGGAAAAATCTATTTCTGGGAAGAGGCCTGTGACGCCCGGTGAAACCCTTCCCGGTTATTTGATACGGACCCCACCCCTCTTTTTCCTTGCCAAGCCATATGTTCTTGCAGAAGGATGTCCTAGAGGGCGCGCGTGGTAGGTGTCGTTGGGGAGTTCAACCATGTTATCTAGGGCCTGTCACGGCCCTCCCCATTGATGAAGGGATTATCTAAATGGAAGACAACCTGTGAATAGTGGTTTACACACGCCTTTGTTTAATACACGACACCTACATGGTGTTCGCGCGAGGGTTGTAACCTCTGCATTCCATGCTTTTATCTTTCTCTAGTATATTTGGAAGATTTATATTAGGAAAGGTATAAGGAAGGACCTTTCTCACCGGGCGTCACAGGCCTCTTCCCAGAAATAGATTTTTCCTTCGTCAAAATCCCTTTTTTATTATTTATTATTCATCATAATTATCTATTATTATTATTTATTATTTATTTATCAATTATTTATTATTTTTTATTATGTATCATTACTATTTATTACTGTACAGGCGTTCATTATGAAAAAAACAGGTATTGCAGGAATAACATTTGTAAAATAGTGTGCAAGTGTTCATTATGAAAAACACAGGTGTTGCAGGAATAACCTTTGTAAAATAGTGTACAGGTGTTCATTATATAAACAGGTGTTTCTTATGAAGAAGAGGCTAGAAAAATAGTGTACACGTGTTCATTATGAAAAAACAGGTGTTGCTTATGAAGAAGAGGCTAGGGCTAGTCATATGTAGAATAACATTTGTAAAATAGTGTACAGTATTCAGAGAATTTTGTGACGTAAGATTTACTTCTGCATTATCGTTCGACAAGCAGGTTTTACTTATGAGGAAGAAACAAGAGCTAGTCATACCTGGAATAATATTTGTAAAATAGTGTACAGTAATCAGAGCTTTGTGGCAAATAAGATCAACCTATGCATTATCATTCGACAAGCAGGTGTTGCTTATGAACAACAACAACAACAACAAGAAAAAGAAGAAGAAAAGAAGAAGAATCTCACTGTCCCTTCCTGTGCCCACTTGAAAAAAAACAACTTCTCACAGTTTCCATGGTCCCTAAGTCTTATCTGCACTCTTATCTGCACACAACTGACCTACTACCGAAGCCACACGGGTGTATGTGCCGGACGGAGGCAGGCCTGAGTCTCCAACCTTCCTTCTCACAGTTTCCATGGCTCCAAAGTCCCACCCGCACGACCTACTTCCAAAGCCACACTGCTGCACGGGTGTATGTGCTGCTGCTGCTCTGGGTTCAGACGGAGGCAGGCCTGAGGCACCAACCTTCCTTCTCACAGTTTCCATGGCTCCTAAGTCCCAGCCCAGCGACGTACTATCAAGAGCATACAGCTGTACACACGCTGGCTCATGTTGCACAGGAGATCGTGCTGCTGGTCTGGGTTCAGACGGGGCCCGGACAGAGGATCCACCCTTCTCACAGTTTCCAAGGAAGCACTGCCTTCTCTCTCAAAGGCAATTGTGCTCTTCAAACTGCTGCTGCTGCTGCTGCTGCTACAGTACTCACTAAGGCTTCTGACTGGGGCAAGTCCACAGGCTCACATACTATCACAGTTCTCAGAGTTCCAAAGTCCCACTCGCGCAAACTACTACCAAGAACACATGCCTGACAGCACGTCGACTGGTCTCGCAGAGCCGACCGTACTCATGGTGCTTGCTCGAGGGTTCACATGGGGGCAAGACTGAGGAACCAGCCTTTTCACAGTTACCAAGAAAGCACTGCCTTCTCTCTCAAAGGCGATCATGCTCTTCAAGCTGCTGCTGCTGCTGCTGCTGCTGCAGCAGCAGCAGCAGACTGGGGAAAATCCACAGCATCCAAAGTTCCACTCGTGCAAACAACTACCAAGTGCATACACCTCACAGCAACCCTTCTTGGCTCGCAAATCCGGCGGTATTCTGGGTGCTTGCTCAAGCGTTCACATGGGGGCAGCACCGAGGAACAAATTTAACCTTCTCATAGTTTCCAAGGCAGCACTGCCAGTATGTAACTGAAGCAAATGAAGTTAGCAATGCCCTGGCTAATAATTTTTCAAATGTATCCAGCAAGTGTGAAGGAGCCCCTGGTCACCAGTATAGGAGCACTGAAGAAAAGAAAATTTTAAATTTTGCAACAAGAAGGGAAGAGTCGTATAATTCTCCTTTCACTGAAAGAGAATTTGATTCTGCACTTGCTCATTGCAACGATACAGCCCCTGGACCCGATGGAATTCCATATGCAATGATTAAACATGTACATTTTAATACAAAGCTATTTATTTTAAGCATTATTAATAGAATATGGCATGATCATAGTTACCCAAGTGTTTGGGAACTAGCCATTATTTTAGCCTTTTTAAAACCCGGTAAAGACAAGTTTTTAGCAGCAAACTATCGTCCTATTGCATTGACATCTTGTTTATGTAAAATCATGGAGAAGATGGTCAATGCAAGGCTGATATGGTACCTTGAAAAGAAAGGTATTTTATCACCGATTCAATGTGGATTCCGAAAAATGCACTCAACGACTGATGTGTTGATACGACTAGAGTCTTCTATTTTTGAAGCCTTTGCTTCCAAACAGCACCATGTTACAGTATTTTTTGACCTTGAAAAGGCATATGATACCACATGGAGATATGGTATTCTTAAAACCATTCATGAATTGGGATTGAGAGGAGAGCTGCCACTATTTATTCAGGCATTTCTTTCACGTAGAGTTTTTCAAGTGAGAGTGGGGGAAACTCTATCAGAGAGTAAGTGCCAGGAAGAAGGAGTTCCTCAGGGTAGTGTGCTGAGTGTAACCCTTTTTGCACTAGCAATTAATGGGATATCCTCAGCAATTCCCCAGGATGTTCTCTCAACATTATTTGTGGATGATCTCGCAATATCATTTGCTGGCACTAGAATGGCAATGGTTGAGAGAAAAATCCAACTCTCTATTGATAAAATTATCCAGTGGGCTGAAATGAATGGATTTAAGTTCTCGACAAGTAAAACTACCATTGTCCATTTTTGTCATATCCGGGGAGTACATCCAGACCCGGATATATACATTAAAGGTCAGCGGATACCATGTGTATCGGAAACCAAATTTTTAGGTTTGATATTTGACTGTAGACTTACATGGGTTTCTCACCTAAAAGCGCTAAAAGCTAAATGTGTTGAAGCTCTGAATATCTTAAAAGTATTGTCCCATACATCATGGGGGGCAGACCACAATACTATTTTAAAATTATACAAGGCCTGGATTTTTTCCAAAATTAGTTATGGTTGTGAGGTATATTCTTCAGCCACCCTAAGCCGGTTAAAAATATTAGACTCGATACATCATGCAGGTATTAGATTATCTACTGGAGCTTTTAAAACCTCGCCTATCCCAAGTCTCCTTGTTGATGCTGGAGAGTTACCTCTAGACCTTTACCGAATGTCTTCCATTCTTCGGTATTGGTTTAGATTGCAAAGACTCCCTAGCTCTCTAGCCTTTCAGACTGCAAGCCTTGTAAGACACGCATCATACTTTGAGTTCCACCCAAAATCTCCTCAACCTTATGGCTTTCGGGTGAAACGATTATTAAATAGTCTGGATATAATTAGAAATAGGGTACTTTCATTCAAGGTATCATCAACGCCTCCATGGAAGTTACCAGAGATATTTTTTTGTAAATATTTTATTGGAGATAAGAAGAATATGTCAGACCTAGAAGCCAGGTCTCTTTTTAATGAACATGTTAAAGAACATAGAGGATCAACTTTTATCTATACTGATGGCTCCAAATCTGATGCTGGCATTGGATTTGGAGTACATAGTAATGGTTTTAATTGTAGAGGTGCACTTCCTCTGACCGCTTCCATATTTACTGCCGAACTGTATGGCATATTAACCGCTATTGAGAAAATAGCGTTGGAGAAGGAGGGTAATTGTACAATTTTTAGTGATGCAAGGAGTGTCCTTCAAGCTATGGAAGTTTTTAATTCTAATAACCCTCTAGTTTTAAAGATTTTAGAATGGCTTTTCCTTATTGGACGGAGAGGTATAACAGTTCAATTTTGTTGGGTTCCAGCACATGTAGGTGTGTCTGGGAATGAGAAGGCAGATTCACTGGCTAAGGAGGCTGCATCCGAGTTGTTGCCAAGAAGATATCCCATTCCCTGTGATGATTTCTTACCTGACATCAAGAAATTGGTTTGCAATAAATGGCAACAGCAATGGGATAGTCAAGATGGCAATAAAATGAGGGAAGTAACAAATGACATATCTCCTTGGAGGTATAATAGGATGCCCCGAAAATGGGAGACGTCTCTTTGTCGTCTCCGTATTG
The DNA here is from genome assembly GCF_036898095.1 of Palaemon carinicauda. Classification (NCBI taxonomy): domain Eukaryota; kingdom Metazoa; phylum Arthropoda; class Malacostraca; order Decapoda; family Palaemonidae; genus Palaemon; species Palaemon carinicauda. Next base: position 43,689,065 of record NC_090767.1, read on the forward strand.
GTCACACTCGGTTGACACACGAGTTTTTGCTTAAGGGCCAACACCAACCGTATTGTGAGAACTGTTTGGTACCTCTAACAGTAAGGCATTTGTTGACCGAATGCCCCAATTATAACAACTTGCGGAATAGATATTTGTTTGAGGCTCAAGGTGAGGGTGGCAGGTTCATCCTTGCCAAGGTTCTTGGAAATGATGTGTCCTACCATGCAAGTGGCATTTTTAGATTTCTTTTAGAAGCAGGTCTTCTGAAAAATATTTAACTTTTATGACATTCAATTTTTATGATTTTAATTGAATACTCTTTAATTTTTTATTTTGCTTATTTTTTATTTTTGTATACATAAATTAAATGTTACCGCCGTCAATGACCTTAGATGTCAGGATGCCTGAAAACTTTAAATCATTCATTCTCTCTCTCTTGAAGGCACTCGTGCGCTTCAAACTGCAGCTGCTGCTGCAATAGTAGTCGCTGAGACTTCAGACTGGGGTGCCTAACCAGGGGCACATCCTATCAGTCTTCAAGGATCCAAACTACCACTCATGATACCTACTACCAAGAGCACATACCTTCCAGCACATAGACTTCTGCCGCAAAGGCAACCATACTTTTGATGCTGCTCATGGGTTCAGTTAGGGGCAACTACCAGGATTAGAGATCACTAAGCACTGGATTGCTCTCGCTTCCAGGCCTCCATGACAAGAGCACACAGCTCTATGTACAACAACTTGCCTCACAAAGCCGGTTCTACTGCAGCCTTTGTTGTTCCGGGTTTTGCCAGACGGACTTGAGACCACAAAGCCCTACATCTGCAAGCACACAGCAACTTAGAACGTACACTGCCTTCTCTCACAAAAGCACTAATGCACTTCCTACTGCAAGTGTTGCTGCACCAGCATCTGCAGTTGTTGCTAAGGATTCGGCCCAGGGGAACATAGAGTCGCAGACTCAACCACAATACATTCTCTCGCAAAGGAAATTTGGGCTCTTCATGCTGCATTGAGCATGTGCTATTGCACTGCCCTACATGAATCCCAGAAATAAGGTGGTTTAGCGCTAAGCAACCAATAGCCCTCTCTCGGCTATAGCCACGGCCACTTTGGCACAGCTTGCGTGCGCGGTGCCCGGACCTCCGCAACGTCTAGGACACTGCCAAGAGTCTTGTCTCTCCGGCTGGCTGGCTCAGCACAGCGCCCAGAGACCATGCCGCCGATGGGTGCGGGAGTGCATTCCCGTCCCTGGCACCTCCTTCATGACTGTTATATCGGGCAAAACCGAATGGCTTTGAGCACGCCACAGCCACTGACTGACTGGGCCAACTTAAAAAGTAAATTGTCGGCCTCACAAGTCGGCCGACGCGAATGCCTGCTATCGCAAACTTAGCTTCCCCCTGTTGGGACGCCCCGCCTAGCCACTAGACTGCCGCGGCAGCTCCTCGTCCGCATCTGTACCACCTCTTCCTAGTTTAAAGCGAGCAAAGCGCTGGGTTATAGAGGTAGGGGTGCAGGGGCTGCAGCTGGTTCTGGCCTAGTGGCTTGACCCGGCGACTCCGGACAACACCCTCAACTCGGAGGTAGGGGACACTGAGATGTCTTTAAAGCACAAGAAAATCGCGCAGCGAAACAGCCGGCGGGAAGGAGGCGGCGGCGAGCAGGCTAAGCTGCCGCTGCTGCCACCACCGTCACCAGTGGCAGTCGCCCGCGACGAACAAGATAATACCGTGAGCCGGGCAATGCAGGGTCTAAGAGGATCGCAGCTTATTTGGGATTGCTCGCTGCTCTACCCCTTACGACACCCCGACTTTCTACGCAAGTCGAGTTGAGGTGGTTTGCCTTACGGCGCACTGGGCCGTGGGATGATCTCCATTAGAGAGAGGGGGAGGGCCGTAGTCGTCATACTTGCCGCCGAGCATGGCGCGACAACCTCCCAAATGACTTTCTCTCTTTGCAAGGGCACTCTCCTTCGGACTGGCTTGGATGAACCAGCCGGGTCGGTGGCGCGGCGGCCAGGTCCGTATCTTTCGGCCGGTTCCCAGCGCTCCGCACAATACGTCCTATCGTTGCTAACTCAAGCCCGGATTCCGTCATAGAGGCGTTCAGACGTAAATCCGGCGGGCGTAGCCCCGCTCCCTTGGCATCTCCGTACTGAACAAGACTGCTATCGCAACGACGCGCGCAACAACAGTAGGGTAAAACTAACCTGTCTCGCGACGGTCTAAACCCAGCTCGCGTTCCCTATTGACGGGTGAACATTCCAACGCTTGGTAATTTCTGCTTCACAATGATAGGAAGAGCCGACATCGAAGGATCAAAAAGCGACGTCGCTATGAACGCTTGGCCGCCACAAGCCAGTTATCCCTGTGGTAACTTTTCTGACACCTCTTGCTTAAAACTCTTAAAAGGTCAAAAGGATCGATAGACCGTGCTTTCGCAGCCCGTATTCGTACTGAAAATCAGGATCAGGCTAGCTTTTGCTCTTTTACTCTATGCGAGGTTTCTGTCCTCGCTGAGGTAGCCTTGGGACACCTGCGTTACCATTTGACAGATGTACCGCCCCAGTCAAACTCCCCACCTGATATTGTCCTCGGCCAGGATCGCCATCGGGCGCGCACGCCCACCACGGGCCGCCGCCGCCTCGTTCCGGAGAGCTCGGCCACGGACGGCCCGCAGCGTAAACAGCTTGGAGCTAGAATCTCAGAGACACTGGCCCACCTTGGGAGCCAGGCTCCGGTTCCACTTCACCGAGTAAGTAGAGAAACGATCAGAGTAGTGGTATTTCACTGTCGGCCAGGGCACGAATGCCAAGACCTCCCACCTATGCTACACCTCTGATGTCTCTCTACAATATCAGACTAGAGTCAAGCTCAACAGGGTCTTCTTTCCCCGCTGTTGTGTGCAGGCCCGTTCCCCTGCCTGTGGGTTCGCTAGATAGTAGGTAGGGACAGTGGGAATCTCGTTAATCTATTCATGCGCGTCACTAATAAGATGACGAGGCATTTGGCTTTTTTTTTTCTTTTTTTTCACCTAACCCTAACTGAGAGCTCTCGCCTAACTAACTAATCATCGTCCTACCTAGACCAGCTGGTACCTTTCTAGCTCCTCAAGGTTAGGTTCCTTTCCTACACTTGCTAGGATTGAGTTTGCAAGATTAGTAGGTATTTACTTAAGGAACCTGGTAGATGTTTGTCCCTAATTCCCTATTACTAGCCTTAACCTAAGAAAGTTGCGGCGAACACGCAGATGTTTACAGAACTTTCGCCGCAAACTCTCCCAGCGACCATCTCCACTCAACGAGGAGTTCCAGTTCTTATTCTCCCCGGAGGAACGTCAGACGGTCAAACTTCATGGCCAACAACGCTAGGAGACGTCGCCTCCCCCCGACATGCCCATATAGTTGGCATATATGGACAAGCCGCCCTCCAAGATTTTGACCGTTAATAGGTCCATATCGCTCATTCGCAGTTTGAGCCTCTGGCATAGGCTAATGGTCTCTGGACAATACCCCCCGCCAGTTCCCGGTGACAGCCTTCACTAGGGGGATTGTCCCCGTCAGTTGTTGTACGGCGCTCTTGATGCAGGTGTTGTTGTACTTGTTGATTTTCGCCGCATCAAAGAACTCGAGAGACCTGACGTTTGCATCTGCATTAACTTGGAAATCGATGACGATTGCCTCATTGTCCTCCCAGACTACCAGGTCTGGAATACGTAGCCCTTGTCGCGTTGAGATCTGGGGCTCACTCAACCTATTGTACCCTGCGTCTTTAGTCTTTGTCTCAATGAAGCTCTTGATCTTGTTGTGCCTCGTGATCCTCCATGGCTGGACCGCTGGACACGTCTGCATAATATGGTGTAGGGTACCGGGGGCATTGCAGCCAAGGTCGCATCGGCTGCTCTGCATCCTGCCTCTAGCACTCCGGGCCGGGGTTGTTAGTATCCCTAATTTGAGTTTGACAGAATTACAGAATGTACCCCCTTTCATGAGCCGTGTTCCAGAGTCCAGCCATTTGGGCCTCATTCCGTACGGCACCTCCTTCAGACCGCACCCATCAACTGTTTCATAAAGACGTGATCCCCAGTCGTTGGCAGCAGGGGCCCGATGTTGTTGGACTAACTCAGCAGCTATTCCCGCCACCAGCGGATCCGGGGATCTTGTCAGTCATCTATAACATTCATGCAGGTTTTTGGGAACTAACTCGGCAAAGTTGTAGATGCCGAGGCCTCCCGCTGCTGTACCAGCATAGAATGCGCCAAGAATGTGCCAAGAGGAGTGTCGCCAGGTAGATGAAGACACCTCCTGACGAATTTCCTGATCTCCTTGTCCACCGTTGTTAGGTGGTACTTTTTCAGGGTCCCATGCACGGCGATGTATTTCAGCCGTGGTATCAACACTTTTTTCAAAGACCAGAACTTCTGCTGGGGTTTCAACGGCGCCACTTGAAGATTCCCCAACTCCGTCCTGGCCTTTCCTATCAGCTTTGCTCCGTTTACGTTGGCCATAAGCCCGACTTCGATCCCCAGATACTTGTAAAATCCGTCGGGACTTTTGACCGGGATGATGTTGTATCCATACGTAAACGGGTGACTATCAACGTACCAAGATCTTCTTTTGCGGTCGCCGACTATCCCTGCTGTGGCACACTTCCTTAAGCCAGGCTCCAGGGCCAACTTGCTTGCTTCGTCCAGTAACGTCTTGATTGCCGATGTCAAACCTGCTCTTGTAGTTGCCACAACAACGATATCGTCGGCGAACGCTAGGTAGCTGATAGTTTCTCCCCTAAGCGTAGCCCCCACGCCTTCGGGGAGTTTTCTAAGCGCCTGATCGAGGGCAAGGTTGAATAACAAGGGGGACAGCGGGTCCCCTTGCATAACGCCTCTCGTGATGTTGACTTCGACTCCAGCTACCTCCGTGTTGATATTCTGGTAGAAGGTTTGGAGGCACTGGGTCGTTCTTGTGTCAAGGCCAGCAGCTTTTATGGTTTCCAGAAGTGCTGGGTGGCTGATGGAGTCGAAGGCCTTCTGGAAATCGATGAAGGAGATTTAGAGATTCTTCGGCTCCATCTTTGCCTCCTTGACTAATTCCTTCAATAAAATTAGGTTGCTACTGACCCCCTCCTCGGCTTTGAAGCCCTTCTGTCTAACCGAAGAGGGATCCCGCACCGCCAGTCGGTTCGCCAGTATCTTGTGCAAGCCTCGTGTCACAATCGATGTAACTGTTATAGGGCGGAAGTCCCCGGGCTCTTGAGGGACATCCTTTTTTGGCAGGATGGTAGCCTTCCCTCATGCCCAATCTATTGTAGAAAGCCTTGACTGCAGGATGTAGTTGTAGAATTCGGCTATTCTCCTCGTCTCAGTCGCCCTGAAGTCAGCTGGTCTTACGCCGTCTGGGCCTGGCGACGTCTTCAAACTTGTCTTTTTCTTGCACCATTCGACTTCTGATGTTTCAATGGGCTCCATGATGGTGCTTTGGTCTGTAGGTACGTCGAACTCGATGGAGCTGGCTTCACTTGGACGTCTTTACAGATTCGTCCAAAATTCAACCGTTCCTGGCGGTAGGTTCGGTTGAGCCAGTGGGTCTTTCTTCAGGATGGCATTCTGGGCAGTGCGGCCACGATCTTTTGCCCATCCGCGTTGAGTCACTGCAAACTCCTGCCTCTTCCTGACTTTCCTTGAAATGGGTCTATCTTGCTGTCTTCCATCGCTTCCTCTGGGTCTTGGTCTTGTCGTCGGCCTCCTTCCAAATATTTCGTCTTTCAGTGCGTCAATCCAATCAGATGTTACAATGTTTCCAGATTTTTCATGGTCGGTTGCACTGGAAGACTGATCCCTCACTTCCGTCAGGGCTGGACGGAGAGGATCCACCGTTACCTTCTGCCGAGATCCTCTGAGTTCTGTTTCCGGTGTCCAAATATCTATTCATTCCATCCATCTCATGATTGTCCTCAGCTTCGTTTGGGTTGCAGGGGGTTGTCGCGCTCCTTGTCGTCCTCGGTTGAACTTCAATTTCGGTGTGTCTTTGTCGGTCTGCTGTCCTCCTTCTTGGTTTAAGTCTCTCCTTCTCTGGTAGCGCAGACAACTCCTCTGCCTTAGCTGATGATGTTCCCCAGTTGACTTCAGAAGTTGCTTCGGGTCCCTCGTCCTCTTCAAGCCCCGTCGATGTCGTACGATGGTCTCGAAGGGGCGAGGTTGCGCTGGTGTTGATGGTGGGTTGCTCCCTCGCAGCAATCTTCCTCTTGTACTTGGCCGTTCTCCTCTTGGTGCGGATACTCTCTAGAGATCTCCAGGGGAGGACCTTTTCTTGTAATACCTTGTTGGGGTGGGGCTCATCCTTAATTGACATCTCAAATTCGACCATGATGTTTTCTTCTTCGGAAGACCAGCCATGTCTTCCCCCCACGTGGTCGTCCATGCTGGTTCCCTCTTCGTCTTCGTCGTCATCGTTGTTGTCGTCGTCTTCATCGCAGTCGTCTTCGTCGATGTCGTCGTTTTCAGATTCTCCATGCACTCCTTCTTCTCCTTTATCTTGTCCAAAATCTATTTGTAGACAGTAGATTTCCTCTTCCCGGTGATGCTGTCCACTGTTCTATTGGTAAACAGGCGCTCTTGCAGTAATTTATTCATAAAAGGGTGACCCACATTCTCCAACTCAAAGTGGGCCATCATACCAAGTTTCTCGGGGGTCCAGGGCTTGTTGCGCTGCTCTTCTAGGCGCAACACATTCCCATCGTGGAACTCATTCGGGTGTGCTTTTCTCTGATGTAAACGTCTGCCTGCGTATGATTTAAAAACCTTCCTGCAGCTCGGGCAGGTGGGGCTCCTCCCATCGTCGTCAGCCATGCCTTGGGCTTCGTTGTTCAGCCCATCGTCTCGGCCAGTAGGAGACCTGGCGACGGCAAAACACTGGATTTGAGTGTCACCGCTGGCGGAGGGTCGACCATATCGCCGGTTTTCCCCTTCTTCAGGGGTAGAGTGACCAATAGCCTCTCCCGAAGGATTAGCTGGGCAAGTTGGATCCACTGAGTGGCCCTCACGATCCATACTGCTGGCCCAGTGGATTGGTCACTATCAGTAGAAACTGATCTTGCCTGCCCGTTTCGGATCACAATGAGACGAAACTGGTGACTTAGCAAGGGGGACCTAAGGTTCGTAATTGATCCCCCTCCCCGACTCTCGGTTACAACCCTCAGATTCCCTGACCAAGGGACTGGAGAAGCGGAACCGCACCAGTTGATAAGGAGTGAGGAACCGAAAGCGCTCGAAAATGACAGTTTGAAGCCGATCTCGATTGCTAGGTACTCTCAATTGCCTCTCTTTTTTTTTTTTCCCCAGACTAACGTTTGCAGGAGAGCAGCACTACTTCACCATTTTCCTGGTCTTACCACGCTCTATCTCTCCCTGGCTAGTCCACTTTTCCTATCCGCATAGGTAGTCCTCTTCTGATGCTAGCTGAGATCTGCAGCTCCAGCTTGATGGTCCCGTATCGATGATGTTGACAATCCGCTGCAGTCCCACCTGCGTATAAATCTCCACTCAACAGGAAACAAGTCCTGGTGGAACGTCGGTCGGTCAATCTCCATCGTCGATCCAGCTACGAAACGTCGCCTCCGCCCGACATGCCCATATAATTCGCATATATGGACAGTCCTCCTTCCAAGATCTTGACAGTCAGTAAGTCCAAGTCCTCGAGTCGCAGTTTCAGCTTCTGGTACAAGCTGACGGTCCCTCGCGACAGTACACCTCGCCAGTTCCCGGTGACCGCCCTAATTGAGGGTACTGTCGCCGTAAGGTCTTCCACGGCCCTCTTGATGCAGTCGGTGTTGTACTTCACGATCTTCGCGGCATCAAAGAAGTCGAGAGATCATACGTTGGCGTCCGCATTTACTTGAGAGTCAATTACTATTGACTCTCTGTCATTCCAGACGACGAGGTCTGGCTTCCTTAGCCCTTCTGTCGTTGAGATGTGGGGTTCATCTACTACGGTGTACCCTGCTTGGATAGCCTTCTTCTTGATGAAGCACTTGATGGAATCGTGCCTCTTGATCCTCCATGGTTGAACAGCTGGGCACGTCGACAAAATATGATCCAGGGTACCGGGGGCATTGCAACCAAGATCACAGCGGTGGCTCTGCTGTCTGCCTCTCGCGCTCCGGGCCGGGGTTGTTAGAAGTCCCAGTTTGAGTTTGATGGCATTACAGTAGGTGGCCCCTTTCATAAGACGGCTTCCAGCGTCCAACCATCTAGGTCGTAGTCCGAAGGGCGCCTCCCTCAGACCACACCCGTCAACAGTAAGGTATAGCCTTTCTCCCCAGTCGATGGCTACGGGGCCGGGTGTTGCTCGGCTAGATCAGCAGCAATTCCCGCCACCACCGGGTCTGGAGATCGGGCTAGACGACTATAGCAATCATGCAGGGCTTTGGGGATACCCTCGGTAAAGTTGTAAATACCAAGGCCCCGGCTGCTGAACCTGCATAGAAAGCTGCCAGTGGAGTACCTGTATCGCCAGGTAGGTGCAAGCACTTCCTGACGAACTTCCTAACCTCATTATCAACCGTTTTCAGGTGATATTTCTTGAGTTGTCCGTGGACGGCTGTGTGACATAGCCGTGGTATCAGCACAGTTTTTAAGGACCAAAACTTCTGCTGAGGCTTCAGCGGCACTGTCTGGAGGTTCCCCAGTTCAGTTTTGGTCTTACCAATCAATTTTGCCCCATTCACGTTTGCCACTAGTCCGACGTCTACCCCAAGATATTTGTAAAAGCCGTCAGGACTTGTGACCGGAAGGTTGGCATTCCCTTACGTGAAGGGACGGGTATCAACGTACCAGGTCTTACGTTGGCGGTCGCCGATGATTCCAGCTGTGGCACACTTCCCTAAGCCAGGCTCGAGGCCAAGCTTTGCCGACTCATCCAGTAATCTGGTCATCGAAGATGACAAACCTGCTCTCGTCTGTGCCACAACCACAATATCATCCGCAAACGCCAAATACTTAATAGTCTCCCCTCTGAGCGTTGCCCCTACGCCTTCGGGGAGCTTAGCAAGTGCATGGTCTAGGGCAAGATTGAATAGCAAGGGAGATAGAGAATCCCCCTGCAGTACGCCCCTTGTAATGTCTACTTCGATTCCAGCTAACTCCGTGCTGATACTAGAATAGAGGTTGGTGAGGTACTGAATCGAATTCCTGTCGAGGTCAGCAGCTCTCAGAGTATTGAGGAGAGCTGGATGGTAGACGGAGTCAAAGGCCTTTTTAAAGTCAATAAAGGCTATAAAAAGGCTCTTAGACTCACGTTTGGCCTCTTTAATGAGAGAGTCATAGTTACTCCCGCCGTTTACCTGCGCTTGGTTGAATCTCTTCACTTTGACATTCAGAGCACTGGGCAGAAATCACATCGCGTCATCATCAGCTGTAACCATCGCGATGCTTTGTTTTAATTAAACATTCGGATTCCCCGTGTCCGTGCCAGTTCTGAGCTGGTCGCTAGGCTGCCAGCCGGAGTAATATATACACGTCTCCGTCTGGGGCCTCGCACAGCCCGAGAGCCGCGCTCCGCCCCAAGTCTCGACGCGATTATACTTTGCAGAACCTTGCCCGTTCCGCGGAAGGGCACCCGGTCAGCGAGGTCCGAGCTCTTTCCGCCAGCCAGCCGAAGCCAACCGACAAGACCTCGCCCAGTCCTGCCCCCCCCGAGACACCCCGCACCCTCCTGGAAAGGCCCGACTGGCCCGACTCTCGGAGCCGATACTTGTCCCGAAGTTAGGGATCAAAATTGCCGATTTCCCTTACCTACATTCATCTATCGACTAGAGGCTCCAAACCTCTGAGACCTGATGCGGAGATGGGTACAGTCTGTGTCGAAACAGGGTCACCACATGGCAGTCTCGGTGGCTGCCGCCAGGCTCGATGGAATTATCAGTCTCCTTGTACTCCTGCTTCACCTTTTTTATGGCATTTTTGAGTAGGTCCTGATAGATTTTGGACTTGCACTGGCCATTTATACAGTCCAGAGATCTTCCTGTGAATAAGCACTCCCTTATTCTGATGTTTATAAAGGGATGGCCCAAGTTAGACAATTCAAACTGGGCCATCAACCTGAGTTCTTCCAGGGACTAGGGGTTTTTGCGCCTGCTTTCAATGCACTGTATATTCCCCTCATGAAATTGTTTGGCATGAGCCCATCTCTCATGGAGACCCCTTCCAGCAAATGTCTTGAACGTCTTCTTGCAACTTGGGCTTGTTTGTTGTTTGTAGAGATTGCCTGGCCCTTTTGGCCAGACCCCTCTTAATGAGAGAATGCCTTGATGAAGTCATTGAGCTTCAGCACGGCATTTCAATCTTGCTGAATCTTGGTGACGGGCAAGAGGGCTCTCGAACTTGGGGAAATTGCTCCCCCAGTTCGAATCTAAATTTCTCTCTTTCATCTTTTTCTTCCTCTTTATATGGTTTCAACCTTCTCCTAATATAAACTTTCCTTCATGTTGCTGTCCCAACCCTATGAGTAAAATTTCCCATATGTATGTGTATATATTTACATATATATGTGTTTATTATTTTTTTTTCTCTTTTATGGCATGGATGTTTCTACATCTGTTATTGCCACTTGGGCGGATGTTTATACATCCGGTATTGCTGCCTGCTTTGATGAATGGGAAAGGTGTCACGGTTGGGAAGTGTTTGTGCTCAAAGCTATATGTGAGAGTATTGGATGATCTCAGCCATCCCGAAGATGGTTTGGACCTTTTTGGCGGAACTATTCTCAAGTGTTGGGTCTTCGGAATCCAGGGGGATCCAACGCTTGGGGTAGGACTCTCGGCTTTTGGCCGGAAGCCCGTCATTACAGATATGGGGAGGATGATTCCATAATTTCTTGGTCTCAGTCCTAACAGGCGGGTTCAGCTTACACCTGTGCCTCTATATCTGTTTTGATGCTATCCTTCAGGTAGGGTATGGAGTGGACCATCTGGGAAGTATACTCTCACTGTGCCGGTAGTGGAGAGTGTAAATTTCCTTCCCAACATGTGATGCCTTAATGTTCTCAAGCAGGTAAATCAAACTTCAAAAAATCACTCTTCTCTCTTCTTTTTTATGATGGATTCTTGTGAAAATGACCCCACCTCCCCTGGATATGCTGACTCGCCCCCGGCACTGTTGACGACCTCTGGCAATTCATTTAAAGAAAACTCCGTTGACGACGTAGGAACTAAAAAGGACTATTCTTTAAACACTCGGAAAAAGGGTAATTTGGGCAACACAGGAAAATTGAATGTCCTGCACATTACCCAAATCCCATTAGAAACTAATTATGATATGCTACATAAAATATTTGAGTGTTATGGATTAATAAAAGAAATTAGAATGAAACTTCAAGATGATAATTGGGAATCTTGGTTATCAATTAATTGTCATGACGAAACATTTAATGCAAGCCGTAATATTGTTGATATTAAAGTAGGTAATATGAGTGTTCAGGGTGCTCTGTGTGATGGGGCACCTAAAGATCTGGATGTCTACAGACCAGCAGACTGGGCTGATAAAGATATAGAGGCAGATATGCCATCCCAAAGAAAGCCAAAACCACCAATGTGGCTTCTTGCTCAATCTGTAGGAGGTACGGAAAATTATTTCAAGGTCTGCAAATTTCTTCAGAGGAAGGTAGGTACGATCGCACCTGGAGATATATCTCGATTCGGTAAGAAAAGTTACTTGATAAAGGCCAAGTCATACACACAGTCTGTTACACTGTCCAATTTGAAGACAGTAAATGATGATATAAAATTGGACATCAAACCCCATCTAAACTTTAGCTATGGAAGGGGAGTGGTTTTTAATAGGGATCTGTATGAATTTACTGAAGAAGAGATATTGACTATGTGTCCTCTATCAGTGTGGAAAGTACATAAAGTACCTGGAACATCAATGATTATTCTTACTTTCCAGGATGCCGATGTAACTTCCCACATAGACATAGAAAATGAAAGGATCAGAGTTCAACCTTTCAAGCAAAAGCCACTGCAATGTTATAATTGCTTTAAATTTGGACATCCTTCCAAAGTTTGCAATAGTGAAAGAATTTGTAATACTTGCTCCAATATTTACCTTGGGGAATGTACATTTGAGGCAAGGTGCTTAAACTGCAACTCTAATCATAAATCTAATGATAGGAGCTGCCAGTTTTATAAGTTAGAAGAGGCTGCCCTCAATAAATCAATTATTGAACATGTAAGCGTGGGGCATGCCAAGAGATTATTAAATAAATCTAACACTTATGCAAAGACATTAAAAACAGAAGAAAAAGTTCCTTGGGAATCATCTCGCCCACCTACTACTGTAGGTAGTTCTCGAAAAAGGAATTCACCATCTATTGATAAAGTGCTGCATAAGACAAGAATATCTCCTCCTAAAGATTTATCATTGAGTATCAACCAAAAGACATTGCCCACCAATATCAAACCTTTGTCCCCCATTACAAAGGATAGTACTAACCTCTCCCAGGCCATATCCTTGCCTGATTTAATGGAGATTCCACCTGACATCAAGTTATCAGGTGTACCTGTAGTGGGGAAGGTACAAAAACCTGGTAACTCACAACCTACTAATCGTAAAAGAGAGAGACATCCATCTCTCTCACCCCCTTCCATAAGAAATACTGTAATAGAATTATGACATCAAATAAATATGATGTTTTGTCTGTTGATGTTGCCGATCAACCAGAAGATAATTTAAATAAATCAGAAATTCAAGTTGAGGTCCACCATCCCCCTCAACAAATAGATAAAAAAGATACAAAGAAAAACACCAACATAAAACCCAACATAACAAGACCACCTCTGAAGAAACCTACGGGTAATAATGTTAGATTAAAAACTGCTAATGGGAAGACCTCATCCAAGATGTCTTCCAGAAATAATCCATAGTTTTCTCCTCCATTTTGCAATGGAACTGTCAGGGTTTGAGGGCGAAATATGAAGAACTTAATCTCCTAATTCATGAACATTCCCCCATAATTGTATGTCTACAGGAAAGTATGCTTGATTCTAACACTCCTAGTCCTCGAGAGTATGTTAGCTATAGAACACCATATAATCAACAAGCAGGGAGCCATGGCGGAAGTCTCATGTACATTCGTCGAGATGTTCCCCAAATACCCATGTCTATACGTACAACCCTGCAGGCAGTTGTTGTACAAATTGATATAGGGAGAAAATATACAATATGCTCTCTGTACTTACCTCCAAATGATATTTTATATGATGATTTAGCAGAGGTCATTCATCAACTCCCTTAACCATTTCTCTTACTGGGAGATATGAATGGTAGACATCCTTTATGGGGTGATATTTTAACAAACACAAGGGGCAATATTATCTCATCAATTGTGGAGAATGAGGATGTGGGACTCCTTAATACAGGAGAGCCCACACACTTCCATGTTCAGACAGGTACCTTGTCATGCATTGACCTTTCAGTTGCAAGCTCTAACTGCCTTCTTGATTTTGATTGGAGGACATTAGATGATTGGCATACTAGTGATCATGCACCAATCATTATAAACACCAACAAGGGTCCGCCTTTGCAAAGATTGCCACGTTGGAATCTAGACAAGGCAGACTGGGTTAAATTTTCTGAGCTAAGTGAAATCGAAGGGAGAGCAGAACAGTTTGAAAGTATTTATGATGCCATAGACCTACTGAATGGAACTCTTCATACAGCAGGAGTCAATTCAATTCCCAAAACAACAGGGTTATTCAAACGACGACCAGTCCCGTGGTGGTCTTCAGAACTAACTGCATTCCACAGAGCCACAAGAAGATCTCTAACACTATTGCGTAGACGCAGAACTGATGAGAATTTAATTATGTACAAGAAATGTAGAGCACAGTTCCGTCGGGCCATGAAAGAAGCAAGGCGCCAGTCATGGATGTCTTTTGTTTCCTCCATTAACAACAGAACACCACCATCTTCTGTGTGGAGGAAAGTAAAAAGATAGCTGGCAAATTCACCCCCAACCCACCACCAGTGTTGAAGGTGAATGGCCAGTATGTAACTGAAGCAAATGATGTTAGCAATGGCCTGGCTAATCATTTTTCAAATTATTCAGCAAGTGTGAAGGAGCCCCTGGTCACCAGTATAGGGGCATTGAAGAAAAGAAAATTTTAAATTTTACAACAATAAGGGAAAAGTCGTATAATTCTCCTTTTACTGAAAGAGAATTTGATTCCGCACTTGCTCATTGCAATGATACAGCCCTGGACCCGATGGAATTCCATATGCAATGATTAAACATGTACATTTTTATACAAAGATATTCATTTTAAGCATTATTAATAGAATGTGGCATGATCATAGTTACCCAAGTGTTTGGGAACTAGCCATTATTTTAGCCTTTCTAAAACCCGGTAAAGACAAGTTTTTAGCAGCAAACTATCGTCCTATTGCATTGACATCTTGTTTATGTAAAATCATGGAGAAGATGGTCAATGCAAGACTGATTTGGTACCTTGAAAAGAAAGGTATTTTATCATCAATTCAATGTGGATTCAGAAAAATGCACTCAACGACTGATGTGTTGATACGACTAGAGTCTTCTATTTGTGAAGCCTTTGCTTCCAAACAGCACCATGATACAGTGTTTTTTTACTTTGAAAAGGCATATATGGAGATATGGTATACTTACAACCATTCATGAAATGGGATTGAGAGGAGATCTGCCACTATTTATTCAGGTATTTCTTTCACATAGTTTTTCTCTTGAGAGTTGGGGAAACTCTATCAGAGAGTACGTGCCAGGAAGGAGGAGTTCCTCAGGGTAGTGTGCTGAGTGTAACCCTTTTTGCACTAGCAATTAATGGGATATCCTCAGCCATTCCCCAGGATTTTCTCTCAACATTATTTGTGGATGATCTCTCCATGTCATTTGCTGGAGCCAGAATGGCAATGGTTGAGAGAAAACTACAGCTCTCAATTCACAAAATTATCCAGTGGGCCGATATGAATGGATTTAAGTTCTCGACAAGTAAAACTTATATTGTACATATCTGTCGTATCCGGGGAGCACATCTAGACCCGGATATATACATCAAAGGTCAACGGATCCCATGTGTATCGGAAGCCAAATTTTTATGTTTGATATTTGATTGTAGACTTACATGGGTTTCTCACCTAAAAGCATTAAAAGGTAGATGTGTTGAAGCTCTGAATATTTTAAAAGTATTGTCCCATACATCATGGGGGGCAGACCGCAATACTATTTTAAAATTATACAAGGCCTTGACTTTTTTCCAAAATAAGTTATGGTTGTGAAATATATTCTTCAGCCACCCCAAGCCGGTTAAAATTATTAGATTCAATACATCATGCTAGTATTAGATTGTCCAGAGGAGCCTTTAGAACCTCGCCTCTCACAAGTCTCCTTGTTGATGCTGGGGAGTTGCCTTTCAGACTGAAAGCTTTGTAAGGCACTCGACATACTTTGAGTTGCACCCAAAATCTCCTCAACCTTTTGGGTTTCGGGTGAAACAATTATTAAACAATCTGGATATAATTAGAATTAAGGTGCTTCCATTCAAGGTATCATCAACGCCTCCATGGAAATTACCTGACGTATCTTTCTGTAAGTGCTTTATTGGAGTTAAGATGAATATGACTGACTTAGAATCCAGGTCTCTTTATTGAACAGATTGCAAAACATAGGGGATCGACTTTTATATATAATGATGGCTCCAAATCTGATGCTGGCGTTGGATTTGGAGTTCATAGTAATGATTTTAATTGTAGAGGTGCACTTCCTATAACAGCTTCCATATTTACTGCCGAGCTGTATGGCATACTAACCGCTATTGAGAAAATAGCTTTGGAAAAGGAGGGTAATTTTACAATTTTTAGTGATGCAAGGAGTGTTATTCAAGCTTTAGAAGTTTTTAATTCTAGTAACCCTACAGTTTTAAAGACTTTAGAATGGCTTTATATTATTGGACGTAGAGGTATAACAGTTCAATTTTGTTGGGTTCCAGCACATGTAGATGTGTCTGGGAATGAGAAGGCAGATTTACTGGTGAAGAATGTGGCATCCGAGTTGCTACCAAGGAGGTATCCCATTCCTTGTAATGATTTCCTACCTTACCTCAAGAAATTGTTTTGTAATAAATGGCAACAGCACTGGGATAATCAAGATAGAAATGAAATAGGGAAGTAACAAATATCACATCACCATGGAGGTATAATATGATGCCCCCAAAATGGGAGAAGACTCTTTGTCGTCTCCGTATTGGTTACACACGGTTGACACACAAGTTTCTTCTGAAGGGCCAACACCAACCGTATTGTGAGGATTGTTTAGTACCTTTAACAGTGAGGCATTTGTTGACCGAATGCCATAATTTTACTAACTTAAGAAATAGATATTTGTTTGAGGCTGGAAGTGAGGGTGGCAGGTTCATCCTTGCCAAGATTCCTGGACATGATGTGTCCTACTATGCGAGCGGAATTTTTAGATTTATTTCAGAAGCAGGTCTTCTGAAAACTATTCAACTATTATAATGACTTCTTATCCTTTATGGTTTTAATTGAATTCTCTTTTATTGTTCATATATAATAAATGCTATCAGCGTCAATGACCTTAGATGTCAGGATGCCAGAAAACTTTCAATCAATCAATCAATCAATCCAGACATCCTAATTGCAACTTGTTGCGAAAATCCTTTCTCAGAGAGGAGATGGTTGATAGTCTCCAGGCGTGAAGTCGTAGTGAAGCTACGGCTTAGTGGATGATGCTGGTGTATGGTTGTTTGAGTAGATTGTGTTCTGGAGGGAGTTCTTATGAAGGCTCTGTTAGGAGTTGCAGAAGGTACGGGAACCATTCTGCGTGATGCCATAGCGGACCTATGAGGGTCATTGAAAGATTGACCCATGTTCTGGTCTCGTTCAGTACCCTTCTCATCAGACAGAACAGGGGGAAGGCGTAAACGTCAATGTTGTCCCACCGTGGGTGGAAAGCATCTTTTCAGAGAGCCTCGTGGTCTGGGACTGTGGAATAGTACAGCGGGAGCCTGAAGTTCGGGTCCACAGTCGGAGAACCCCACAAAGTCAGGACTTTGTTGGCTACTAGATGGTCCATAGACCACTTGGTACTCACTATCTGAGATGCTCTGCTCAGGTTGACGGCGAGCACATTCCTTTTGCCTGGAATGAATCGTGCCGATAGTGGTATCGAGTGGATTTCGGCCCCTCTTCCCCTCAGATGCTGAAGCCTTGATGAGGATGGGGGGCTTGGGGACTAGCAATTGGGCTCTAATTAACAATGGGAACTACTTCCCCACTGGACCTCGGTGCCCAACTGTTGATCCAACTAAATTAGTCAGCACTTTCTCTCCGTTCTTTTGATTACTTCTTATTTTTTCCCATCTCTTCCTCTTGGGCATGAACTTGTTGACGACTTTAGCTTGTACGACTTAGGTTTTGACTGCTGCTTTGGATTTGGCGCAGGGTGGGATGGATGTCATACCATCTCAACCTGTACAAATTTAGACGCCATCACCCTCTGGCAGACCCCATTGGGTGCAGACTAAGTCTGTTAAGAGTCGGGCTCCAATGATCCGGTTTTAAGTCGCCCATATTTGCGGGTAATGGGTGACGCTAGGCATTGGAGTCGTCGGTGGGAGGGGCTAACTACCCCCACTGACCAGTGTACGCCCACCTTAAGAGAGGCAGCCCCTCTCTAATAGAGGACCGGTCCCCGCTGAAGCCTCTTCTCGTGTTGGGCCACATGGGATAGGAGGACTGAAATCATCCGATAAGAGGTGGATAACCCGGCTTGCTCCTACTCCAAAAACTAATCCCTCTGTTGACGACCTGGAAACTCTAAAGGACCATGCTACTTATGTTCAAAAACAAAGTAATTTGGGTGACATGGAGAATTTGCGAATCCTTCACGTCACTCAGATCCCCATTGAAACCAATTACGATGTTCTATATAAATTATTTCAATGTTATGGTCACATCAGGGAAATTAGAATGAGGCTTGAAGGTGACAAATGGGATTCATGGATATCATTTGATAACCATGAAGAAGCATTCAAAGCTATCAATGATGTCATAAATATTAAAATCAGTAATTTGAATTTCAAGGGTGCTCTTTGCGATCGGGTACCTAAGAATCTGGATGTATATAGGCCTGCAGATTGGATTGATAAAGGTATAGAGGTAGTTGTACCTTCCCAGAGAAAGCCAAAACCACCAAAGTGGCTTGTTGCTCAATCAAAAGGGAGTACAGGAAATTATTTCAAAATATGTAAATTTCTTCAAAAGAAAGTAGGTACCATCGCACCAGGAGATATATCTCGGTTTGGAAAGAACAGTTTCCTAATAAGTGCCAAATCAGAAACTCAATCGGTTATACTTTCCAATTTAGATACAGATAACGAAGACATGAAGCTGGATGTGAAACCACATCTAAACTTCAGTTATGGAAGGGGAGTAGTCTTTAATAGAGACTTGTATGAATTCACAGAAGAGGAGATGTTGGCCATGTGTCCTTTAACTGTGTGGAAAGTGCATAAAGTCCCTGGAACGTCAATGATTATCCTGACTTTCCAGGATGCTGATGTGCCTTTCCACATTTACATAGAGAATGAACGAATTAAAGTGCGAACTTTTAAGCAGAAGCCGCTGCAATGTTTTAATTGCTTTAGATATGGGCACCCATCTAAAGTAGGTAAGAATGATAAAATGTGTAGTACATGCTCTAATGTTTACCATAGAGACTGTACACTAGAGCCCAATTGTATAAACTGCAATTTGAATCACAAATCTACGGATAGGAACTGCCAGCAATATAAATTGGAAGGGGCTGCTCTCAATAAATCCAGTATTGAACACATAAGTGTGGGGCATGCCAAGAGTCTATTGAGTAAATCAGCAAGTTTTGCAAAAGTATTGAAATCAGGAGAAAAAATGAGGCAGGAGACATCCAACCCACCTAATACTGCCTCTATTCCCCAGAAAAGAAATTTGCCATCTTCTGATAGAATTCTAGAGGATAAGGCAAGAATATCACGTAAGACCTTTCTCACCTCTAGTAAACCTTTGTCCCCTACTACAAAGGATAATACTAACCTCTCTCAGGCTATGTCTTTGCCTGATTTGATGGAGGTTCCACATGAAACAGAATTATCAGGTGCGCCTGTAGTGGGGAAAACATCAAAACATAATAAATCACCACCTGTCAATAGGGAAAGAGAGATACCTCCATCTCTCTTACCCCCATCCATTAAAAACACCAAAGTTATGACATCAAATAGATATGATGTTTTGCCTGTTGATATTTCAGATCAACAGGAAAACTTGAATCAGTCAAAAATTAAAGTTGAGGTCCACCATCCCCCACCAGAATTAGGTAACAACAACACTGAAAAGGCTAATATAAAACCTAATTTATCAAGACCCAAATTTAAAAAGCCTACAGAAAATATTGTCAAATCTAAAACTGTCAATGGGAAGACCTTATCAAAGATGTCTTCCAGAAAATAATGCATAGTTTTTTCATCCATTTTGCAATGGAATTGTCAGGGTTTGAGGGCCAAATATGACCTTCAGCAGTAGTGATCCTCCGAAAAGGAGTCAATATGAGTGGCCCCTCTTGCAAACGAGAGAGGTGATCACTTTGCAGGAGAGACTTGCCTAAGACTCTGCTCCACTCCTAAAGGAAGAGAGAGACAGCCAGGGGGGAGAGTAGTCTAGGTGAGGGCAGCAACAGCAGTCGGAGTCGAAGTAATTAAGATGTGGGAAGTTCTCCCTCGGAAGGGAGAAACAACCTCACACCTGGGGAGGAAAATTTCCCTCAGAAGGGAAAGTTGTCCAACCCCTGGGCCCGACCCTCCTGATAGCATTCTAAAATGATCTGAAGTGCTGATCATGTTGTCATGGGCGTACTTAGAGAAGGGATGACGCCCATGATGACGTCCTCTGAGGAACGGCAGTGACAGCAAATTCAAAAGGCATGAACAGAACAGCTCTGCTTCGTCGGCACTCTTAGTCGAACGAAGAAAACTGTATAGCTAATTGAGGAAAAAAATAAATTACGTAACAGAAAATTCCCTAGGGAGGAACTCCAGAGAGGACCACCGAGGGATCAACATAAAATAAGTATTGCGCCCTCCCTTCACCAGTCGACATCCACGGGAGAAGGGGGAGCGGAGTAACTGTAATAAAAACAAGAATTACGATTATTTAAATCAGCTATGAATATTCACTAATAGTGAAAACCACTGATCCCCCGAAGGAAAGTGTTCCCCACGGAGAAGAAGCTCAAGAGTTAAAATTACAAACAATTACAATTTCACAAAAATAATTGAGAAAAAAAATAATCGGAAGCACAACCTAACCCGCGAACGAGAAAGGTGCTCCCCTCGTTAGTACAAAGTTGTTGGAAGATGAACGATCTTGAGAATAGAAGGACTGTAGTCAATTTCTGAGAGGCCACACTCCCCTAGGAAAAGGGAAAAGGCAAAGACAACAGTTGAATGAGGAGGGTCCAGACGATGACGATTCCCCTGCGGCGGCTGAGTCAACTGTTATATGCATACGGGAAGATCGATGGACCAGAGGAGGAGAGGTCATTATCCACGAAGGGAAGTGTCCTGGCCTTGCGCAAATGTCATAAGAAACTGTCGTATATGTATCACACGGACAGCACAAACACTGAAAAGGAAACATACATTTCCATACATATTATATATATATATATATATATATATATATATATATATATATATATATATATATATATATATATATATACATATACATATACATATATATATATATATATATATATATATATATATATATATATATATATATACATTAAGAATGTTTTCATATATATATATATATATATATATATATATATATATATATATATATATATATATACATACATACATACATACATACATACATACATACATACATACATACATACATACATACATATATATATATATATATATATATATATATATACATACATACATACATACATACATATACATATGCATATATATATATATATATATATATATATATATATATATATATATATATATCTATATATATATATATATATATATATCTATATATATATATATGTTTGTTCCGTAACCTAAGTACAAACCATGCTATTTACATAGGGTTTACTTTCGCCGTAGCTGAAATGACGAGTCATTAGATTTTAACGAGGGTTAAACTACCCCCGTGCTAACTAGGAGGGGTAGCTAGCTACCCCCCCCCCCACACACACACACCGGTGAGCTGCCTCACTTCACTTTTGGCTCAGACGATGTAAAGACTTCTCTGTCTTGTCCTCGCAATTTTGACTGCCTTAATCTGTTTTTCTTTTTCTTACAGTTGTGTGTTTGAAGTTGGCCTATACCTTTTCTTCCCATCATGCCGAAGTGCCCTGGACTCCCCAACCGCCCCTGTGGAACATTCATGTCGGCGGTCGATACAGACCCTCACACCCTTTTCCCGCAGTGTCGAGGTAAACGGTGTGAAAGTGATAATGTTTGTATGGAGTGTAGGGATTGGCTTACCTCCCAGTGGGAGAGGTTTGCCCGGCTGTGTAAGAAAAGTTCTAAGCGAGACCGTTCTCCCTCAGGACTGCCTTGGGGAAGGAAGGCTCCAAGGACTCTTCTTCCGTTGCCCGAACCTCTTCCGAAGCTCCCATTCGTTTGGTCTCTCGCGAGAGGCCGCCGGGTGGTAGCGTAGGTCCTGCTTTTGTTTCCCAATCTCCGGGTTCGGGGGAGGGCATTGTTGATTTTGATGACCAAACTGTATGTAGCAATGATCTTTTCCAGCTTTGGGCTTCCTTGGGGCTTAAGGGCTTGCCCTCCAAGGAAGCCCTGTTTGATCTGATCCAGTTGGGAGCAGCTGTCCAACAGTCGCCGGTAATACCAGAGGTAGACCCTCTGGCTATTGTTGACATTGTTGTGGCAGAGGCGTCCGACGGGTCCGGTCAAATCCAGCTGCTGCTGTTGCAGATGTTGCTGAAGGCTTAGGTTCCCCCTCCGAACATCCTTCGAGGGGGAAGCTGGGTCCAACGGTCTCCTGCGGGTGTTCCTCTCCCTCGGGGGAGTGCATTAATAGAGACTCCTCTTCGGAGGACCAACGACGGTGATACCCTGCCTCGAGGTCGTCTTCGCCGTAAGGCTCTCCCTCCTCTTCGCCGCCGAGGGAGTTAAGAGGCGCCTTCTCTTCGGGTCTTCATCTTCGTCGTCCCCTGCAAAGGATTTTTCTCGTCGGGAACAGACCGTGGCAGTGACATCAATGGACCTCTCCGCAGATCGTTCGCGATCTCCTGCGCCTGCCAGATCCTCCTTGTTAATTCAAGCACCGGTCCTTTCAGGGCAGAAGGGCTTATCCCACAATGTGGGTAAGTCCCTTCCGTGCCAGGTTACACCTGTGCGCCCTTCAGTAGCGCGCAAGCGCCACCGCTCTTCTGATCGCCAGCGCCCTCCTGCTCGCCAGCGCTCACCTGCTCGCCAGCGTTCTCCTGCTCGCCAGCGTTCTCCTGCTCGCCAGCGTTCTCCTGCTCACCAGCGCTCTCCTGCTGAAGAGTCACCTGACTCTTCTCGCCAGCGCTCTTCTGATTGCCAGCGCTCTTCTGATTGCCAGCGCTCTCTTGCTCGCCAACGCTCTCCTGCTCGCCAGCGTTCACCTGCTCGCCAGCGCTCTCCTGCGTGCAAGCGCTCTCCTGCGCGCAAGCGCTCTCCTGTGGATGAGTCAACTGACTTCTCGCCAGCGCTCTCCTGCTCGTCAGCGCTCTCCTGATCGCCAGCGCGCTCCTGATCGCCAGCGCTCTCCTGCTCGTCAGCGCTCTCCTGATCTCCAGCGCTCTCCTGCTCGCCAGCGCTCGCCTGCGCGCAAGTGCTCTTCTGTCCCTGCTGCGCGCACTGCGCGTCTACAGTCTCCTGAGCGCCGTCAACCTCCTGCTCGTCAGCGCACTACTGTGCCCCCAGTTCCTGATGCGTGTCATGCGCGCCAACGTTCGCCCACGCGCCCACGACCTTCGGATCTGGGCGCAGGCAAGGACATTGACCCTTTGCATCGTCAGAGTTCCCCTGCGTGTCGACCGCCACCTGCGCACCACCGTGCGTTTTCTCCTGTGCGCACTTCTAAAGTGCATGTGCGCCTGCGCGCCCACGATTCGACTCCTGAGCCTGCCCACAAGCGTTCGCCCTCGAGCACATCAGCGCCCCCTGGCCCTGCGCCCCAGTTGGCAACTTCTCTCCGCGCTGCTGCGCGCAATCCTACGCGTCAGCGATCTCCTCCGCGCCCGCGCGATCCTTCGCCTGTGCGCGAACGCTCGTCAATGCGCCCACGCGCTAACTCGCCTGTGCGCAGTCGGTTGCCTACTCACTCCACACGCCATCGCTCGCCAACGCGCCAACGCTCGCCAACGCACTTACACTCGCACCAATCGCCCGGGCACTCGCGCACACCCTCACTTGTGTATCAACGCACACCTTCGCCTGCGCGCCCACTCGCCCGCGCATCCACGCACCAACTCGCCCACGCGCGCCCTCACCCTCATCTCCGCGCGCCTGCGCGACCCAGCGGTTTTGCCAGCGCGACCCCCACCGTGATTCCCGCTGGGTTACAGCAGCGCACCCAACCTTGCGAGTTGCCGGGCCACGTGCTTCCAGATCGTCCTCGCGATCGCCATCTCGTAAGCGCCGAGCACGCGCCCAGGAGCAGATAGATTCATCGGAGAGGTCCAGGTAACATTCTTCTTCCCTTTCTTCATTTCAGGCAGGCCCAGTAGTTTCCACTCCTAAGGATCAGCCGATCCCCTTCCCTCCAGCGGGAATTACTGACACTGCGTCAGTCAGCCGCCAGCCTTGGTTTGGTTACCTGATGAAAGCGGTCGTGCAGGCTATGAAGCCAGCCCTCGCTGATCTGGGACTAAAAGAAAAGGCTCCCTCGCCCCTGCTGAAGAGAAGGAGAGGAGTGGATTTCGCGGTAACTTCTCCCAGGGTTAAGCTAGCTCCCAAGAGGTCCGTCGGGAAGGCCCCTTCCCTTTTGCAGGCATTTTCTCCTTCTCCTGTGGACGAACCTTTCCCGTCCTCAGGAGAATCCAGCGAGTTGAGGCACTCTCCCACGGCACCAATGGGAGGAACTCCACCTCAAGGAAGAGAAACGTCTCGCGTAGGAGGGACCTTCCAGACCTCTTTGCTAGAGTCCTGTACCCCTCCCAGGAGGGAGCCCAAGGACTCAAAGACGATACCCAAGTCATCTCCGAGGTTTCGTCCAGAGCCAACCATTCCCCGGGAGAACGTCCGCGTGTACCCCCAAGAAGAGCCAATGGGGACAGGAGACTTAGCTGCCAGTCCACAAGGAGGAGAGCAGCGAGAGTCAGAGCATGCCTTCTGGCAGGTCCTTAATCTAATGAGGCAACTCAATAGTCTTAAGGATCCCGAGACCGCCCCCCGCGAAGGCAAGGATACGGTCCTGGACCAAGTTTATGGTATTCAGAAGCCCCCCAAGGCTAGTGCACCCCTGCCATGGTCCCAGAGGGTGAAGAGTGCCAGGGACAAGGTCGAGGGCCAGCTTTCCGAGCTTGCCTCCTCCAGCCGTTCTTCTGCCGGGAACAAGCTCCTCCCACCTCCTCGCGTTCAGCAGAGGAGGTACTTCGAGATCATGGAGGAGCCTGGTTTAGCTCTTCCCCTCCACCACTCTGTGGAAGAGCTCACCAGGGGTCTCTCTCTAGAGAAACTCAATGCCCGGCCCCTCTTAATGAGAGAATGCCTTGATGAAGTCATTGAGCTTCAGCACGGCATTTCATTCCCGTGCTGAATCTTGGTGACGGGCAAGAGGGCTCTCGAACTTCGGGAAATTGCTCCCCCAGTTCGAATCTAAATTTCTCTCTTTCATCTTTTTCTTCTGCTTAATATTACTTCGACCTTCTCTTAATTTTATCAACTTTCTTTCATCTTGCTGTCCTATCTCTATGATTATTATTTTTCTTAGTTATATATATATGTAGATGTATGCATATATATATATATATATTTATTTATTGTATTTGTTCATTTATTTATTTATCTATTTTTTTTTTTCTATTTTATTTAAATGGCGTGGATATTTCCACATTCGTTATTACTGCCTGCTTAGATGAATGGGAGAAGGGATCACGGTTGGGAGGTATTCGCATTCAAAGCTATATATGAGAGTATTGGGTGATCTCAGCCATCCCAAAGATGGTTTGGACCTTTTTGGCGGAACTACTCTCAAGGGTTGGGTCATCGGAATCCAGGGGGATCCAATCCTTGAGGTGGGACTCTTGGCTTTTGGCCGGAAGCCCATCATTACAGATATGGGGAGGATGATTCCATATTACTTTGGTCTCAGTCCTAACAGGCGGGTTTAGCTTACACCTGTGCCTCTATATCTGTTTTGATGCTATCCTTCGGGTAGGGTATGGAGTGGACCATCGGGGAAATATACTCTCATTGTGCCGATAGTGGAGAATGCAAATTTCCTTTCCAACGTATGATACTTTCTTATAATTCTCAAGCAGGTACCCCAACAAAACAACAAAAAACCTGAAAATCCCATCCTTAAATATGGACCCTTCAAATACTGACTCCCCATCCCCTGGATTTGCTGACTCCCCCCCGGCACTGTTGACGACTTCTGCTACTGTAATTAAGGAAAACTCTGTTGACGACCTTCGAACTAAAAAGGACCACTCTACTGATGTTAAAAAATCTAGCAATTTGGGTAACACAGGGAAACTACGATTCCTTCATGTTTCCCAAATCCCATTAGAGACAAATTATGATGATATATATAGAGCATTTGAGTGCTATGGATTGATAAAGGAAATAAGGATGAGACTTGGAGATGAAAAATGGGACTCTTGGATATCTTTTGAAAGTCACGATGAGGCGTTTAATGCCATAAGTAATATTAGTAGTATCAAAATTAACGAATTGAACATCATGGGAGCTCTTTGTGATAAGGTCCCAAAGGAATTGGATGTGTACAAACCTGCTGATTGGTTTGAAAAAGATAGAAATGTACCCATGCCTTCACAGAGAAAACCCAAACCACCAATGTGGCTCTTAGCTGAACCTAAAGGGATAATAGGGAATTATTTTAAGATATGTAAGTTTATCCAAAAAAAAGTAGGAACCATAGCACCTGGAGATATATCTCGTTTTGGGAAGAACAGTTATCTCATCCATGCCAAATCTTCGACTCAGTCTGCAATACTGTCTAACTTACAGACAGGCAGTGATGAAATTACATTGGAAATGAAACCTCATCTTAATTTTGGTTATGGAAGGGGAGTGGTCTTTAATAAGGACCTATACGAATTTACAGAGGAGGAGATACTTTCTATGTGTCCATTAAATGTATGGAAAGTGCATAAGATTCCTGGAACTTCAATGATTATACTCACTTTCCAGGATGCTGATGTACCTTTCCATATTTTTATTGAAAATGAAAGGATTAAAGTTCGGCCTTTCAAACAAAAGCCCCTGCAATGTTTTAATTGTTTTAAATTTGGACACCCATCCAAAGTTTGTAAAAATGGAAAATTGTGTGGTATTTGCTCCAAAACTTATCATGGAGAATGTACACTTGAGGCCAGGTGTTCAAATTGCAATTTGAATCATAAATCAACTGATAGGAGATGCGAACTGTATAAGTTGGAGGAAGCTGCCCTAAACAAATCAAGTTTAGAACACATAAGTGTGGGACATGCAAAAAGATTGTTGAATAAATCAACCAGCTATGCAAAGGCCTTAAAATCAAAGGTAAATTTACCACAGGAGACAGCAACCCCACCTAGCACTGCCAGTAATCCTAAGAAAAGAAATACAACATCTGATAATAAAGTACTGCATGACAAGGTAATCATATCGCCTTCTGAGGCTTTGCCACAGCGTATTAAAAATGGGTCATTGCCCATTTCTGTACAGCCTTCGTCCCCCATTACCAGCAATAGTACTAACCTCTCCCAGGCCATGTCCTTGCCTGATTTGATGGAGATGCCACCTGACACCAAGTTACCAGGTGCACCTGTATTGGGGAAGGTGCAAAAACCTGGTAGCTCAAAACCTACTAATCGGAAAAGAGAGAGACCTCCATCTCTCTCGCCCCCCTCCATAAGAAATATCAAAATTACGACGTCAAATAAGTATGATGATTTGTCAGTTGATATTTCTGATCTGGAAGTCAATTTAAATAAATCGGAAATTCAAGTGGAGGTCCACCAACCTCCTCAACAATCAGATCAAAAAGACAAAAAGAAAATCATAAATTCTAAACCCAATCTATCAAGATCCTCTTTAATAAAACCACCAAAAAATAGTGTTAGATCAAACACTGCTAATGGGAAGACTCCATCCAAGGGGTCTACCAAATTATAAACCATAGTTTTTTCCTCCATTTTGCAATGGAATTGTCAGGGTTTAAGGGCCAAATATGAAGAACTTAAGCTCCTTATTCATGAGCATTCCCCCATAATTATTTGTCTACAGGAGAGCAAACTTGATCATAATACCCCTTGCCCTCGCGAATACATTAGTTATAGGACACCATATGATCACCAAGTGGGGAGCCATGGCGGAAGTCTCATATACGTTCGTCGAGATGTTCCCCAAGTTTCTCTGTCTATTCGTACACCTCTGCAGGCAGTGGTTGTACAGATCGACATAGGGCGAAAATATACAATTTGTTCTCTGTACTTGCCTCCAAATGATAACATTTTGTATGACAACTTAGTGGAGGTTATTCAACAACTCCCTCAACCTTTCCTTTTACTTGGAGATTTGAATGGTAGACACCCTTTGTGGGGTGATGTTTTAGCAAACACGAGGGGAAATATCATAACATCAATTGTGGAAAATGAAGATGTGGGACTCCTTAATACAGGAGAGCCCACACACTTTCATGTCCAGACAGGTACCTTGTCATGTATTGACCTATCAATCGTAAGCTCTAATTGCCTTCTCGACTTTGATTGGAGAACATTAGATGATTGGCATACTAGTGATCACGCACCAATCATTATAAACACCAACAATGGTCCACCTTTACAGGGATCGCCACGATGGAATCTTGACAAGGCGGACTGGGATAAATTTCGTGAACTAAGCGAAATTGAGGGGGATGCAGGACAAGTTGAAAATATCGATGATGCCATAGACTTACTGAATGGAACTCTCCATACAGCTGGAGTCAATTCAATTCCCAAAACAACAGGGTTATTCAAACGACGACCCGTCCCGTGGTGGTCTTCAGAACTAACTGCCCTCCACAGAGCCACAAGAAGATCTCTAACACGATTGCGTAGACGCAGAACTGATGAGAATTTAATTATGTACAAGAAATGTAGAGCACAGTTCCGTCGTGCCATGAAAGAAGCAAGGCGCCAGTCATGGATGTCTTTTGTTTCCTCCATTAACAGTAGGACACCACCATCTTCTGTGTGGAGGAAAGTAAAAAAGATAGCTGGCAAATTCACCCCCAACCCACCACCAGTGTTGAAGGTGAATGGCCAGTATGTAACCGAAGCAAATGATGTTAGCAATGCCCTGGCTAATCATTTTTCAAATGTATCCAGCAAGTGTGAAGGAGCCCCTGGTCACTAGTATAGGAGCACTGAAGAAAAGAAAATTTTAAATTTTGCAACAAGAAGGGAAGAGTCGTATAATTCTCCTTTCACTGAAAGAGAATTTGATTCCGCACTTGCTCATTGCAACGATACAGCCCCTGGACCCGATGGAATTCCATATGCAATGATTAAACATGTACATTTTAATACAAAGCTATTTATTTTAAGTATTATTAATAGAATATGGCATGATCATAGTTACCCAAGTGTTTGGGAACTAGCCATTATTTTAGCGTTTTTAAAACCCGGTAAAGACAAGTTTTTAGCAGCAAACTATCGTCCAATTGCATTGACATCTTGTTTATGTAAAATCATGGAGAAGATGGTCAATGCAAGGCTGGTGTGGTACCTTGAAAAGAAAGGTATTTTATCACCGATTCAATGTGGATTCCGAAAAATGCACTCAACGACTGATGTGTTGATACGACTAGAGTCTTCTATTTGTGAAGCCTTTGCTTCCAAACAGCACCATGTTACAGTATTTTTTGACCTTGAAAAGGCATATGATACCACATGGAGATATGGTATTCTTAAAACCATTCATGAATTGGGATTGAGAGGAGAGCTGCCACTATTTATTCAGGCATTTCTTTCACGTAGAGTTTTTCAAGTGAGAGTGGGGGAAACTCTATCAGAGAGTAAGTGCCAGGAAGAAGGAGTTCCTCAGGGTAGTGTGCTGAGTGTAACCCTTTTTGCACTAGCAATTAATGGGATATCCTCAGCCATTCCCCAGGATGTTCTCTCAACATTATTTGTGGATGATCTCTCAATATCATTTGCTGGCACTAAAATGGCAATGGTTGAGAGAAAAATCCAACTCTCTATTGATAAAATTATCCAGTGGGCTGACATGAATGGATTTAAGTTCTCGACAAGTAAAACTACCATTGTCCATTTTTGTCGTATCCGGGGAGTACATCCAGACCCGGATATATACATTAAAAGTCAACGGATACCATGTGCAAGAGAAGCTAAATTTTTAGGTTTGATATTTGATTGTAGGCTTACATGGGTTTCTCACTTAAAAGCATTAAAAGCTAAATGTGTTGAAGCTCTGAATATCTTAAAAGTATTATCCCATACATCATGGGGGGCAGACCGCAGTACTATTTTAAAATTATACAAGGCCTTGATTTTTTCCAAAATTAGTTATGGTTGTGAGGTATATTCTTCAGCCACCTCAAGCCGGTTAAAAATATTAGACTCGATACATCATGCAGGTATTAGATTGTCTACTGGAGCTTTTAAAACCTCGCCTATCCCAAGTCTCCTTGTTGATGCTGGAGAGTTACCTCTAGACCTTTACCGAATGTCTTCCATTCTTCGGTATTGGTTTAGATTGCAAAGACTCCCTAACTCTCTAGCCTTTCAGACTGCAAGCCTTGTAAGACACGCATCATACTTTGAGTTGCACCCAAAATCTCCTCAACCCTATGGCTTTCGGGTGAAACGATTATTAAATAGTCTGGATATAATTAGAAATAAGGTACTTCCATTCAAGGTATCATCAACGCCTCCATGGAAGTTACCAGAGATATCTTTTTGTAAATATTTTATTGGAGATAAGAAGAATATGTCAGACCTAGAAGCCAGGTCTCTTTTTAATGAACATGTTAAAGAACATAGAGGATCAACTTTTATCTATACTGATGGCTCCAAATCTGATGCTGGCGTTGGATTTGGAGTACATAGTAATGGTTTTAATTGTAGAGGTGCACTTCCTCTGACCGCTTCCATATTTACTGCCGAACTGTATGGCATATTAACCGCTATTGAGAAAATAGCATTGGAGAAGGAGGGTAATTTTACAATTTTTAGTGATGCAAGGAGTGTCCTTCAAGCTATGGAAGTTTTTAATTCTAATAACCCTCTAGTTTTAAAGATGTTAGAATGGCTTCTCATTATTGGACGGAGAGGTATAACAGTTCAATTTTGTTGGGTTCCAGCACATGTAGGTGTGTCTGGGAATGAGAAGGCAGATTCACTGGCTAAGGAGGCTGCATCCGAGTTGCTGCCAAGAAGGTATCCCATTGCCTGTAATGATTTCTTACCTGTCATCAAGAACTTGGTTTGCAATAAATGGCAACAGCAATGGGATAGTCAAGATGGCAATAAAATGCGAGAGATAACAAATGACATATCTCCTTGGAGGTATAATATGATGCCCCGAAAATGGGAGACGTCTCTTTGTCGTCTCCGTATTGGTCACACTCGGTTGACACACGAGTTTTTGCTGAAGGGCCAACACCAACCGTATTGTGATGACTGCTTAGTACCTCTAACAGTAAGGCATTTGCTGACCGAATGCCCCAATTATAACAACTTGCGGAATAGATATTTGTTTGAGGCTCGAGGTGAGGGTGGCAGGTTCATCCTTGCCAAGATTCTTGGAAATGATGTGTCCTACCATGCAAGTGGCATTTTTAGATTTATTTCAGAAGCAGGTCTTCTGAAAAATATTTAACTTTTATTACATTCAACTTTTATGATTTTAATTGAATACTCTTTTATTTTTTATTTTATTTTATCTTTTATTTATGTATACATAGATTAAATGTTACCGGCGTCAATGACCTCAGATGTCAGGATGCCTGAAAACTTTAAATCAATCAATCAATCAATCAATGCCCGGCAGGTGACATTCTCAGCGTCGGAGATTCTAAGCCAAGAGAAAGTCGCTAAGTGTGCCTTGCAGGCCACTTCGTGGCTGGATGTCTGGCTAGGGTCTCTGGGCATCCTATTGCGCTCTGAGGACTTGTCCAAGGAGAGCAATAGGAAGGCCCTGGAGACCTTCCTCCTCTTGGGCACGCGCTCCATCGAGTTTTTGGCTCACCAGGTCACTAACCTGTGGGTTAACTCGATTCTAAAGCGACGTGATGCAGTGACTGAGAGGTTCCACCCAAAGGTCCCCACTTTGGATGTCAGCAAGCTCAGACATTCCTCCATCCTTGGAGGAAACCTGTTTGAGCCCAAGTATATAGAACGGACAGCTGGATAGGTGGAGGAAGACGAGTCATGATTCGCTCCTCCAGAAGGCCCTTACATCTCGGCCCTACAAACCTCCAGCTCCTCAAAAGCAACAGCAGCCTCGCAGGACACCGAAGCAGGCTCTGGCAGCTAATACCAAGGTGTCTAAACAGCAGCCCTTTCCTGTCAAAGACAAGAAGGGCGGAAAGTCAGCGGGCCGATTCCTGGACGGTCTCTGAAATCGGACAAGGATATCGCGTCCCGTTCATAACATCTCAAACTCCCCTGACAGCGAATCCAGTGTCGTTGAGCTCCTATGCCATGGGATCGGCAAAGGGGCTAGCCCTTCGGGCAGAAGTCTAGACCATGCTCAAGAAGGATGCTCTCCAGGAGGTCGTAGACGGCTCCCCAGGCTTCTTCAGTAGACTCTTTCTTGTAAAGAAGGCGTCTGGAGGCTAAAGACCCGTCATCGACCTCTAAGCCCTGAACAAGTTTGTCAAGCAAACTTCGTTCAGCATGGAGACAGCAGACATGGTCAGACTTGTAGTGAGACCGCAAGACTTCATGTGCACACTGGATCTGAAGGACGCGTACTTCCAGATCCAAATCCATCCGTCTTCCAGGAAGTACCTAAGAATCAGCCTAGACCACAAGATCTACCAGTTCAAGGTGCTTTGTTTCGGTCTCTCCACAGCACCTAAGGTGTTCACCAGAGTGTTCACACTGATATCTTCGTGGGCGCACAGGAACGGCATCCGTCTCAGAGTGTTCACACTGATATCTTCGTGGGCGCACAGGAACGGCATCCGTCTCCTCCGTTATCTGTACGACTGGCTAATCCTGGCAGACTCGGAGTCGACCCTTCTTCGACACTGAGACAGACTTCTGGGAATTTGTCAAAATCTAGGGATCATGGTAAATCTCGAGAAGCCCTCTCTGCTCCCAACACAACAACTGGTATATCTAGGCATAATATTAGACACCAATCTCCACAAAGCCTTTCCATCAGACGACATGATAGCAAGGCTGAGGAGGGTTGCAGAGCCTTTCCTCAGTTGAGAAGACCTTCCAGCCCAATCTTGGTTACGTCTCTTAGGTCACCTAGCCTCCTTGGCCCGTCTAGTTCCCAACGGCCGCCTCAGGATGAGATCCCTGCAGTGGCATCGATTCCCCGGACTCTCTGGTCTCAGTAGGACCTGCGGAACGATCGGACCTGCGGTGGTGGCTGACCGACGACAACCTTCAAAAGGGAGTGGATCTTCTCGTCCTTCCCCCGCATTTGATGCTGTTTTCGGACGCATCAAAAGAAGGGTGGGGTGGCCACGTTCTGAACCAGAGGGCCTCAGGCCTATGGTCAGAATCAGAAAAGTACCTCCACATCAACCTGCTAGAGCTGAAGGCCGTATTTCTGGCCCTTCAACAGTTCCAACAGACCCTGGCGGGCCACTCCGTGGTGGTGATGAGCGACAACACCACAGTAGTGGCTTACATCAAGAAGCAGGGAGGTACCTTTTCACGACCGCTATCCCATCTTGCAGTAGAGATACTGAGATGGACCGAAGTCCACTCGATACGTCTATCAGCTCGCTTAATTCCTGGCAAAAGGAATGTGCTCGCCGACAGTCTGAGCAGAGCTTCGCAGATAGTGAGTACTGAGTGGTCTTTGGATCCTAAAGTAGCCAACAAAGTCCTGACTTTGTGGGGTTCCCCGACAGTGGACCTGTTCGCGACAGCCTTGAATTTCAAGCTGCCGCTGTACTGCTCCCCAGTCCCAGACCCCAAGGCACTCTGGCAAGATGCCTTCCTACAATGGTGGGACAACATCGAAGTCTACGCCTTCCCACCGTTCTGTCTGATGAGAAGGGTGCTCAACCTGTCGATGACCTTAATAGCTTCGCTATGGCATCATGTAGTGTGGTTCCCGGACCTTCTGCAGCTCTTGACGAAACTCCCGAGAGAACTTCTCCCACGACACGAGCTACTCAGACAACCACATTGTAACATCTTCCACAAAGCCGTAGCATCGCTTCGGCTTTACGCCTGGAGACTATCCAGCATATCCTCACTGAGAGAGGCTTTTCGCAACAAGTTGCGGAAAGGATGTCTCGACACCGAAAGTCATCCGCAGGGGTCTACCAGGTGAAGTGGAGAGTCTTCTGTGGTTGGTGTCGTAGGAGGGGTATCTCTCCCCTCAATGCCACTATTCCAACAATAGCGGAGTTTCTCGTGTATTTGCGGGAGGAAATGCGCCTTTCGGTCTCGGCGGTGAAAGGCTATCGCTCAGCCTTAAGCCTAGCCTTCAGGCTGAAAGGAATAGACATTTCCTCCTCGCTGGAACTTTCTTTACTCATATGAAGCTACGAACTTAGCTGCCCTCAGTAGGAAGTGAGACCTCCTCCATGGAACGTGGTTCGGGTCCTCAGGGCTCTGAAGAGACCCCCGTTCGAACCATTACGCCAGGCCTCTGACCAACACCTGACTTGGAAGATGGTATTCCTGCTCGCTCTGGCTTCGGCCAAGCGTGTCAGTGAACTTCATGGTCTCTCATACGACATCGCCCATTCAAGGGGATGGGGGGAGGTAACGTTCAGGTTCATCCCTGAGTTTGTTGCCAAGACTCAGAACCCTGGAGTGCCTGACCCACGGTTCGACTCCTTCAGGGTTACGAGTCTCCGTTCCGTAACAGATGACCCAGATCATCTGCTACTCTGCCCAGTAAGAAGTCTGAGAGGTTATCTGAAGAGAACACCTGCAGTCCGTCCTCGCGTGCAAGCTCTGTGAGCACAGGAAGGACGAAGAGGAGGGTCATCAAGAATACCATCTCAGCCTAGATTCGACGAACCATTCATCATGCCTAGAATCCAGACCCTGATCCGTCATGTCGCCCTAGGGCACATGATGTCAGGGGCATCGCCACATCCCTGGCCTTCAAGAGAAACTTCTCTGTGACGCAGGTGCTACAAGCTGGGGTATGGAAGCGTCAAACGACCTTCACAGCCCACTACCTGCAGGACGTGACCTACAGAAGCCTTGATACTTTTTCTATCGGCCCTGTGGTATCTGCACAACAGCTGGTATAACCCCAGGCTCCTTAATGGACAAGTAGCAGAAGGTTGAGGGCACTGTTACCCGGTTTTAGTCTGCGTGAATGAAAGAGTATGTCTGGCCCTTACTTCTTTCTTCATCCTCCCCTCTCTTGGGGAATGCAGCATCCTGGGTCTCTACATAGCTGACCTCAAACCTCTGCATGTAAACCATGCTTCCTTGTGTTCCTAGTATTAAGAATAATACTGTTGCGTCCCCCATACCCTGGTATTGGTACGTCCTACCCTAGAATTCCATATAAAGGACTTCAGGTAAATTTCCTAGGACGAGTCACACTTCTTTTCTCCACACACAACTTATGTAGGCCACACGTTTCTCGCGTAGCAAGAAACTTGCGAGGTGCAGGGACTTTTTCTCGAGTGCTGCTCACTCGGATTCTGAGTCCCCGGGTAAGCCAAAGCCAGTAAGGCTGGGGGCTTTCCACCTTGCCTAAGGGTAAGTCACCCTATGTAAATAGCGTGGTTTTTATTTCAGTTACGGAACAAATGACAAATTCGGAGATTATTTGTATATTTCCTAACCATACAAACCTTAGCAATTTACACACATTTGCCCGCCAGCCCTGTCCCCCAAGACAAGTCCTACCTCTAAGTGAAGTGAGGCAGCTCACCGATGTGTGGGGGGGGGGAGGGGTAGCTAGCTACCCCTCCCCTACCCCCGTGCTAACTAGCGGGGGGAGGTAGTTTAACCCTCGTTAAAATCTAATGGCTCGTCATTTTAGCTACGCCGAGAGTAAACCATATGTAAATAGCTAAGGTTTGTATAAATAGGAAAAATACAAATGATCTCAGAATTTGTCATATATATATATATATATATATATATATATATATATATATATATATATATATATATATATATATACATATATATATACATATATATATGTATAATATATATATATATATATATATGTATATATATATATATATGTATATATATATATATATATATATAAATATATATATATATATATATATATATATATATATGTATATATGTATATATATATATATATATATATATATATATATATATATATATATATATATATATAATATGCATATATATATGCATATATATATATATATATATATATATATATATATATATATATATATATAATGTATATATATATATATATATATATATATATATATATATATATATATATATAATGTATATATGTATATATATATTTATATATACATATATATATATATATATATATATATATAATGTATATATGTATATATATATTTATATATATACATATATATATATATATATATATATATAGTATAAATAGGATGGAGAAAAGCCAGCGTAGCATCATACATTTATTTTCCGAATTTTCGAGACTTTGGGTCTCATCATCAGGGCTGTAAAATATACAAAATATACAAATTAAAAAAGACTCAGTATTAATGTTAATATAAATAGAACTACGTAAAAGTTAAATCATTTAAAAAATTGAACTAATAAAAAATATATATATAAAATTAAAAAGTGAAGAATGCTCAAGTTTGTACCTATCTCTATGGAGCTAAAAAACTGAGTGACGTTTTCTAGTTTGGAAAGGAGCACGTCAACTATGTTATATATAGAACTGTGGAAGAAGTCTGACCATTTAATGAAGGCACAAGCGGTTTGATGGTCAACGACTCCAAAACAGAGAGAGAATAGTCATTGGCGCTTGGGTGACGATGCGAAAATCCTTTTACGAAAATGATGTTTTACATTTATTGCAATGTTCTCGTATGTTAGAAAATTCTTTGGTTTTCAAAATATATCCCGTACGGTGACTGACTCAGAGATGAGAATCGATTCTGACTTTGAGCAATCTCTTGGTGGCCCCCACGTATTTCCCGATCTTACATTTCGGGCAAGTAAAGCAATATACCACCAAAGATCGCATCAAAGCCGGAAGTTTATCTTTGTGGGAGAACAAAGAACCCAGGGTTTTAGGATTTTTTTCCTATCAACTTAAGGTTCACAGCCGGAAAAGTTTTCTGAACGACTTTCTGTATTTGCACCTTAAATGCGTTAGACTGAATTAAAGGTATAGAGGCATACATTAATAATTTAGGCCCGTTTGGTACAAGTTGACGTGGTTGAAATTTATCATTTAAAAAGTTATTGACATATTTCAAGAGTAAGGCTGGAGGATACGAATTGTTTTTAAAAAACTGAAGTAAAAACTGGATTTCGCTATGGAAGTTATGCCAGTTGGAGGATAACGTATAAGCACACCCCCCCCCCCCCCCCCGCCGCTAACTAGCGGTGTGGGTAGTTAACCGTCGCTAAATTTTAATGGCTCGTCATTCCAGCTCCGCCGAAAGTAATTCCCCTAAAAAATTGCATGGTTTGTATTCTAGTTACAGAACAATGACTTCTTAACTGTAAGTCTATACATGTACCTGTTTATCATGACAGTGGGAAAGGGGTGATACAGATTTGCGAGTTTGGGAACCAGTAGCATATGCGTCCTGAACAGGTACTTTTGTTGCACTTTTTCGAGAAGAGCTTCTGATTCCAATTTTTTAATCCCCCAGTTATCCTGTTGTACAACAAAAATAAAAGGGCCATTAAATCGGGGTTTATCAAATGTGAAAAAGACAAATCTTAGAAAGTGAAAACAATAACCAAAAGAGTTTTTTTTTTTCAAATTTTTATGCTGATAGCCCAGACATGACAAATTTCAAAATAACTTGTATTTTTCCTAATAATACAAACCTGAAGCTCTTTACTATGGCGATAAATTTCAGCGACTGCTGAAACTAACTGTAAAACTTTTAGCAAGGTGCCATTACCCTCCATTAGTCAGCAGGGGGTAGACCAACCACTGCGCGTGTCACACAAGCCACTTTGCAATTGCAGGCAAGAATTCATGGGGATAGGTGACAGCCAGCTAATATGTGTTAAGAGCTTCAGATTTGTATGGTTAGGAAAAATACAAATTATTTCCAAATTTCTCATTTGTTCCGGCAAAATACAAACTTTTCAGCTCTTTAATAAGGATACTCATGTTTAGGTAGGTGGAATTCCAAGACCAACTGTCTCGTCACTGACCCGGGGTGTGACTCTTATGCTTCGCATGATACGCAGAAGAGCACAACCTATCAACTAGCTAACCTGATGAGAGATTATGGCCTAAGCAGTAATGCAAAGGTGTAACCAGTAAGCACAAGGTAAGACTTTACTACTGAGAGCTATGGTTTTCTTATCATGACGTTACCCGATACCCTACTTGCTGGGAGATAAGGGGCGTAACAATATACATGCATATATTAGCAAACACAAGGATCGATGATACCCACCTACAATCTTTGGCTTACTAAAGTCCCAAGAGAGGGGAGAGTGAAAGATGAAAAGGCCACTCATACACAACTTCACACTAGACTTAAAACCAGGTAACATCTGTCCATATCCAACTGCTACTTGTCCTATGAGAGAGTTGAAGTGTTTTTCATCATGTTTTGTGTAGCCAGCACAGGAGCTACAGAGAATTTCTCCAGGCTCCTGTGTGTTATGTCTTGCAGGTAATGGGCGGTGAATGTTGACTGTCATTTCCACATACCTGCCTGTCTGACCTGCATTACATTGAAGTTCTTTCTGAACGACAGGGATGTGACAAAACACCTGATGTCATGACCTTTACCCTCTTGATGAAAGAATGCCTTGATGAAGTCATTGAGCTTCAGCACGGCATTTCACTCCCGTGCTGAAACTTGGTGACGGGCAAGAGGGCTCTCGAACTTGGGGAAATTACTCCCCCAGTTTGAATCTAAATTTCTCTCTTTCACCTTTTTCTTTTTCTCAATATTACTTCGACCTTATCCTAATTTCATAAACTTTCTTTCGTCTTGCTTTCCAAACTCAATGAGAAAAATTTCCCTCATTATATATGTGTATATATTATGTACATATATATTTATTATTATTTTTTTTTTTTCCCTATGGCTTGGATGTTTCTCATCCATTGTAGCCCCGGCGTGG
Source organism: Palaemon carinicauda (assembly GCF_036898095.1). Lineage (NCBI taxonomy): Eukaryota > Metazoa > Arthropoda > Malacostraca > Decapoda > Palaemonidae > Palaemon > Palaemon carinicauda. Next base: position 43,727,805 of record NC_090767.1, read on the forward strand.
ATGTTCATACATCCTATATTGCTGCCTGCTTTGATGAGTGGGAGGAGGTGTCACGGTTGGGAGGTGTTTGCATTCAAAGCTATATGTGAGAGTATTGGATGATTTCAGCCATCCCGAAGATGGTTTGGACCTTTTTGGCGGAACTATTCTCAAGTGTTGGGTCTTCGGAATCCAGGGGGATCCAATGCTTGGGGTAGGACTCTCGGCTTTTGGCCGGAAGCCGTCATTACAGATATGGGGAGGATGATTCCATAATTTTTTGGTCTCAGTCCTAACAGGCGGGTTCAGCTTACAACTGTGCCTCTATATCTGTTTTGATGCTATCCTTCGGGTAGGGTATGGAGTGGACCATCTGGGAAGTATACTCTCATTGTGCCGATAGTGGAAAGTGCAAATTTCCTTTCTGGCGTGTGATGGCCTAACATTCTCGAGCAGGTACATCAAACTAACCCTTTTCTCTCTCTCTCGTCTAATGGATTCTTTAAGCAATGAACCCCCATCCCCTGGATACGCTGACTCTCCCCCGGCACTGTTGACGACCTCTGCTAATTCAATTAAGGAAAATTCTGTTGACGACTTAGGAACAAAAAAGGACCCCTCTACTAATGTTTCAAAACCAATTAAGTCGGGTAACAAAGGGAAACTAAGAATCCTTCATGTTACCCAAATTCCAATAAATACTGATTATGATATGATATATAAAGCATTTAGATGCTATGGAGTGATAAAAGAAATTAGAATGAAACTTGAAAATGAAAAATGGCATTCATGGATAACTTATAATAATCATGAAGAAGCATTCAATGCAATATGTAACATCAATGATATCAAAATTAATAACCTAAATGTCATTGGTGGCCTATGTGATAAGATACCAAACAGTTTGGATGTATATAGACCTGCTGACTGGTTTGAGAAAGATATCGATTTAACTATGCTCCCCCAAAGAAAGCCAAAACCACCAATGTGGCTTGTTGCCGAGCCTAAAGGGAGTAATGGGAATTATTTTAAAATTAGCAAACTAATTCAGAAAAAGGTAGGAACCATTGCACCAGGTGATATATCTCGCTTTGGGAAAAATAGCTTCCTAATCCATGCTAAATCATTCACGCAATCAGTAATACTGTCTAACCTTACGACAAACAGTGATGAGGATATGTTAGATGTCAAACTCCACCTAAACTTTAGTTACGGAAGGGGAGTAGTCTTCAATAAAGATCTTTACGAATTTACAGAAGAGGAAATACTAGCCATGTGCCCATTAACAGTGTGGAAAGTCCATAAGATTCCTGGGACGTCAATGACTATCCTTACTTTCCAGGATGCTGATGTGCCTTTCCACATCGATATTGAAAATGAAAGAATAAAAGTTCGACCTTTTAAACAAAAGCCCTTACAATGCTTCAAATGTTTCAAATTTGGACATCCTTCTAAAGTTTGTAAAAATGAAAAAATGTGTAGCATCTGTGCCAGTCCCTATCATGGAGAGTGTACACTTGAGCCCAACTGTTTGAATTGCAATTCAAACCATAAATCCACTGACAGGAGCTGCGAGATTTATAAGTTTGAAGAAGCAGCCCTCAACAAATCCAGTGTAGAACACATAAGTGTAGGACATGCCAAAAGACTACTGAAAAAACCAAACAGCTATGCAAATGCACTGAAATCAAGAGAAAATATACCACAGGAGACATCGAACCCACATAGTGCTGCCAGTAATTCCCAAAAAGGAAATACATCATCTAATGATAGTAGAGTTTTACGTGACAAGGTAAGCATATTGCCTTCCAAGGCTTTACCACTGTGTATTAAAACTGCAACACTGCCCTCTTTTATACAAACTTCATCCCCCATTACCAACAATAGTACTAACCTCTCTCAGGCCATGTCCTTGCCTGATTTGAATGAAGTTCCACCCGAAACAAAGTTACCAGGTGCACCTGTGGTAGGGAAGGTGCAAAAACCTGGTAAATCCTCACCACTGATAAATAGGAAAAGAGAGAGACCATCTCTCTCTCCACCCGCCATTAGAAACGTCAAGGTTATGACATCAAATAAATTTGATGTTTTGTCTGTTGATGTTTCAAATGGACCAGAAGATAAACTGAATAAATCAGAAATTCAAGTTGAGGTCCACCATCCACCTCAACAAATAGATCAAAAGGATACAAAGAAAAAACACAAACATAAAACCCATTATAACAAGACCACCTCTGAAGAAACCTACAGGTAATAATGTTAGATTAAAAACTGCTAATGGGAAGACCTCATCCAAGATGTCTTCCAGAAATAATCCATAGTTTTCTCCTCCATTTTGCAATGGAACTGTCAGGGTTTGAGGGCGAAATATGAAGAACTTAAGCTCCTAATTCATGAGCATTCCCCCATAATTGTATGTCTACAGGAAAGTATGCTTGATTCTAACACTCCTAGTCCTCGAGAGTATGTTAGCTATAGAACACCATATAATCAACAAGCAGGGAGCCATGGGGGAAGTCTTGTATACATTCGTCGAGATGTTCCCCAAATACCTATGTCTATACGTACAACCCTGCAGGCAGTTGTTGTACAAATTGATATAGGGAGAAAATATACAATTTGATCTCTGTACTTAACCTCCAAATGATATTATTTTATATGATAACTTAGCAGAGGTCATTCAACAACTCCCTCAACCATTTCTCTTACTGGGAGATATGAATGGTAGACATCCCTTATGGGGTGATATCCTAGCAAACACAAGGGGCAATATTATCTCATCAATTGTGGAGAATGAGGATGTGGGACTCCTTAATACAGGAGAGCCCACACACTTCCATGTTCACCCCCCAGATGCTGAAGCCTTGATGTGTTTTAAAATACAGTGAGCCCTCGTTTATCGGAGTAGATAGGTTCCAGACCCGACCGCAATAGGTGAAAATCCGCGAAGTAGTGACACCATATTTACGTATTTGTTTAACATGAATATTCAGACTTTTAAAACCTTCCCTTGTACGTAGTACTGTTAACAAACTACCCTTCAATATACAGAACACTTATTGCATTTACTACAGTACCCTAAACTAAAACAGGCACAAATATTAAAGGCGATTTTATATCATGCATTTCCTAAACACGCCAAAAAGCACGATAAAAAATGGCAACCAATGTTTTGTTTAAGTTTATCTCTGATCATAATGAAGAAACAAATGCATTTACACATCTGTGTATAGGTTAGTTTTTGCATCGATTATATTGATTATTCAGTATGTTGATTTTGTTATTGCCAATGTTTTACTTAATTTTTCTTAGGACTTCCAAATGAAATTTTTTTCTTTATGACGCCGTATAAAGTACGCTCCATCTTTGATCGTAATAAACAAACGAAGGCATTTAATGCGCATGATGAAAGTGATAAATAATGATATTACAGTAAAAGCTTTTAGAAAATATGTTATTACAAATATTATTTACCGTATCTATATAAAATCATACAGTACATACGTAGCAAAGCAGGAAAACAATTCGAGAGAGAGAGAGAGAGAGAGAGAGAGAGAGAGAGAGAGAGAGAGAGAGAGAGAGAGAGAGAGAGAGAGAGAGAGAGAGAGAGAGAGAGAGAGAGAGAGAGCCTTATTGCCTTATTTTTTGTTTGGGTTCCCCCAGGTCCCTCAGTGTGAGGCACCTCGTATATCCACCAGAGAGTTGCTAATACATCTTCCAGTGTATTTTGCATCTTCCAGTCTTGGATGGTCTGGGATGCATCTTAGGTATTTATCGAGCTGCTTTTTAAACGCATCTACGCTCACTCCTGATATGTTTCTTAGATGAGCTGGCAGCACATTAAATAGTCGCTGCATTATCGATGCTGGTGCGTTGTGGATTAATGTCCTGTGCGCCTTTCTCAGTTTACCTGGAATGCTTTTTGGCACTATTAATCTACCTCGGCTTGCTCTTTCTGATACTGTACTTTAAGCTCCATGATGTTTTCAGCAATTCCTTCTATTTGCTTCCATGCTTGTATTATCATGTAGCGTTCTCTTCTCCTTTCTAGACTGTATAGTTTTAAAAATTGCAGTCTTTCCCAGTAATCAAGGTCCTTAACTTCTTCTATTCTAGCAGTATAGGACCTTTGTACACTCTCTATTTGCGCAATATCCTTTTGGTAGTGTGGGTACCATATCACATTGCAGTACTCGAGTGTACTACGCACATAAGTTTTGTAAAGCATAATCATGTGTTCAGCTTTTCTTGTTTTAAAGTGTCTGAATAACATTCCCATTTTTGCTTTACATTTAGCCAACAGTGTTGCTATTTGGTCGTTGCATAACATATTCCTATTTAAAATTACACCAAGGTCTTTAATTGCTTCCTTGTTTGTGATTGTCTCATTATTAGGTCCCTTGTATGCATACACCATTCCTTCTCTGTTTCCATAATTTATTGATTCAAATTTATCGGAGTTAAATACCATCCTATTTATCTCCGCCCATTCATATATTTTGTTTAGATCTCTTTGTAGTGAGTTCCTATCTTCATCACAAGTAATTTCCCTACTTATTCTTGTGTCATCGGCGAAACTTCTCACTACGGAGTTTTCAACATCACAGTCTATGTCTGAGATCATAATAACAAATAGCAGTGCAGCTAATACCGTACCTTGGGGCACACCAGATATTACCTGGGCTTCATCTGATTTCTCGTCATTTGCAACCACTATCTGTTTTCTGTTTTGCAGGAATTCTTTTACCCATTTTCCTATCTTTCCCACAATATTATGCTTTCTCATTTTTTTCTCCAATATGTTATGGTCTACCTTGTCAAAGGCTTTTGCAAAATCTAGATAGATCACATCTGTGTCTTTTTCATATATCATATTATTGTATATGTTTTCATAGTGAGCTATCAGTTGGGTCTGTGTACTTTTTCCAGGTACGAAACCGTGTTGACCCATATTAAACAAATTATTTTTGACCAAATGGTTCATTATTTTCTTTTTTATTACCCTCTCATACACTTTCATAATATGTGATGTTAGACTAACAGGTCTATAATTGCTTGCCTCTAGTCTTGATCCACTTTTGAAGATAGGGGTTATATAAGCTAATTTATGTTTAACATATATCTCGCTCATATCTATACTTTGTCTTAGCAGTATTGCAAGTGGCTTCGCGATAGTGTTTGCAGTTTTTTTTAACAAAATCGCTGGAACTCCATCTGGTCCGGCTGCCGATCCATTTTTAATTTCGTTTATAGCCGTGACAATATCTGCTTCATTAATATCTATATCCGTTAGATATTCAACATTTTCTTCTCTCATTTCTGTTTCATTATTCTCATTCGCAATTCTTGGCGTGAACTCACTCTTATATTTTTCTGCTAATATGTTGCATATTTCCTTTTTTTCATTCGTTAGCCGTCCTTCAATTCTTAGAGGGCCTATTTCTATTCTCCTTTTATTCATCTTTTTTGCATAGGAGTAAAGTACTTTGGGGTTTCTTTTTATATTTTGAAGTGTCCTTTCTTCTAAGTCCCTTTTTTCATTTTCTTTCGACTGTATAATCTTTTGTTCTGCATTTTCTATCTTACATTTTATTTCCCTCATTTTCCACACATTTTTTTCTTTTGCAAGATTTTTCTTCCACTTTTTAATTTTCTGAAACAAGATCCTTCTGTCTCTTGGTATGCACGTCTTTTGTTTATTGTTTTTTTTCGGTACATATTTTTCAACAATTTTCTCCAGTATTTTGTACAGTATATCCGTATTTACCTGTATATTATCACTTATAAATACATTTTTCCATTCTTTATCCAGTTCTTCATTTATTTCTGACCATTTTATATTCTTACTGTAAAAGTTATATTTTCCATATCCTTCCCAAAGTTTTGTGTTTTTATTAATTCTGTGATCACTTGCTTTGGAATGAACTATCAATTCTATGACATTGTGGTCTGAAATTCCCGTGTTATACACTATTATTTCTTTAACATAATTCACCTCATTCACAAATACTAGATCTAGGACATTTTCCTTTCTTGTTGGAATGTGGTTTATTTGTTGCATATTATGTTCTAATAGCATATCTTGAAGCTTTTCAAATTGCCTCTTATCTTCTGCGCTACTATTACTATCTTTTTTATATGTATACATACAACCACTTTCTTCTATCCGTTCTTTCCAATCCACGAAAGGAAAGTTAAAATCTCCGGATAGGAGTATATTCCAGTCTTTATGGTTTCTACATATACCATCTATTTTTTCTATTATTATGTCAAACTCCTTAGTGTTTGGGGGTCTGTAAACTACAATATTCATTAGTTTTTCAAATTCAAATTCTACCGCAATCAATTCACATTCTGTGTTGCTGTATTTTTCACATACTTTTCCTTGATTTATGTCTCTTCCATATATTGCGGTTCCCCCTTGATTCCTATTTTTTCTGTCTGATCTATAAGTTTGGAAACCCTTTATCTGGTCATCACTGCCAGTCTCTTGGGAATACCATGTTTCACTTATATTTAATATATCTATTTTTTCAATTTGGGTTAGTTCTTCTAAGAACTCTATTTTCCTTTTAGAGTTACTCGTGAGAGAGAGAGAGAGAGAGAGAGAGAGAGAGAGAGAGAGAGAGAGAGAGAGAGAGAGAGAGAGAGTGTGTGTGTGTGTGTGTGTGGATTGTTTTACGTACATAAATGTAGATTTTAAACAAAAAAATGATTTTGACGAAGGAAAAATCTATTTCTGGGGAGAGACCTGTGATGCCCGGTGAAAAGTCCTTCTTTGTACTTTTCCTGATATAAATCTTCCAAATATACCAGAGAAAATTAAAAGCATGGAATGCAGAGGTTACAACCCTCGCGCGAGCACCTTGTTGGTGTCGTATATCTAACAAGGGCGTTTGTAAAACACTATTCACAGGCTGTCTTCCATTTAGATAATCCCTTCATCAAAGGGGGAGGGCCGTGACAGGCCCTAGAGAATACAGTTGGGTTACCCTACCGACACCTACCACTCGCGCTCACCAGGTCATCCTTCTGCAAGAACATATGGCTTGGCAAGGAAAGGGTGGGTCCGTACAAAAATAACCGGGAAGGGTTTCACTGGGCATCACAGGTCTCTCCCCAGGAATAGATTTTTCCTTCATCAAAATCCCTTTTCTGGGTCGACCTGTGATGGCCGGTGAAAATGTACCAGAGAATGCCTTCCAAGCCCAATAAATTAATAACATAATGAGGAGAATACAATCACCATGTACGACAATAATATGATATAATAAGGTAAGCGTCCAATTACCAACCAGCCAAATGACATAGGGAACGTAAGGTTAAATAATAATGACGACAAGGAACCAACTGAGTGTCGAATCGCAAAAGGCATCAAACCTTACATGTCTAAGTATATCTAAACATTAAAGGAACGGTAACTACAATAACAGTTAAACCATAGGAATTAAACATGGCAAATATCATAGAGCTAACGAACTACCAAGGAGAGCGGCGACGTGGTGTGAGTGGCGGGTAGGAGGGAGAAGAGAAGAGATGGAAGAAAGGAAGAAGAGGAGATTAATGGGGAGGGATAAGGCTCCCCTCTGCCATCGTCGGGTATTTAAGGGCCTGTAAGATCTTTAGATATTGGCGTTTGACAACCATAGGGGATTTCCAACCCGTATATTTTTTAAAATCATCAAAGTTCCTGTTCTGGAAGTCATTGTTGGAGGCATCTACTGTCCGTATATCATGAACCTGGAGAAATGATTCCGGATTAGTATGTTCAATGAAGTAGAGGATTTGTTGCCTGATACCGTGAATGGAAATAGTACCTCCTTGTTCCCTGATAACCAAGGGGCCAGACGAGCGGGTGGCAGTTCTAGCTAAAAAGGGCCTTGAGAGTGTGACTGTACACGGAGAAAAATCCTGGGGATGAAGAATAACCTTCCGAGGGGAGCACCTATTTTGCGGATCCTCATTTTTTAGCTAGGAAAGCTTTGTCTGGAAAAGGAGTTCTTCGGCTGAAGGGAGGAAATCTATGTTTTCCGGGTTTCGTGAGAGAGCTGCTAGTTCTGATGTTCCATCACCTGAGGCCATAGCCGTTAGAAATAAAGTCTTCCTAAGAAGAGTGATATAAGAGCAGGATTCATTGTCCGTGTCCATCGCAAGTTTGAGAACACCGTTCAGAGACCAAGAGTTCTATTGTGGCCGAACCGAAGGTCGAAGCCTAGCACATGTTTTTGGGATTGATGAGAAATAGGAATCAGCTAGGTTAATGTTGAACCCAACAAGGAAGATCTTCTTCAAAGCTGACTTGATGGTGGTTAAAGTGCTAACTGTTAGGCCTTTGTCAAATAGGAACCTCAAGAAAGAGATGGCTAAATGCGGGGACATACGAGTATGGTCTGCACTCTTAGGGGATCTGCTAGTTGTTAACGGCCGAATCATATTGGCGAATTGTCGAGTCCCTTTTGTCCCATTCGATGAAGAGATCGTTTTCCGGTTCAATGTTCGCGTCTCTACGAGCTGCCAACTTCCTGTAGTCCACAAAGTTAGAGTTTTGGCTATCCTTGAGTAATCTGACACAGTGAGTTTGGATTACTCGGGTCCGTTTGAGGAACGGGATCCGGATGGGACTGAGTTTCAACTCGAGGAGGAGAGGAAACCAACTGTTCTTGGCCAGTGAGGTGGTACTAAAGCCACTGTGCCCCGGAAGGAGCGTAGTTTGTGTAAAAGTTTTTAGAAGATTCCCTGGGGGAGATAGGGAAATCTTCTTCTAATGGTTCCAATCCCGGGGTAATGCGTCCATGGCATAAGCCCGAGGGTCCAGGGTTGGGGTCACATAACAAGGAAGTTTGTGATTCATCTGAGTTGCGAATAGATCTACCTGGAGGCCTGGAACGAGCCTGAGTATCCACCGGAATGAAATTATGTCTAGAGACCATTCTTGACTCCAGTGGATCCGTCCTGGATAGCGAGTCCGCTCTCACATTCTGGCCTCCCGCTAGGTGAGGTGCTGACAGGAACCAGTTCTTTTCTGTTGCCCAGGCGAAGATAGTGACCAGGATCTGATTCAGGTTGGGTGACTTGGATCCTCCCCTGTTGACGTAGTGTACTGCGTCTCTGCTGTCTGACACTACTCTGATGTGGGTCGACCTCGGAGGAGAGTCTCTCTTCAGGGTCAAGAACACTGCCATGGCTTTGAGAACAATGATATGGGACTGTTTCATGGCGAGTGACCAAGAACCTGAAACATCTGATGTTCGGAGTAATCCCCCCATCCACTTAGAGACGCGGCTGTATGGAATGTCACTTGTGGAGGTGGGAATTGTAGAGGAACCGATTTGGAAAGGTCCTTCGGTTCGGACCATGGGCGTAGTCTCATTTTCAAGACAAAGGGGATCTTGGAGACCTTGTCTCTTATAGGTACTGTAGCTCTCTTTCTCCAAACTCGATTGATGTCTTTGAGTTTGGCTTTTATTAGGAGATCTGTTACTGAAGTGAATTGGAAAAGGCCGAGGATACTTTCTAAGGCTCTTTGGACACCTGTTTGTGTTTGAGAAAATTCTTGATCTTGGAAACTGTTCCTCTTACCTTTTGGAAGGGAGAGACAACGTGTGCTTCGAAAGGTCCCACTGAATGGCTAACCATTCTAAGTGGCCTGATGGTTGCAGGCGAGATTTTTTGGAGATTGACCCGAAATCACAGGTTGTCGAGAAATCGAAGTAATTCCTTCGTAGCTCTGTTGCCTTCTATGGCCGGCCGGGCCCCAAATGAGCCAACCGGCCAGATAAGCAATGATCTGTATCTCTTGGTTCCTGAGTTGTTCTAACACTCTCTCTCCCAGTTTCGTGAATATCCTGGGATCAATGTTGAGGCCAAAGGGCATGTCTTGAACACAAAGGCTTTCCTGCTTAGGCGGAAACCCAGATAAGAAGAGAAGTTTCGAGCTATAGGCGCAAGATAATAGTCGTCGGTAAGATCGACAGAGGTGGTGACGGTCCCACGGGGAAGTAAGGTCCGTACCTGAGAGATAGTCAACATCCGGAACTTGTCGCAGAGAATGTAAGAGTTTAGCTTGACAAGTCCAGGTCCACTCTCAATGCCGACAAGCCTTTCTTCGGAATTGTGAACAGGCGGCTTTGAAACTTCAGTGATCGATCCCGTTTGATTGCTTCTTCTTGAGTAACCCTGTGGTGTACTCTTTCAGGATGGGAGTGGATTTCTGGGAGAAGGTCACTGGTGGAGGAGGAGGACCTTGTGGCCATTTTCACCTCACACCTTTAGAGATTATGCTATGAGCCCACAGACCGAAGGTCCAATGGTCTCGAAAGTGTTAAAGTCTACCCCCTATCGGGACCACCGCGTTGTGAGGGAGTGAATCTAGGTACTTTCCTTCTCCGATCCCCCTTTTTCCTAGGTCCGTCTCGATGGCGAGACTGTCTTCTACTCCTGTAGCTTCCTCTCTGGTGTCCACGAAAGGAGCCTGAGGGTTCGGATCTAGGGCTGTATGCAGGTAAAACATCCCAACGGGGTTGGGCTGTGTACCTGGGGAATCAGTGAGGTAGACCACCTGATGAGGGGGATTCGGATGCATAGACGTCGAATCAGAGGAAGGCTGTGATGACGAGTGGGTAACCGACTATCGATTCCTGTCTGATAAAGGCCTCAGACAGAACGTATTTCCCACAACTAACCCGATCAGACCATCAAACGTGTAGGTCGAATTGGAAGAGCAGATCTTGGAATTATCGTACCCCCCAGACTGACAACATCCTGGTCCAGACAGATCGGGCCTGCCCTTTAGGAAATAATACTGTTACCTTCGGTACCTTGTCTAACCTAACCAAGGCAATCTCTTTCAATCGAACGAATCCGTTGAATGGGAATTCTAGTACCTGGGAGTAAAATCTAGGTCCCCCAGAGGGAGGACGTCTATGCCATCCAGATTTATGGTACCATCTATATATGGAACATGTAAGGCAAATCTCTATGCGTTGTTTTTTATCGAAGGAGGTTACTTCGATATGCCTGGGGCTGTAGGGGGAGACATCCGAGTTCCTGAACGGATCCGACTCACCACCATACCTTTGAGCTCCGTCATAGCCCCTTGGTTTTCCCTAGAATGTGTTGCTTTTAGCAGTCACGGTTTATGCAGGGTAACATGAACATCAGGATCCTTTAAGGGTCCTAGGTCGGTGATGTAGGTAATTGCAAAGCTGAAGGCTCAAAACTCATCCCCACCTACCTGCCCGTCCATGGGATCGTCGTCCAACCTTAGAGAGGACACTCTGAGGAGATAGGGACCTCTAGATGGAGCATTTCTTCCCAACCTTGATACTCAAGGGCGGAGAGCCTCTCTTGCAGGCCAGAGAGATTCATCATCATCCTGACGGGAACCATGTAGGCAAACCTTCTGTAACAGAAAGGGGACATAAGTCTGGATGTTCCTTGAACTTTGGTTAGTGATCCTATTCACAGGCTGGGATCAGCTGTATAACTCATAAAATCAATTTTAAAGGAAAGTCATTTAATGTACTATCTTTTGGGGTATAGTTCGACACTTGTATTCATGAAATGTGACACTGTTGGCGCATTCGCCACAGGTTGGCCACCCCTGACTCAGACGTTCAGAACCGGGTCTAACATTATTTACTGGATATTACTATTCTACTGATTCATCTGTTCACTGACCAGAGTCTCAAGGAACAGTAGATAGCCTCTCATGGCATGGTTGGTCTCGACCCGGCCCTTCCTTAGAAGGGACCAACGTTCGGTTCCTAGTATTGAGTGGAAACTTATTTCTATTTGAACACTATGTTGTATGGATATTTATCCATATTTAGGCATAGTTAGAATTGAATATGCATAAATATAGGCATAATTAATTTATTTCCATTTGAACACGATGTTGTATGGATATTTATCCATATTTATACATAGTTAGAATTGAATATGCATAAATATAGGCATAATTAATTTATTTCTATTTGAACACGATGTTGTATGGATATTTATCCATATTTATACATAGTTAGAATTAAATATATGCATAAATATAGGCATAGTTATGTTCATATATTTTTATTAGGACTTTCAAGAATAGCTAATGAATATTACCAACGCAAATTCAAAGTGTCATTAAAGTAAGTACAGTTTACTTTGTATTCATGTTAAATCCTTTCCTTTACCCTCTTAATGAGAGAATGCCTTGATGAAGTCATTGAGCTTCAGCACGGCATTTCATTCCCGTGCTGAATCATGGTGACGGGCAAGAGGGCTCTCGAACTTCGGGAAATTGCTCCCCCAGTTCGAATCTAAATTTCTCTCTTTCATCTTTTTCTTCTGCTTAATATTACTTCGACCTTCTCCTAATTTTATCAAATTTCCTTTCTTTCATCTTGCTGTCCTATCTCTATGATTATTATTTTTCTTAGTTATATATATATATATGTAGATGTATGCATATATATATATATATATATATTTATTTATTTTATTTGTTCATTTTTTTATTCATCTATTTTTTTTCTATTTTATTTAAATGGCGTGGATATTTCCACATTCGTTATTACTGCCTGCTTAGATGAATGGGAGAAGGGATCACATTTGGGAGGTATTCGCATTCAAAGCTATATATTAGAGTATTGGATGATCTCAGCCATCCCAAAGATGGTTTGGACCTTTTTGGCGGAACTACTCTCAAGGGTTGGGTCATCGGAATCCAGGGGGATCCAATCCTTGAGGTGGGACTCTTGGCTTTTGGCCGGAAGCCCATCATTACAGATATGGGGAGGATGATTCCATATTACTTTGGTCTCAGTCCTAACAGGCGGGTTTAGCTTACACCTGTGCCCTTTATCTGTTTTGATGCCATCCTTCGGGTAGGGTATGGAGTGGACCATCGGGGAAATATACTCTCATTGTGCCGATAGTGGAGAATGCAAATTTCCTTTCCAACGTATGATACTTTCTTATAATTCTCAAGCAGGTACCCCAACGAAACAACAAAAATCCTGAAAATCCCACCCTTAAATATGGACCCTTCAAATACTGACTCCCCATCCCCTGGATTTGCTGACTCCCCCCCGGCACTGTTGACGACTTCTGCTACTGTAATTAAGGAAAACTCTGTTGACGACATTCGAACTAAAAAGGACCACTCTACTGATGTTAAAAAATCTAGCAATTTGGGTAACACAGGGAAACTACGATTCCTTCATGTTTCCCAAATCCCATTAGAGACAAATTATGATGATATATATAGAGCATTTGAGTGCTATGAATTGATAAAAGAAATAAGGATGCGACTTGGAGATGAAAAATGGGACTCTTGGATATCTTTTGGAAGTCATGATGAAGCGTTTAATGCCATAAGTAATATTAGTAGTATCAAAATTAACGAATTGAACATCATGGGAGCTCTTTGTGATAAGGTCCCAAAGGAATTGGATGTGTACAAACCTGCTGATTGGTTTGAAAAAGATAGAAATGTACCCATGCCTTCACAGAGAAAACCCAAACCACCAATGTGGCTCTTAGCTGAACCTAAAGGGATAATAGGGAATTATTTTAAGATATGTAAGTTTATCCAAAAAAAAGTAGGAACCATAGCACCTGGAGATATATCTCGTTTTGGGAAGAACAGTTATCTCATCCATGCCAAATCTTCGACTCAGTCTGCAATACTGTCTAACTTCCCAGACAGGCAGTGATGAAATTACATTGGAAATGAAACCTCATCTAAATTTTAGTTATGGAAGGGGAGTGTTCTTTAATAAGGACCTATACGAATTTACAGAGGAGGAGATACTTTCTATGTGTCCATTAAATGTATGGAAAGTGCAAGGTTCCTGGAACTTCAATGATTATACTTACTTTCCAGGATGCTGATGTACCTTTCCATATTTTTATTGAAAATGAAAGGATTAAAGTTCGGCCTTTCAAACAAAAGCCCCTGCAATGTTTTAATTGTTTTAAATTTGGACACCCATCCAAAGTTTGCAAAAATGGAAAAATGTGTGGTATTTGCTCCAAAACTTATCATGGAGAATGTACACTTGAGGCCAGGTGTTCAAATTGCAATTTGAATCATAAATCAACTGATAGGAGATGCGAACTGTATAAGTTGGAGGAAGCTGCCCTAAACAAATCAAGTTTAGAACACATAAGTGTGGGACATGAAAAAAGAATGTTGAATAAATCAACCAGCTATGCAAAGGCCTTAAAATCAAAGGTAAATTTACCACAGGAGACAGCAACCCCACCTAGCACTGCCAGTAATTCTAAGAAAAGAAATACAACCTTTGATGATAAAGTACTGCATGACAAAGTAATCGTATTGCCTTCTAAGGCTTTGCCACAGCGTATTAAAAATGGGTCATTGCCCATTTCTGTATAGCCTTCGTCCCCCATTACCAACAATAGTACTAACCTCTCCCAGGCCATGTCCTTGCCTGATTTGATGGAGATGCCACCTGACACCAAGTTACCAGGTGCACCTGTATTGGGGAAGGTGCAAAAACCTGGTAGCTCAAAACCTACTAATCGGAAAAGAGAGAGACCTCCATCTCTCTCGCCCCCTTCCATAAGAAATATCAAAATTACGACGTCAAATAAATATGATGATTTGTCTGTTGATATTTCTGATCTGGAAGTCAATTTAAATAAATCGGAAATTCAAGTGGAGGTCCACCAACCTCCTCAACAATCAGATCAAAAAGACAAAAAGAAAATCATAAATTCTAAACCCAATCTATCAAGACCTTCTTTAATAAAACCACCTAAAAATAGTGTTAGATCAAAAACTGCTAATGGGAAGACTCCATACAAGGGGTCTACCAAATTATAAACCATAGTTTTTTCCTCCATTTTGCAATGGAATTGTCAGGGTTTAAGGGCCAAATATGAAGAACTTAAGCTCCTTATTCATGAGCATTCCCCCATAATTATTTGTCTACAGGAGAGCAAACTTGATCATAATACCCCTTGTCCTTGCGAATACATTAGTTATAGGACACCATATGATCACCAAGTGGGGAGCCATGGCGGAAGTCTCATATACGTTCGTCGAGATGTTCCCCAAGTTTCTCTGTCTATTCGTACACCTCTGCAGGCAGTGGTTGTACAGATCGACATAGGGCGAAAATATACAATTTGTTCTCTGTACTTGCCTCCAAATGATAACATTTTGTATGACAACTTAGTGGAGGTGATTCAACAACTCCCTCAACCTTTTCTTTTACTTGGAGATTTGAATGGTAGACATCCTTTGTGGGGTGATGTTTTAGCAAACACGAGGGGAAATATCATATCATCAATTGTGGAAAATGAAGATGTGGGACACCTTAATACAGGAGAGCCCACACACTTTCATGTCCAGACAGGTACCTTGTCATGTATTGACCTAGCAATCGTAAGCTCTAATTGCCTAATCGACTTCGATTGGAGAACATTAGATGATTGGCGTACTAGTGATCACGCACCAATCATTATAAACACCAACAATGGTCCACCTTTACAGGGATCGCCACGATGGAATCTTGACAAGGCGGACTGGGATAAATTTCGTGAGCTAAGCGAAATTGAGGGGGATGCAGGACAAGTTGAAAATATCGATGATGCCATAGACTTACTGAATGGAACTCTCCATACAGCAGGAGTCAATTCAATTCCCAAAACAACAGGGTTATTCAAACGACGACCAGTCCCTAGGTGGTCTTCAGAACTAACTGCCCTGCACAGAGACACAAGAAGATCTTTAACACGATTGCGTAGACGCAGAACTGATGAGAATTTAATTATGTACAAGAAATGTAGAGCACAGTTCCGTCGTGCCATGAAAGAAGCAAGGCGCCAGTCATGGATGTCTTTTGTTTCATCCATTAACAGTAGAACACCACCATCTTCTGTGTGGAGGAAAGTAAAATAGATAGCTGGCAAATTCACCCCCAACCCACCACCAGTGTTGAAGGTGAATGGCCAGTATGTAACTGAAGCAAAGGAAGTTAGCAATGCCCTGGCTAATCATTTTTCAAAAGTATCCAGCAAGTGTGAAGGAGCCCCTGGTCACCAGTATAGGAGCGCTGAAGAAAAAAAAATTTTAAATTTTGCAACAAGAAGGGAAGAGTCGTATAATTCTCCTTTCACTGAAAGAGAATTTGATTCCGCACTTGCTCATTGCAATGATACAGCCCCTGGACCCGATGGAATTCCATATGCAATGATTAAACATGTACATTTTAATACAAAGCTATTTATTTTAAGTATTATTAATAGAATATGGCATGATCATAGTTACCCAAGTGTTTGGGAACTAGCCATTATTTTAGCCTTTTTAAAACCCGGTAAAGACAAGTTTTTAGCAGCAAACTATCGTCCTATTGCATTGACATCTTGTTTATGTAAAATCATGGAGAAGATGGTCAATGCAAGGCTGATATGGTACCTTGAAAAGAAAGGTATTTTATCACCGATTCAATGTGGATTCCGAAAAATGCACTCAACGACTGATGTGTTGATACGACTAGTCTTCTATTTGTGAAGCCTTTGCTTCCAAACAGCACCATGTTACAGTATTTTTTGACCTTGAAAAGGCATATGATACCACATGGAGATATGGTACTGTATACTTAAAACCATTCATGAATTGGGATTGAGAGGAGAGCTGCCACTATTTATTCAGGCATTTCTTTCACGTAGAGTTTTTCAAGTGAGAGTTGGGGAAACACTATCTGAGAGTAGGTGCCAGGAAGAAGGAGTTCCTCAGGGTAGTGTGCTGAGTGTAACCCTTTTTGCACTAGCAATTAATGGGATATCCTCAGCCATTCCCCAGGATGTTCTCTCAACATTATTTGTGGATGATCTCTCAATATCATTTGCTGGCACCAGAATGGCAATGGTTGAGAGAAAAATCCAACTCTCTATTGATAAAATTATCCAGTGGGCTGACATGAATGGATTTAAGTTCTCGACAAGTAAAACTACCGTTGTCCAATTTTGTCGTATCCGGGGAGTACATCCAGACCCGGATATATACATTAAAAGTCAACGGATACCATGTGCAAGAGAAGCTAAATTTTTAGGTTTGATATTTGATTGTAGGCTGACATGGGTTTCTCACTTAAAAGCATTAAAAGCTAAATGTGTTGAAGCTCTGAATATCTTAAAAGTATTGTCCCATACATCGTGGGGGGCAGACCGCAATACTATTTTAAAATTATACAAGGCCTTGATTTTTTCCAAAATTAGTTATGGTTGTGAGGTATATTCTTCAGCCACCCCAAGCCGGTTAAAATTATTAGACTCGATACATCATGCAGGTATTAGATTGTCTACTGGAGCTTTTAAAACCTCGCCTATCCCAAGTCTCCTTGTTGATGCTGGAGAGTTACCTCTAGACCTTTACCGAATGTCTTCCATTCTTCGGTATTGGTTTAGATTGCAAAGACTCCCTAACTCTCTCGCCTTTCAGACTGCAAGCCTTGTAAGACACGCATCATACTTTGAGTTGCACCCAAAATCTCCTCAACCTTATGGCTTTCGGGTGAAACGATTATTAAATAGTCTGGATATAATTAGAAATAAGGTACTTCCATTCAAGGTATCACCAACGCCTCCATGGAAGTTACCAGATATATCTTTTTGTAAATATTTTATTGGAGATAAGAAGAATATGTCAGACCTAGAAGCCAGGTCTCTTTTTAATGAACATGTTAGAGAACATAGAGGATCAACTTTTATCTATACTGATGGCTCCAAATCTGATGCTGGCGTTGGATTTGGAGTACATAGTAATGGTTTTAATTGTAGAGGTGCACTTCCTCTGACCGCTTCCATATTTACTGCCGAACTGTATGGCATATTAACCGCTATTGAGAAAATAGCGTTGGAGAAGGAGGGTAATTTTACAATTTTTAGTGATGCAAGGAGTGTCCTTCAAGCTATGGAAGTTTTTAATTCTAATAACCCTCTAGTTTTAAAGATTTTAGAATGGCTTTTCATTATTGGACGGAGAGGTATAACAGTTCAATTTTGTTGGGTTCCAGCACATGTAGGTGTGTCCGGGAATGAGAAAGCAGATTCACTGGCTAAGGAGGCTGCATCAGAGTTGCTGCCAAGAAGGTATCCCATTCCTTGTGATGATTTCTTACCTGACATCAAGAAATTGGTTTGCAATAAATGGCAACAGCAATGGGATAGTCAAGATGGCAATAAAATGCGAGAGATAACAAATGACATATCTCCTTGGAGGTATAATATGATGCCCCGAAAATGGGAGACGTCTCTTTGTCGTCTCCGTATTGGTCACACTCGGTTGACACACGAGTTTCTGCTGAAGGGCCATCACCAACCGTATTGTGACGACTGTGTAGTACCTCTAACAGTAAGGCATTTGTTGACCGAATGCCCCAATTATAACAACTTGCGGAATAGATATTCGTTTGAGGCTCGAGGTGAGGGTGGCAGGTTCATCCTTGCCAAGATTCTTGGAAATGATGTGTCCTACCATGCAAGTGTCATTTTTAGATTTATTTCAGAAGCAGGTCTTCTGAAAAATATTTAACTTCTATGACATTCAACTTTTATGATTTTAATTGAATACTCTTTTATTTTTTATTTTATTTTATCTTTTATTTTTGTATACATACATTAAATGTTACCGGCGTCAATGACCTCAGATGTCAGGATGCCTGAAAACTTTAAATCAATCAATCAATCCTTTCCTTTACAGCTAAAACAAAAGATTGGGCACCCTCGGTCTGAGTGATCTCTGTCTGTACAATATCCGGTTAAGACGGAGATTCGATGAAAAGGATCGTAATAACGATATTGTGATTATTCATGAAAAAGGGTTCATACCCTGATTCTGATTGTCTCATTGATCTCTGTTTGTACCGGAGAACCAGTGACAAAGGTCCGTCATCGTGAAAACGTGATCCTCAGCGGTACGATAACATTCTCTAATACTGAATGTCTGTGTTATCTCCAGTGAAGCCGGAGATTCGATAAAAAAGGGACCGTAATAATGAAACTGTGAAATCTTCATCGGTATCACATTGTTAACTCCGGTTCTGGACGTCTGCTTGATCTCTGTTTGTACCGGAGATCCGGTAGCAAAGGCCCGTCACCGTGATATCGTGACCGTCCCCGGTACGATAACATTAACCTCAATGAATGTTTGTGTTATCTCTAGCGAAGCCGGAGATTCGATGAAAAAAGTTCTGGACGTCTGCTTGATCTCTGTTTGTACCGGGGATCCGGTAGCAAAGGCCCGTCATCGTAATATCGTAACCGTCTCCGGTACGATAACATTAACCTCAATGAATGTGTTATCTCCAGTGAAGCCGGAGATACGATGAAAAAGGGGGCCGTAACGGTGTAATTATGATCAAACATGATGAAGGTTCGTGTGTAAAAGGCTTCAGCCGGAGTCCGAGTGCCGGATTTCACCGTTGCACTCCAAAAATCTGCTCCGGTACGATAACTAGTTCTCACCCAATGAGTATCCATTATAGCGGAGCATAACTCAAGGCGGAGCTAAGCATAACTCAAGGCGGAGCTAAGGGTGTCGGTATAAAATGACCCCAATTAATGACTCGTACACTAACGTACCTATTAATAGTGTTAGCTATATTCACAGTAACCACATCAATAAAAACGTTTATAATATTAAACGTACTATCATCAACTCTGATACTAAGAGGAGGCCTGAATACTCGTGATCGTATAAAAACGGGGAACGGGAAATTCACCTCTCTTACTCGAGCTAACAAAGAAAACGAGAGAAAGGATAACTCATATCTGTAAAACAGGGAACGAGCACTCTCTGTTTTCGCTCTCAAGGTTACATAATAAAAAACTAACATCACACAATAAGATAAGAAAATTAATAAAATTGATTGCTTTTTCTTAGTAATTGTAATAACCAAGAACGAAGAATAACGACAACGTAACAAATAAACAAGGATATAGTCTAAATCGAAGCCTCTGAGGCGAGTACAAACTAACAGACTAAATCGCTAACTTTAATTCGCTATACTTTAAACCGCTATTCTTTAAATCGCTATTCTTCGTAGGTCCAAATTGGACTTGCAAGCAAATAAATACCATGGTAAAAACTAATAAAAATTAATGATAACACAAAAAAAAGGCCATAAAACGTAAGTGATATAACCTAGATGACAGTACCAGATGGGCAAAAATAACTAGAAAATTTACCGAAGCGAACATAACACAAAATGGCTGCCGATACCTCGGCAGGACAATCGCTTCCAAAACTAAAAACCACCATATTGGAAACAGAACAAATGCCCGGTACTGTCAAAAGCTGCCAAAACAAACTATGGTACTTAACATTGGTAAGGGTGAAGTAGCAACGTCAGTCATGTTGAAATAACGAGAAACTCTTCGAAAAAACAATGTGCCCAAAAAACTCAACTTGTTTGCAAGTTCCAAATCAGAAGGATGACCTGGTGAGCGCGAGTGGTAGGTGTCGGTAGGGTAACCCAACTGTATTCTCTAGGGCCTGTCACGGCCCTCCCCCTTTGATGAAGGGATTATCTAAATGGAAGACAGCCTGTGAATAGTGTTTTACAAACGCCCTTGTTAGATATACGACACCAACAAGGTGCTCGCGCGAGGGTTGTAACCTCTGCATTCCATGCTTTTAATTTTCTCTGGTATATTTGGAAGATTTATATCAGGAAAAGTACAAAGAAGGACTTTTCACCGGCCATCACAGGTCGACCCAGAAAAATATGATAGGTTATAACATGTATATTCAGACTTTTAAAATCTTCCCTTTAACTTAATGCATACTAAACTAAAACAGGCACAAATATTAAAATGTTAGAATATTAGAGTAAAACATGTATAAAAAAAATAAAGATTGTTACTGTACTCACCACGAAAGAGGTTGAAGAAAAACTTGAATGATGATGGCGATGAATTTGCTGCACAGTAGAAATGATGATGATGAAGCTGATGATGTCTTCTACTGTGCAGCCAATGAAAGTATTTTACGTCTCTTCAGACGGAGGTGTCTTTTCCTGGGACACCTCTTCAACTTCTTCCTTGGACACTTCTTCAATTTCTTCTGAAGGCTTAGTAGCAGGAGGAACTGGCTCTTTTTTGCGAGGCTGGAAGAACATTGTGATCGGAAGTTGCTGCCGGGGCTTCTTTTTTCGCTCGAAGAGCATCCTGTAGGGAGTCATGATGTCATCGATCTTGTTGCAGAATTGCATAGACCGAACCATATCCTTGTCCCACTCTTGCGACATTTCTTTCACCTCCTTCACATGGTTGCAGAACTTGGCAAGCCGTTCTAATGGTAAGCCCGTTTCTTCGACATTTTCTTGGGTCTCTTCCTGCGTTTCACTGTCTTCTTCACTGGCCGATTTCGTCAGGTCTTCTAGGTCTGCATCAGTTAGCGGCTGGGAATGGCAGTCCAACAACTCGTCGACGTCTTCAGTCGTCATGTCGCCAAACCCGTCGCCTCCAATTATCGCAGCCAACTGCACAGATTTGCGTATTGCAGAGTGTTGAATCTCAGACAGTGTAAATCCCTCGTCATCGTAAACAATCTGGGGCCACAACTTCTTCCAGCTCGCATTGACAGTAGCAGGTTTCATTTCTTGCAGTGCCTTCTGGATGGTCTGCAGGCACATGGCTATTGTGTACTTCCGCTAGTACGCCTTCAAATTGAAAGTTTCATCTTCATCTTCTTGGGCAGCATCCACACACGCAACGAGGTCCGCCAAGGTATTCTTCGTGTAGAGGGTTTTGAACGGCCTGATAACCCCCTGGTCCATCGGTTGAATTAATGACGTGGTGTTGGGTGGCAGGAACTCAACCTGAATGCCCTCATGCGACAGATCAGTTGCGTGTCCACCAGAGTTATCCATAAGGAGAAGGATCTTAAATGGCAAGCCCTTTTCTACGAGATATTTGCTGACTTGCAGGATAAAACACTGGTGGAACCAGTTGGAGGTCAGCATGTTCGTAATCCATGCTTTTTGATTATGCATCCAGTACACAGGAAGGAGATTCTTATTTTTATTTTTCAAAGCACGAGGATTTTTCGACTTGTAAATAAGCTCCGGCTTTAGCAAAAATCCAGCAGCATTGCCACACATCACGAGGGTTACGTGATCTTTGAACGCTTTAAAGCCAGAGTCTTTGGCTTCTTCTTTAAACAGGAAAGTTCACGCCGGCATTCTCTTCCAAAACAAGCCGGTCTCATCCATATTAAACACTTGTTCTGGCTTGTATCCACCTTCAGTGATAATGTTCTTGAACGTCTCGTTCGCGTGAGTTTCAGCAGCGGTGGTGTCAGCGGAAGCAGCCTCGCCATGCAAGGAAACTCTTTTTAGGGCGAAGCGTTTCTGAAACTTCGCGAACCATCCTTTGCTGGCGGAAAAACGTTGTTTTATGAGGCTGGGAATCAGTGGATGTCCCTGGTTGAGGTTCATCTACATCATCTTGTTCTTCAGCATGGTCGCCATTGTCGTCTTGAGGTTCCTTTGCCGCAAAATTCTCTTACAAGCCCAAAGCCTTGGTTCGGATGGTGTTCGTATCCAAGGCTATGTTGTTCTTCCGGCATTCGGCAATCCAGACTGCTAAAGCACCTTCAATACGTACGATCGTTTTATTACGCGTGGTAAAGACTCGCTTCGCTGATCTGCTAAAGGTGATGGCAGTCGTCTTTTTAATGTTCGCCTCGTCCTTCTTGATGTAGCGAACGGTGGATTCGTTCACTCCAAAATGACGGGCTGCGGCCGCGTAACTTCTGCCTTCTTTTAACATATCGAGAAGCGTCACCTCAGCAATCGTCATCATCTTTCGGTGGTGTTTAGGCTCACTACCAGCCTTAGCAGAAGCAGAACGCTTGGGAGCCATTGGACAGTAGGGGTTAAACAGAAAGTTCAACAAAAAGGTCAACTTAAAACAGTCACGCACAGCACAGATTAAACTTCACAATAACGTAGCAGCATCTACACGGCGAGAGAGCGGCGAATGAAGTGGTTGAGAAAAGATGCTGCAGGTTGGAGAAGCGGTCAAAACACCAATCACAGGCTAGATTTCAAAACTTGGGTTCATATTCGTCATCTATCAGCACTTGAACCAATCACAGTCTGTCTTACATGCTACGTAGTAGTTACCAATTCAAATACAAGGTACTACGTATACAGCTTTACGTACGCTATTTTACGCTTGTTTTGTTGTAGGATATGTACGCTTATTCGAGATGTGACTTTAGCAACAAAGAATATTATTGGATGCAGTACTACGTACGTATACATACAAAAGATTCATGGAAAAGATGCACATCCATTACATTTGTAGTAGTAGCCATCAGCAGCCTTACACCATTCAAATACGGTATGAGTGCATCTGATTTGCGTTTCTTGTTCGATTTAATTTTACTACGTACTGTATACTGAATTATCGTATGATCACATTCTCTCTTCGTGTTTTATTTCTTTCTGTACTGAATTAAATGTCATATGTAATGCAATGAACCCTCAGTAAGAGCAGATATTACTAATTACAGTATTAATGGAATTTACAAAATACGTATTTAGGGTCTTCATATATCGCGGTATTTTCGAAATTTCCGGAAAATCCGGTTGTGTATATACATGCGTTATGAAAAAAATCCGCGAAGTGGTGAATCCGCGATGGTCGAACCGCGAAGTAGCGAGGGCTCACTGTACTTGAGTTTGATATATGTTGTAAGTCGACGAGTACATGTAGTTGTAATTTTTTACCACAGTAGATAGATATATACTGTACAGAGAGAGCTAAGACTAGCTGGGTTAGGAGATAGGTAGTGGCGTGCAGCACTCCCAGTGTAAAGGAGCTTGGGCTATTTGATATCATCACCCAGCTTGAATTTTATCGTGATTTTCATAAGAATTTTTGTTTAATAGGTATTGCATTGTTCTTGGCCATCCCAAAGCCAACTATTATAAATCAAATTCTTAATGCTGGGTAAACAATTATCACAGATTTTTTTTCCCTTTTCAGTAGAAAATTGAAGCCGTGAAACAAGAATGCACAATTAACAAGGGCCTACTGTATTTTATCTCTCTCTCTCTCTCTCTCTCTCTCTCTCTCTCTCTCTCTCTCTCTCTCTCTCTCTCTCAGGTGAATCTTTACACAGTCTAATTTTTTGGCATATTTAATTGATTATATTTAAGGAAAAAAATATTTTGTGTTCTGCTATGTGACAGAGAGAGAGAGAGAGAGAGAGAGAGAGAGAGAGAGAGAGAGAGAGAGAGAGAGAGAGAGAGAGAGAGAGAATACAGTGATAACTAATAGTACGGCCTATAAACGAATTGTATGGAAACCGATATCCTAATACATATTGCTGCTGATTAAATATTCATTATGAAGAGATTTCAAATGTTAAGAAAATTGTCTCCGTGTTTGTACTATGTGTTCGCTTAATCACAATACAACTGATAGTAAATCGAAAGTAATATTTGATTATTTAATTGCGCAAGAAATTTAAAATACAGTGAGGCCTCGTTTATCGGGGTAGATAGGTTCCAGACCCGACCGCGATAGGTGAAAATCCGCGAAGTAGTGACACCATATTTACGTATTTATTTAACATGTATATTCAAACTTTTAAAACCTTCCCTTGTAAGTAGTACTGTTAACAAACTACCATTTAATGTACAGAACACTTAATGCATGTACTACAGTACCCTAAACTAAAACAGGCACAAATATTAAAGGCGATTTTATATCATGCGTTTTCTAAACACGCCAAAAAGCACTATAAAAAATGGCAACCAATGTTTTGTTTAAGTTTATCTCTGATCATAATGAAGAAAAAACGCATTTACACATCTGTGTATAGGTTAGTTTTTGCATCGATTATATTGATTACTGTATTCAATATGTTGATTTTGTTATTACCAATGTTTTACTTAATTTTTCTTAGGACTTCCAAATGAAATTTTTTTCTTTATGACAAAGTACGCTCCATCTTCGATCGTAATAAACAAACGAAGGCATTTAACGCGCATGATGAAAGTGATAAATAATGATATTACAGTAAAAGCTTTTAAAAAATGTTATTACAAATATTATTTGCCGTATCTACAGTATATAATATCATACAGTACATACGTAGCAAAGCAGGAAAACAATTTACGAGAGAGAGAGAGAGAGAGAGAGAGAGAGAGAGAGAGAGAGAGAGAGAGAGTAAAAAATAAAGATTGTTACTGTACTCACCACGAAAGAAGTTGAAGAAAAACTTGTATGATGATGGCGATGAATTTTCTGCACAGTAGAAATGATGATGATTATGAAGGTGATGATGTCTTCTACTGTGCTGCCAATGATAGTATTTTTCGTCTCTTCAGACGGAGGTGTCTTTTCCTGGGACACCTCTTCAACTTCTTCCTGGGAAACTTCTTCAATTTCTTCCAAAGGCATATTAGCAGGAGGAACTGGCTCTTTTTTGCGAAGCTGGAAGAACATTGTGATCGTAAGTTGCTGCCGGTGCTTCTTTTTTTGCTCTAAGAGCATCCAGTAGGGAGTCATGTCTTCATCGATTTTGTTGCAGAATTGCATAGACCGAACCATACCCTCATCCCACTCTTGCAACATTTATTTCACCTCCTATATATGGTTGCAGACCTTGACAAGCCGTTCTAATGTTAAGCCCGTTTCTTCGACATTTTCTTGGGTCTCTTCCTGTGTTTCGCTATCTTCTTCACTGGCCGATTTCGTCAGGTCTTCTAGGTCTGCGTCAGTTAGCGGCTGGGAATGGCAGTCCAACAACTCGTCGACGTCTTCAGTCATCATGTCGCCAAACCCGTCACCTCCAATTATCGCAGCCAAGTGCACAGATTTGCGTATTGCAGAGTGTTGGATTTCAGACGGAGTAAATCCCTCGTCGCCGTAAACAATCTGGGGCCACAACTTCTTCCAGCTCGCATTAACGGTTGCAGGTTTAATTTCTTGCAGTGCTTTCTGAATGTTCTGCAGGCACGTGGCTATTGTGTACTTCCGCAAGTATGCCTTCTAATTAAAATCTTCATCTTCATCTTCTTGGGCAGCATCCACACACGCAACGAGGTCCGCCAAGTTATTCTTTGTGTAGAGGGCCTTGAACGGCCTGATAACCCCCTGGTCCATAGGTTGAATTAATGACGTGGTGTTGGGTGGCAGGGACTCAACCTGAACGCCCTCACGCGACAGGTCAGTTGCGTGTTCACCAGCATTATCCATAAGGAGAAGGATCTTAAATGGCAAGCCCTTCTCTAAGAGATATTGACCGACTTGCGGGATAAAACACTGGTGGAACCAGTTGGGGGTCAGCATCTTCGTAATCCATGCTTTTGGATTATGTATCCAGTACACGGGAAGGAGATTCTATTTTTTTTTTTTCAAAGCGCGAGAATTGTTCGACTTGTAAATAAGCCCCGGCTTTAGCAAAAATCCAGCAGCATTGCCACACATCACGAGGGTAACGCGATCCTTGAATGCTTTAAAGCCAGAGGCTTTGGCTTCTTCTTTGAACAGGAAAGTTCGCGACGGCATTCTCTTCCAAAACAAGCCGGTCTCATCCATATTAAACACTTGTTCCGGCTTGTATCCACCTTCGGCGATAATATTCTTGAATGTCTCGTTCACGTAAGTTTCAGCAGCGGCAGTGTCAGCGGAAGCAGCCTCGCCATGCAGGGAAATGCTTTTCAGGGCGAAGCGTTTCTGAAACTTCGCGAACCATCCTTTGCTGGCGGAAAAACGTTTCTGACGCTAGGAATCAGTGGATGTCCATGGTTGAGGTTCATCTACATCATCTTGTTCTTCAGCATGGTCGCCATCGTCG
This sequence comes from Palaemon carinicauda, assembly GCF_036898095.1. Classification (NCBI taxonomy): domain Eukaryota; kingdom Metazoa; phylum Arthropoda; class Malacostraca; order Decapoda; family Palaemonidae; genus Palaemon; species Palaemon carinicauda. The sequence continues at coordinate 43,754,620 of NC_090767.1, forward strand.
TCTTGAGGTTCCTTTGCCGCAAAATTCTCATACAAGCTCAAAGCCTTGGTTCGGATGGTGTTCGTATCCCAAGGCTATGTTGTTCTTCCGGCAGTCGGCAATCCAGACTGCTAAAGCACCTTCCATACGTACGATCGTTTTATTACGCGTGGTAACGACTCGCTTCGCTGATCTGCTAATGGTAATGGTAGCTGTCTTTCTAATGTTCGCCTCGTTCTTCTTGATATAGCGAACGGTGGATTCGTTCACTCCAAAATGGCGGGCTGTGGCCGCGTAACTTCTACCGTCTTTTAACATATCAAGAAGCGTCACCTTTTCAGCAATCGTCATCATCTTTCGGTGGCGTTTAGGCTCACTACCAGCCTTAGTAGAAGCAGAACGCTTGGGAGCCATTGTACAGTAGGGTTTAACAGAAAGTTCAACAAAAAGTTCAACTTAAAACAGTCACGCACAGCACAGATTAAAGTTCACAATAACTTAACAACATCTACACAGCGATATGGCAGGAGACAAAGTGACCGCGTAAAGATACTGCGTGTTGGAGAAGCGGTCAAAACACCAATCACAGGCTAGATTACAAAACTTAGGTTCTGATTCGTCATCTATCAGCGCTTGAACCAATCACAATCCGTCTTATATGCTACGTAAGTTACCAATTCAAAGTACAAGGTACCCTACGTATACAGTAATGATGATGATAATAATAATAATAATAAATAATGATAATAGTAATAGTAATAATAATGATAATAATAACAACAATAATAATAATTTTAATAACAACAACAACAATAATAATAATAATGATAATAATAATACAGCTCTCTCTCTCTCTCTCTCTCTCTCTCTCTCTCTCTCTCTCTCTCTCTCTCTCTCTCTCTCTCTCTCGTACGCTTATTCAAGATGTGATTTTTGCAACAAAGAATATTATTGGATGCAGTACTACGTACGTATACATACAAAAGATTCATGGAAAAGATGCACATCCATTACATTTGTAGTAGTAGCCATCAGCAGCCTTACACCATTCAAATACGGTATGACTGCATTTGTTTTGCGTTTCATGTTCGATTTAATTTTACTACGTACTGTATACTGAATTATCGTATGATCACATTCTCTTTTCGTGTTTAATTTCTTTCTGTACTAAATTATATGTCATATGTATTGGAATGAACAATCAGTAAGAGCAGATATTAATAATTACAGTATTAATGTAATTACAGGTAACGAAATATCGTATTTGGGGTCTTCAGATATCGCAGTATTTTCGAAATTTCCGGAAAATCCGCGATATGTTTATATATATGCGTTATGAAAAAAACCCGCGAAGTGGTGAATCCGCGATGGTCGAACCGCGAAGTAGCGAGGGCTCACTGTATACAGGTAATGCTCGACATACGACCTATGCGACTTATGACGATTCGACTTTACGAAGATTTTTATCAGGGTGATGACTTCACAAGTCTTTCGGAGATAGGACGAATATTTCCTTGAAAATAATCTATTTTCTTGTATAAAAATAAACTGATTTATCTTGGTGAATTATTATTTTCTTTTATCGTTAATATACAGTATCAATTTCCAGTAAAAAATACATAAAGAAAAGCTTTAATATCTGTCGAGTTCATATTATATGGCTTGTGACGTCACAACACTGGTGGAAAGCAACCGGGCAATACAGTGATTTCCTTCCAATAGGCTAACGATTAATATTAGTATTCCCATCATGGAAATCCTAAGTAACGATACAAAGTATTTTGTGTGTCTGTATCGGTTTTCATGAGTACTACGTAGTGTAAATTTGACTGTACGCTAGTTTTATTTAATCTCTGATAATAGATCGATGTTTATCTGAGGAAAGTATACTAATAGGACAAATATTTTCTTGAAAATGATACATTTCCGTTTTTCATTATAAAAATGAAATACTTTTACTCGGTTAGTATTTTCTTTTCATTTCTTGCAGGGAAAAAAAATGAATTTACATATTTTGTAAGTCATTTTTTTTGTAGCAATTACGTCACGTGTCTTGTGACGTTATGTATCTGGCCGAAGCGCCCTGACAAACCGAATGATTTCCTTTCATTGTTACCGAGTAATCTTATTACAGCATTCTCCTCATCGAAACACCGAGTAATAATATCAAGTTTTTTAGTGGTCTGTATCATTAGTTATGAGATCAGTACAACTTACCATAAATTTAAGAAATAAAGTGTGATGTCATATTTCTGGCGGAAGGCGAGAGGCAAATCAAGCGATTTCCTTCCGATGCGTTACTATTCCAATAATCAAAACATCGAATAAGGATATACAGAATTATTTGATAATTTTCAAAGACATATGAAGATTTAACAATTAAAAATAAAAATACAGAGAGAGAGAGAGAGAGAGGCGCATTTTTTTTGTAACTAATAAGGAGGTCCATAAACGAACTCTATGGGAAACGTGATACCCTATAACATATAGGCGCTGTTGTAATATTCATTATGAAGAGATTTCGAATGTCAAGAAAATTATATAAATCGGTGTCACGCTACCGTATTACGGTTATGCGCACATACTGTATAGTACATACAGTATGTGCGCATAATCGTAATACGGTAGCGTGACCTCAAGATCAGCTTATGCCAACCGAAAGTAAATCAAAAGTATTTATTGATTATTGATATGATCAAGAAATTGAAAAATAAAATATAAACGTGCTTTAATAAACCACAATTAAACACAATAATGTCTAATGAAATATGAAGGCTTAATATTGAACTAAAAATTGAATACTGTATGAAGCTTTAAAAATGAACTACCCGTATGCGCTTGCGAGAGTGTGTACGCACACACACACAGCTACAATGATTTCGCATTATACCTAATAGTAAGACGAACTATATGGAATCTGATTTCCTGTAACATATTGGCGCTGATGTAATATTCATCATGACGATATTTCTAATAAGTTAAGAAATTTTGGAAATTATATATATAAAAAAAATTATGCCATACGCATGCACGCCGTATTTTGATATGGTAGGTAGTGGCACTTTCAGGTCAGTTGATCATAACGAAAGGTAAACAAAATTTTAAATACTTCGTGATTGGTAAAATACTTGTAAAATTGAAAAATAGAAAACAAAAATGCATTAACAGAGCATATGAAATCCTATGAAACAAAAAAGGATAATGATAGACAGTAAGAAAATATTGATAAGATATGATTGAGATTATTGCCGAATTATAACGCATCATAATAAATCTACGGAAACTTATCTTTTTTAGTTTGACATATGACGTAATCGACTTAAGACGCATCTCTCGGTCCCTATCTCTGTCGTAAGTCGGCGACTACCTGTATGATATCATGTGTAACAAGAAAATTAAGTAATGATGAACAGTAAGAAAATATTGATAAATATGATCGAGTTCATTGCCAAATCATGACGCATCATAATAAATTTATCTAAACTTCACATATTTGAGTTTAATATATGTTTTAAGTCGACGAGTACATGTAGTTGTAATTTTTTACCACAGTAGATAGATATATACTGTACAGAGAGAGCTAAGACTAGCTGGGTTAGGAGATAGGTAGTGGCGTGCAGCACTCCCAGTGTAAAGGAGCTTGGGCTATTTGAAATCATCACCCAGCTTGAATTTTATCATAATTTTCATTAGAATTTTTATTTAATAGGTATTGCATTGTTCTTGGCCATCCCAAAGCCAACTATTATGAATCAAATTCTTAATGCTGGGTAAACAATTATCACAGATTTTTTCCCCTTTTCAGTAGAAAATTGAAGCCGTGAAACAAGAATGCGCAATTAACAAGGGCTCTCCTCTCTCTCTCTCTCTCTCTCTCTCTCTCTCTCTCTCTCTCTCTCTCTCTCTCTCGCTCTCTCAGGTGAATCTTTACACGGTTTAATTTTTTGGCATATTTAATTTACTATATTTAAGGAAAAAATATTTTGTGTTTTGCTATGTGACAGAGAGAGAGAGAGAGAGAGAGAGAGAGAGAGAGAGAGAGAGAGAGAATACAGTGATAACTAATAATACGGCCTATAAACGAATTGTATGGAAACTGATATCCTATTACATATTGCTGCTGATTAAATATTCATTATGAAGAGATTTCAAATGTTAAGAAAATTGTCTCCGTGTTTGTACTATGTGTTCGCTTAATGACAATACAACTGATAGTAAATCGAAAGTAATATTTGATTATTTAAATGTTCAAGTAATTTAAAATACAGTGAGCCCTCGTTCATCGGGGTAGATAGGTTCCAGACCCGACCGCGATAGGTGAAAATCCGCCAAGTAGTGACACCATATTTACGTATTTATTTAAGATGTATATTCAGACTTTTAAAACCTTCCCTTGTACGTAGTACTGTTAACAAACTACCCTTTAATGTACAGAACACTTAATGCATGTACTACAGTACCCTCAACTAAAACAGGCACAAATATTAAAGGCGATTTTATATCATGCGTATTCTAAACACGCCAAAAAGCACGATAAAAAATGGCAACCAATGTTTTGTTTACATTTATCTCTGATCATAATGAAGAAACAAACACATTTACACATCTGTGTATATGTTAGTTTTCGCATCGATTATATTGATTATTCATTATGTTGATTTTATTATTACATGTACCAATGTTTTACTTAATTTTTCTTAGGACATCCAAATGAAATGTTTTTCTTTATGACGCCACTGCTCCATCTTCGATCGTAATAAACAAACGAAGGCATTTAACTTGCATGATGAAAGTGATAAATAAACGGATTTTGAGCGAAGCGAAAAATCTATTTTTGGGTGAAATAGCCATGGCGTCCTGATGGAAGGTTCCTTTTTGGTAGCTTTCTTGGGTATATCACTACTAAATATTCCCATAGAATTTAACCACAGGTTATCACAGAATTCTAACTTCTGGAGCGAGTATCCTGAAGGTTTCCCTGTTAAGACATCGTATATCAACAGGGGACGCATGTATTAACGCGCCACACAGCTATCTACACCCCAAACAGAGTTAACACTTCGATGTGTAGGGGCGGAGAATAGCTGGGGAGCCGTTCCACAGCTAATCTCGTTCGTGGCTACTTTTGGTACTCGAGACGTAAAAAAACGGGCGCCATTGCTAAATGACGTCACGTCCGTCCCCATCCCGAAGCTAGTTGCTTGCCGATCGCCATGATACAGCAGAGCAGGGTGGGACCTGAAAAACTGGATGAAGTAGCAGGGAGGGTCCATCAGGACGCCATGGCTATCTCACCCAAAAATAGATTTTTCGCTTTGCTCAAAATCCGTTTTTTGGGCTCAAGCCATGGCGTCCTGATGGAAAAATACCAGAGAATCAATGTATCGTGGTAGATTTTCCCCTATTTGAGTAAGTGCCGAGGGCTTTGAACAGGGTAGCATAGTAATCCTAATAGAAGAACCGTAGGGAAGAGACCTTCCTGCCCCCCTGGCAGTGAAGTTCCCACGGGCCATGCCAAGATCAAAGTGGTTATCAAAGGGCTACTCACCTTGCTAGAAGAACCTGAAGAACTTGGAGACAAGACTGAATGGTTGGCATTCATATAGGAACATTCTCAAGGGCAGACGAGTGGTGGTTAGGCACTGTATGTTAAAGGAGAATTGTCTGGTCTCTAAGGTATGAAGAGAGTAAGTATTCGTATTGGAATATTACATTGCACAGGTGAATATATAAAAAGGGTTGAGACCTTAGTATCTTCATCAACCATAAGAGGAAAGGGGATAATAAAACTATGACAGACTTGTATTTCATAGAATAAGTAGGAGCGGATTGAGACGCACAAGTAATAAAATAAAAATTTTATTTCACAATTGCAGAGAATATTAATGAATTGCAATATATGTAAAGTTAATTTACAATCAATTATAATGTACATAGTAATGAAAGACTTGCTCTTGAATCTGAAAGAGAATTTCAAATTTATTAGTAGGCACTCGTTCTTGAGGAACGTCAGTCTTTAAAATAAAACACATCATGCTCTAGGCATGCGGCACTCGTGTGACGACTATGACATTTCACCTGGGATAAGAACAGTTATATGAAAAGCACTAAGTGTTTTCGACATCACTACGTATCACTCGAGGGTCAACATAGGCACCCGAAGAGTTAGAGTCCCAAGTAACTCACTGTTCTATGCAGAGTTAGGTGCAGGTTTCATAACACTACCTGCGGCTACCACAAAATGTTTGACTTCGTGCACTTGTTTCGCATAATGTTTGAAGAAAACACGCGAGGATTTCCAGCCTGTGAAACTCTTAAGGCTTTCGAAATCCATACTCTGAAAGAAATTCAGAGACGATGCAACTTTTCGCTCTGCGAATGAAGTAGGTGATTTTCGCTCTTAGTTGTTTCAGTGACAGGTCGCTGCCCGATGTTTCTCCTTTGAAGAGTTGGCCTCCACCAAAGTCCGAAGTTCTGCGAAAATAGACCTTGAGGCTCTCTACTGGGCATAGAGAGGCATCTTTCAGGGGGCATATTCTCCAAGGGCCCCATCTTTTGGTGGGTAATTCGTTTTTGGCGAGAAACGTCGGATCCGGGAAGAGGGTAAGGTCTCCTGAGTTAGTAAACAGGATATGACCCTCTTCTCTTGATAATGCCACTATTTCGCTGACTCGGGCTCCTGAAGCAAGAGCAAAAAGAAATATAACTTTCTGAGTCAGATCTTTGAGAGGGCATGAATCATTATCCAAGTTGGAGGCGAAATGGAGCACCTTGTCCAAAGACCAGGAGATTGGTTTCGGTGGGGGTGCTGGGCGTAGACGAGCGCATGCTTTCGGCAGTTTATTGAAGATGTCGCTGGACAGATCAATCTGGAAGGCATACAACAGTGGTCTAGTCAAGGCCGATTTGCAAGTAGAAATCGTGTTGGCTGCCAAGCCCTGTCCATGAAGGTGAATAAAGAAGGACATGCAAAAATCAATGGTGATTTCCGTAGGATTTTTTGCCTTGACGAATGAGACCCATTTTCAAGATGATTCGTATTGCCGTCTTGTGGATTCGGTCTTGTATTCCTCGAGGAAGTCTAGACTTTTCTTCGAGATCCCAAACCTTTTCTTCGCGGCTAGGGAGAGAAAATCATGAGATGAAGGTCCTTGATTTTCGATGATGAAGCGAAGACAGTCGACTTCTGTACTGGCTGGGAGAGAACTGGGCCCGGGAGAGGGATCAGCGTGGGCTGCAGCTCCAGGACCAGGGGGTACCAATTGCTCCGGGGCCACTTGGGAGCCACTAGGGCCGCTGTCCCTTTGAAGGTTCTCAGCTTAGAGAGGACTTTCAGCAGAAAGTTGGTGGGAGGGAACAGGTAGATCTTGGACCATCTGTTCCAGTCCAGTGACATGGCATCCACTGCCTCTGCCTTGGGGTCCTCGTACGGGGCCACATATCGAGGAAGTTGATTGTTGTCGCTCGTTGCGAAAAGATCAATCTGAAGTTCTGGGACTTGGTGAGAGATGGAGGAGAATGATCTTGCGTCTAGAGACCATTCCGACTATCGGGCTTGTCCGGGATAGAGAGTCCGCCGTCACATTGCGGAATCCTTGTAGGTGAACTGCAGACAGGTGCCACTTCTTCCTTTCTGCCAGACGGAAGATTGTCAGAAGCACCTGATTTATCTGGGGCGATCTTGAGCCTTGGCGATTGAGACATCGAACTACCACCGAGTTGTTTAGGGTTAGACGAATATGGATCGAGGGAGGCGGGGAGAGTTTCTTCAGTGTTAGAAGGACCGCCATGGCCTCCAAGATGTTGATGTGAAACGTCTTGAATAGGGGAGACCATGTGCCTTGAGCCTGTTTTTGGTGGGAGTGACCTCCCCAACCTTCCAGCGAAGCGTCCGTGTGGATGTTGAGTGATGGAGGTGGGTGTTGAAGAGGGATGGACCTTTTCAGGGCCGTCGCTTCCGACCACGGCTTGAGGAGAAGCCGAAGCCTGTTTGGGAGCCGTCTCTTGAGGTCTCTTCGAGCGATGGATGCAGAACGTCTCCAGACTCCCGCGGCATCCTTTAGCTGTGCACGAAGCACTGGGTTTTTCACTGAGGCGAACTGTAGAGAGCCTAGAACTCGTTCCTGCTGGCGTCTTGAGATCCGTTTGGATTTCAGCAGTCGCTTGACAGACCCTGCTATTTCCTTCCTTTTCTTCTGGGGAATGGAAAGGCGGTGTGACTGAAGGTTCCACTGGATTCCTAACCATTGGAACTTCTGAGCTGGAGAGAGGCGAGATTTCTTCGCGTTTATCTTGAATCCCAGGTGTTCTAGGAACTGGGTGACTTTGCTGCAGGATTTTAAACAATCCTCGGGCGATGGAGCCCAGACTAGCCAGTCGTCGAGGTAGGCCATCACCTGGACGTCTCGGAGGCGGAGCTGTTGTACTATGGCGTCCGCCAGCTTTGTGAAGATCCGAGGGGCCACGTTGAGGCCGAAGGGCATGGCCCTGAAGGCGTAGCTTTTCCTTTGGAGTCTAAATCCTAGGTAGGAGGAAGCGTGATGATTCATTGGAACGTGCCAGTTGGCATCAGCCAGGTCTATGGAGACCGTGTAAGAACCTCGAGGCAGAAGGGTCCTTATCTGTTGAAGAGTCAGCATCTTGAACTTGTTGTTCGCTATGAACTTGTTGAGGGGGGATAAGTCTAGAATGACTATGAGCTTGTCGGAGTCTTTCTTGGGGACGCAAAACAGTCTCCCTTGGAACCTGGTTGACTTTACCCTCCTTATCACCTTCTTGTTCAAGAGATCTAGGACATATTCTTCCAGAAGGGGGGTTGATTGTTGGAAGAATTGCTGGAAGGTTGGGGGTGGTTGAGTCCAACTCCAGCCTAGACCCTTCTTGACGATGCTGTGTGCCCAGGGATCGAAGGTCCAACGATCCTGGAATTGGCGGAGTCTTCCTCTCACCGGAAGCACTTAATTGCTTCTGGTGTCCCGAGGGCTTACTGCCTCGGCCGCTAGCTCCCCTTCCTCCTCTGCCTCTGGAGGGACGGCGAGATGCGTCTCTGCCTGCACCTCTGCTTGAGCCTCTACCTTTGGGACGAAAGGTAGTCGTCTGTTGCTCAAAGGCAGGGGTGAAAACCGGTGACTGGGACAAAACCGGTTGGGTGACCAGCTGAAAGGTCTGCTGTGGCTGAGCAGCCACTTGGGGAGTAGCGGGTCCCGGAAACTGCCGTCTCTGTTGACGTTGCTGGGGTTTTGGCTTGGAGGATTTCCTCTTAGGTTGAGGGCCATCGTCCTGAGAGGATTTCCTCTTTATCGACATGCCCCAATTGTTGAGAAGGTTCCTATTCTCAGTGGCGGCCTTGTCGGTGATCTCTTTCACAAGGTCGGAGGGAAAGAGGTGCTTACCCCAGATGTTGGAGGAAATCAGCCTCCGGGGTTCGTGTCTCACTGTGGCACCTGAGAACATGAATTCATGACAGGCTCTCCGAGCCTTCATGAAATTGTACAGGTCCTTTACCAGAGTCGCCATGTGCGATTTGGCGAGTACCATGTAGTGGTCGGGGACTCTGGTGTCAAGCTGTACTTGGAGGGACATGGATGCTGCGAGCCTTTCCTTTGTGTTTTGTTCCCGACGAAGGAGATGGTCATTAAGTTTCGGGAGGTCTTCATTAAACTGACGTCCAGCCACGTCAGGATCTAGTTTTCCCACCACGAAGGTATGCTGGATATCCTTCCAGTGTTGAACGTCGGGGGGAGTCACCAGGGAGAAGGGTCTGCACTCCTCCAGTGCAGGACAGGGCTTCCCTTCTTCCACTGCCTTATGACACGCAGCGAAGGCCTTTTCCGTAAAGGGAAGGACTGCGTCGTCGGGTGCGACGTAGGTAGGGTGCTTCTTGCTCAGTGCTGGGAGCATTGAGCAGGTAAAGCCCCTACTTTTAACAGCTTTGGCTAGCATAGCCTGGGCCTTCTGGAGATCGAAAACCATCACCTCCTTTGGTTCGGTCTCCTCTTTAGAGGCAGGTTCGGATCGAAGCCGGACGTAACAGTCAGGGTAAGCCTCAAAGCTCGGGAAGAACTCCACTTCTTCCAGGGCAACCGAGCCGATCTTCTCGCTGATGAAGATCCTGCCCGTTGCGATGATCATATGCTCAGCATACCTCCAGAGGTTGGCGTGCGAGCATATCGGGAGGTCCTTAACCGAAATCTTCTTCGGCTCTTTGGAACCTCCCATGGACCTGATGTACTCGTGTGTCACTTGAAGCTTCTTATCCATAAGGGCTTCTATCATACGGAACATCTCCTGGGCGGATGGGATGGGGTCCGAGGTAGCGGAGGTAGACGGGAGAGAGACACTTCTGTTGGTGTAGGAGTAGGGGCGGGGGTGGAAGGCGGAGCGACCTCCTGCTCCGACTCGGTGTAATCCACCTGGTCCTCTTCATCGTCCGCGTCTTGGGCCATGAGGGTCCTCTCCGTGTTCTCCGAAATATCCGACATACGTTCCTCGTTGTCGGCATCCAGGTGACACTCGTGCATGGACTGGGCCATGACAACATCGGGTTCCACCGTTATCTGGACGGTGGGGATCTGATCCTTGGGGACCACAGAATCTGGGGATGCCTTTGGGAACAATAAGGCCCTCATGTCTTCAGTGGCAAGGTACGGTCCAGTGGCGTTCTTCTGGAAGCCACGCACCCATTTGCGTAGCTTCTCTCGAGAAGCGTCCCTAACCTCCGCTGAGGGAGGATTGTTGAACGCGTCGACCAGGCGATCCTGGCAGACCGTACAGTTCTGCGGGTCCCAGAACTTCAGATCCCCATTCTTGTTGGCACAAGGGGCGTGGGTCCTACACCCCGTGTGTCCATAAAAGTGCGGGTGCTTCACTGCACAGAAGCTGTGGTTGCACTTCAGTTGCTCCTCCTGTAAGAGAAAGAGAACATGAGTATGGGGGAGTCATAAGGATGACTCTTAAACTAAAGTTAAATATTAATTGATTAATTTTAACTTAACATTAAGTGTGATGATCAGAGAATGGGCAGAAAGAAGGAGATAGATACATACTCCGTGTAACCCGCCCGGCTGGTTACCGTGACCTTCATCCATAGACAATCTGCTGTGACCGAAGGCACAGGATAGAATTCAACATGGAATGTCCGTAGGGCAGTGGGAATTCTATTGGAAATTGTCAAGGATATAAGGCTAGGACTGAGGCCACTCAGACTCTAGAATTGGGAATTAGAAGATCCCATAGGGTAACGGTTTCCGGCAACCAGCCGTGCTAAGATACACACAGCATGCTGGAAATCTGTGATATGCAAGAAGACAGCATGGTTACTAATAGAACGGTAAGATAATACCAATCCATTTACGTAATCAAGTCATCTGGTTGCGATGTAGGGCTATCAACATCAGATGATAGCTAGTAGAAGGGGGTGCAAGTCGTCTTGACGCCTCCGGAAGGCTCCGGCAGACCGCCGGAACGCCGGAGGCCGCTCCAGCAGAGTTTCTGGCATTAAGGAAGACAATATAGAAGTCAAGAGTAATACCAGGGTGGCGGCCGCCGGCACAGCGGCGGCTCCGGCAGCCGGAGGTAGCCGGCTTGGTGACAGGGACAAGGATGGTTTATAGCAGAACCGGAGTGCCGGCATCCACTGCCGGTACTCCGGGGGCCGGCCGGTGGACGGACGACTGAGGCTATGAGGAAAGAGGGAAGGCCATCGGCTAGGCGCCGGCGGCAATCCCCCGGCACACGGGGGACTGGCGGCGCAGAGGGTAAGGGGTAAGTCACCAAGGTAGGAGGTGGGTATCACCGACAGTAGAGGCGGCAAGGGACCGGCACCAGGATAGAGAAAGAGACAGAAGGGGGGGATGTAGGGGTCCGGCCACGGACCCCAAGACATCCCACCTGAGTGGGTGTACCCATGATAGAGGCTAGCCCCATCACCCAGAAGCAGGGGCCGCAGAGGACCGGGAGCTAAGGGAGCCCAAGGGAGGGCAGGGAACACCCAAGAGGGGGGGAGAACCCCTGTAGACAGAACGCATCTAGTGGCTAACCCCATAGGACACTATGAAGGGTATTTGTACCAGAGCGGACTGCACACAGGAGCTCAAGGTAGCCCTATCACTCCACCCTAAGGAGGAGTTGTAGGACAGGGGACAGATGGGTATAGACTAACCTAAGTATAGGCTAGGCCATACAAGAGATAGGTGGGGAGGGGAGAAGAGAAGAGTCTTCTGTGGAGGAGGTTCTGTACCAGAGCGGCCACCAAGGAAGGGAGGAAACTCCCTAGCCTAAGGTAAGGCAGCCTGTCTGAAAACGGTGCATGGGTATCGTTTCAGCAAGGTACAGAACTAACCCCTCCAAAACCTAACCTAGAGCAGGGATGTTACACCCTGAACTAGGAAGGATGGAAGACGTATCGCTATTGCAGGAAAGGTCGGAGACGTAGCCCCAGCAATAGAGGAAGGACTAGCCGTTCCTCATTCTCAGACGCAACCCTAAGGGGGGATCATTCTCTTAGGGAGGACAGAGAAGCGATATAATACTCTGATATGAGCTTGATCCCCTTACGTGGTAGGGGGAGCAAGGCTACACAGGGGGTGCCCTAAGGCAGGGGATGAAGGAAGCATATAGGGGGTCCTACTTGTAGGTTAGGTTAGAAAGACACACTATCTAACCTGTCCCTTATATGGTGCCTGAAGGCGAAAACACTTGCATCACAGTCAATAGTATTGTAAAATAATGCCACTATCTTCATAAATAAACCTAGGATCACTGATAAATATCATGCATGAACACTGATATAGGCGCTCTGGCCTAGGGGCTATACTAGCCAACAGGAATGGGCTCAGTTGATGACCGATAATAAAGCGTCAAAACACGATATAAAAGTTCCTAGCTATGAAGACTAAATAACTAATAGTATCGATTAGTTAATGAGGCCGGATAACGCTGTTGAGCCTATCTAAATAAGGCATGCAAAACAACAGCGACGCCATAAAATGGCGGGTCCGGTCGAGGCACAGCTCTGCCACAAAACATCAAATATCTCGAAAAGTAAAAGTTACTTTACGGTCAGAGCTTATTTAAACAATACTGGAACCTTGTACTCAACTTTCCAGAAGAAGGCGAGGCCGAAGGTAGCGACATAGCGAAGATGCAAGCTGATGAAAATACACAAGGGAAAATCCGTCTTAGCAAGGCAAGCTACTAGAAGAAGGATGAGGACGGACGTGACGTCATTTAGCAATGGCGCCCGTTTGTTTACGTCTCGAGTACCAAAAGTAGCCACGAACGAGATTAGCTGTGGAACGGCTCCCCAGCTATTCTCCGCCCCTACACACCGAAGTGTTAACTCTGTTTGGGGTGTAGATAGCTATGTGGCGCGTTAATACATGCGTCCCCTGTTGATATACGATGTCTTAAAAGGGAAACCTTTAGGATACTCGCTCCAGAAGTTAGAATTCTATGATAACCTGTGGTTAAATTCTATGGGAATATTTAGTAGTGATATACCCAAGGAAGCTACCAAAAAGGAACCTTCCATCAGGACGCCATGGCTTGAGCCCAAAAATGATATTACAGTAAAAGCTTTTAGAAAATATGTTATTACAAATATTATTTACCGTATCTATATAAAATCATACAGTACATACGTAGCAAAGCAGGAAAACAATTTACGAGAGAGAGAGAGAGAGAGAGAGAGAGAGAGAGAGAGAGAGAGAGAGAGAGAGAGTGTGTGTGTGTTTGTGTGTGTTTGTTTTACGTATGTAAATGTAAATTTAAAAAAAAAAAAAATATGATAGATTACAACATGTATACTCTTCAGACTTTTAAAACCTTCCCTTTAACTTAATGCATACTAAACGAAAACAGGCACAAATATTAAAATGTTAGAATATTAAAGTAAAAAATAAAGATTGTTACTGTACTCACCACAAAAGAAGTTGAAGAATAACTTGAATGATGATGGCGATGAATTTGCTGCACAGTAGAAATGATGATGATGAAGCTGATGATGTCTTCTACTGTGCAGCCAATGATAGTATTTTACGTCTCTTCAGACGGAGGTGTCTTTTCCTGAGACACCTCTTCAACTTCTTCCTGGGAAACTTCAATTTCTTCCGAAGGCGTATTAGCAGGAGGAACTGGCTCTTTTTTTGCGAGGCTGGAAGAACATTGTGATCGGAAGTTGCTGCCGGTGCTTCTTTTTTCGCTCTAAGAGCATCCAGTAGGGAGTCATGTCTTCATCGATTTTGTTGCAGAATTGCATAGAACGAACCATATCCTCGTCCCACTCTTGCAACATTTCTTTCACCTCCTTTATATGGTTGCAGACCTTGGCAAGCCGTTCTAATGTTAAGCCCGTTTCTTCGACATTTTCTTGGGTCTCTTCCTGTGTTTCGCTCTGTTCTTCACTGGCCGATTTCGTCAGGTCTTCTAGGTCTGCGTCAGTTAGCGGCTGGGAATGGCAGTCCAACAACTCGTCGACGTCTTCAGTCGTCATGTTGCCAAACCCGTCACCTCCAATTATCGCAGTCAAGTGCACAGATTTGCGTATTGCAGAGTGTTGGATTTCCGACGGAGTAAATCCCTCGGCGTCGTAAACAATCTGGGGCCACAACTTCCTCCAGCTCTCATTAACGGTTGCAGGTTTAATTTCTTGCAGTGCCTTCTGAATGTTCTGCAGGCACGTGGCTATTGTGTACTTCCGCCAGTACGCGTTCAAATTAAAATCTTCATCTTCATCTTCTTGGGCAGCATCCACACACGCAACGATGTCCGCCAAGTTATTCTTCGTGTAGAGGGCCTTGAACGCCCTGATAACCCCCTGGTCCATGGGTTGAATTAATGACGTGGTGTTGGGTGGCAGGAACTCAACCTGAACGCCCTCACGCGACAGGTCAGTTGCGTGTCCACCAGCGTTATCCATAAGGAGAAGGATCTTAGATGGCAAGCCCTTCTCTAAGAGATATTGACTGACTTGCGGGAACCAGTTGGAGGTAGCATCTTCGTAATCCATGCTTTTGGATTATGTATCCAGTACACGGGAAGGAGATTCTATTTTTTTTTTTCAAAGCGCGAGGATTTTTCGACTTGTAAATAAGCCCCGGCTTTAGCAAAAATCCAGCAGCATTGCCACACATCACGAGGATAACACGATCCTTGAATGCTTTAAAGCCAGAGGCTTTGGCTTCTTCTTTGAACAGGAAAGTTCGTGACGGCATTCTCTTCCAAAACAAGCCGGTCTCATCCATATTAAAGACTTGTTTCGGCTTGTATCCACCTTCGGCGATAATATTCGTGAACGTCTCTTTCACGTAAGTTTCAGCAGCGGCAGTGTCAGCGGAAGCAGCCTCGCCATGCAGGGAAACGCTTTTCTGGGCGAAGCGTTTCTGAAACTTTGCGAACCATCCTTTGCTGGCGGAAAAACGTTTGACGCTGGGAATCAGTGGATGTCCCTGGTTGAGGTTCATCTACATCATCTTGTTCTTCAGCATGGTCGCCATCGTCGTCTTGAGGTTCCTTTGCTGCAAAATTCTCATACAAGCTCAAAGCCTTGGTTCGGATGGTGTTCGTATCCAAGGCTATGTTGTTCTTCCGGCAGTCGGCAATCCAGACTGCTAAAGCACCTTCCATACGTATGATCGTTTTTTTTACGCGTTGTAACGACCCGCTTCGCTGATCTGCTAATGGTAATGGCAGCCGTCTTTCTAAAGTTCGCCTTGTCCTTCTTGATATAGCGAACGGTGGATTTGTTCACTCCAAAATGGCGGGCTGCGGCCTCGTAACTTCTACCGTCTTTTAACATATCGAGAAGCGTCACCTTCTCAGCAATCGTCATCATCTTTCGGTGGCGTTTAGGCTCACTACCAGCCTTAGTAGAAGCAGAACACTTGGGAGCCATTGTACAGTAGTGTTTAACAGAAAGTTCAACAAAAAGTTCAACTTAAAACAGTCACACACAGCACAGATTAAAGTTCACAATAACTGAACAACATCTACACAGCGATACGGCAGGAGACAAAGAGACCGCGAAAAGATACTGCGGGTTGGAGAAGCGGTCAAAACACCAATCACAGGCTAGATTACAAAACTTGGGTTCTGATTCGTCATCTATCAGCGCTTGAACCAATCACAATCTGTGTTAAATGCTACGTAGGTTAACAATTCAAAGTACAAGGTACCTTACGTATACAGTAATGATAATAATAATAATAATAATAAATAATGATAATAGTAATAATAATAATAATAAATAATGTTAATAGTAATAATAATAATAATGATAATAATAATAATACTAATAATAATAATACAGGTCTCTCTCTCTCTCTCTCTCTCTCTCTCTCTCTCTCTCTCTCTCTCTCTCTCTCTCTCTCTCTCTTTCTCTCTCTCTCTCTCTCTCTTTCCTCTCTCTCTCTCTCTCTCTCTCTCTCTCTCTCTCTCTCTCTCTCTCTCTCTCTCGTACGCTTATACGAGATGGGATTTTTGCAACAAAGAATATTATTGGATGCAGTACTACGTACGTATACATACAAAAGATTCATGGAAAAGATGCACATCCATTACATTTGTAGTAGTAGCCATCAGCAGCCTTACACCATTCAAATACGGTATGACTGCATTTGTTTTGCGTTTCATGTTCGATTTAATTTTACTACGTACTGTATACTGAATTATTGTATGATCACATTCTTTTTTCGTGTTTAATTTCTTTCTGTACTAAATTATATGTCATATGTAATGCAATGAACAATCAGTAAGAGCAGATATTAATAATTACAGTATTAATGGAATTACAGGTAACGAAATATCGTATTTGGGGTCTTTAGATATCGCGGTATTTTCGAAATTATTATTTTCTTTTATTGTTAATATACAGTATCAATTTTCAGTAAAAAATACATAAAAAAAAGCTTTAATATCTGTCGAGTTCATATTATATGGCTTGTGACGTCACAACACTGGTGGAAAGCAACCGGCCAATACAGTGATTTCCTTCCAATAGGCTAACGATTAACATTAGTATTCCCATCATGGAAATACTAAGTAACGATACAAAGTATTTTGTGTGTCTGTATCGGTTTTCATGAGTACTACGTAGTGTAAATTTGACTGTACGCTAGTTTTATTTAATCTCTGATAATAGATCGATGTTTATCTGAGGAAAGTATACTAATAGGACAAATATTTTCTTGAAAATGATACATTTCCGTTTTTCATTATAAAAATGAAATACTTTTACTCGGTTAGTATTTTCTTTTCATTTCTTGCAGGGAAAAAAAATGAATTTACATATTTGGCAAGTCATTTTTTTCGTAGCAATTACGTCACGTGTCTTGTGACGTTATGTATCTGGCCGAAGCGCGCTGACAAACCGAATGATTTCCTTTCATTGTTACCGAGTAATGTTATTACAGCATTCTCCTCGTCAAAACACCGAATAATAATATCAAGTTTTTTAGTGGTCTGTATCATTAGTTATGAGAGTAGTACATTTTACCATAAATTTAAGAAAAAAAGTGTGATGTCATATTTCTGGCGGAAGGCGAGAGGCAAATCAAGCGATTTCCTTCCGATGCGTTACTATTCCAATAATCAAAACATCGAATAAGGATATACAGAATTTGATAATTTTCAAAGAAATATGAAGATTTAACAATTAAAAATAAAAATACAGAGAGAGAGACAGAGGCGTATTTTTTTTGTAACTAATAATGAGGTCCATAAACGAACTCTATGGGAAATGTGATACCCTATAACATATAGGCGCTGTTGTAATATTCATTATGGAGAGATTTCGAATGTCAAGAAAATTATATAAATCGGTGTCACGCTACCGTATTACGGTTATGCGCACATACTGTATAGTACATACAGTATGTGCGCATAATCGTAATACGGTAGCGTGACCTCAAGATCAGCTTATGCCAACCGAAAGTAAATCAAAAGTATTTATTGATTATTAATCCATCCATATACCAAGGCACTTCCCCCAATTTTGGGGGGTAGCCGACACCAACAATGAAACAAAACAAAAAGGGGACCTCTACTCTCTATGTTCCCTCAGCCTAATCAGGGACTCAACCGAGTTCAGCTGGTACTGCTAGGGTGCCACAGCCCAACCTCCCACATTTCCACCACAGATGAAGCTTCATAATGCTGACTCCCCTACTGCTGCTACCTCCGCGGTCATCTAAGGCACCGGAGGAAGCAGCAGGGCCTACTGGAACTGCGTCACAATCGCTCGCCATTCATTCCTATTTCTAGCACGCTCTCTTGCCTCTCTCACATCTATCCTCCTATCACCCAGAGCTTTCTTCACACCATCCATCCACCCAAACCTTGGCCTTCCTCTTGTACTTCTTCCATCAACTCTTGCATTCATCACCTTCTTTAGCAGACAACCATTTTCCATTCTCTCAACATGGCCAAACCACCTCAACACATTCATATCCACTCTAGCCGCTAACTCGTTTCTTACACCTGTTCTCTCCCTCACCACTTCGTTCCTAACCCTATCTACTCGAGATACACCAGCCATACTCCTTAGACACTTCATCTCAAACACATTCAATTTCTGTCTCTCCATCACTTTCATTCCCCACGACTCCGATCCATACATCACAGTTGGTACAATCACTTTCTCATATAGAACTCTCTTTACATTCATGCCCAACCCTCTATTTTTTACTACTCCCTTAACTGCCCCCAACACTTTGCAACCTTCATTCACTCTCTGACGTACATCTGCTTCCACTCCACCATTGCTGCAACAATAGACCCCAAGTACTTAAACTGATCCACCTCCTCAAGTAACTCTCCATTCAACATGACATTCAACCTTGCACCACCTTCCCTTCTCGTACATCTCATAACCTTACTCTTACCCACATTAACTCTCAACTTCCTTCTCTCACACACCCTTCCAAATTCTGTCACTAGTCGGTCAAGCTTCTCTTCTGTGTCTGCTACCAGTACAGTATCATCCGCAAACAACAACTGATTTACCTCCCATTCATGGTCATTCTCGCCTACCAGTTTTAATCCTCGTCCAAGCACTCGAGCATTCACCTCTCTCACCACTCCATCAACATACAAGTTAAACAACCACGGCGACATCACACATCCCTGTCTCGGCCCCACTCTCACCGGAAACCAATCACTCACTTCATTTCCTATTCTAACACATGCTTTACTACCTTTGTATAAACTTTTCACTGCTTGCAACAACCTTCCACCAACTCCATATAACCTCATCACATTCCACATTGCTTCCCTATCAACTCTATCATATGCTTTTTCCAGATCCATAAACGCAACATACACCTCCTTATCTTTTGCTAAATATTTCTCGCATATCTGCCTAACTGTAAAAATCTGATTCATACAACCCCTACCTCTTCTAAAACCACCCTGTACTTCTAAGATTGCATTCTCTGTTTTATCCTTAATCCTATTAATCAATACTCTACCATACACTTTTCCAACTACACTCAACAAACTAATACCTCTTGAATTACAACACTCATGCACATCTCCCTTACCCTTATATAGTGGTACAATACATGCACAAACCCAATCTACTGGTACCATTGACAGCACAAAACACATATTAAACAATCTCACCAACCATTCAAGTACAGTCACACCCCCTTCCTTCAACATCTCAGCTTTCACACCGTCCATACCAGATGCTTTTCCTACTCTCGTTTCATCTAGTGCTCTCCTCACTTCATCTATTGTTATCTCTCTCTCATTCTCATCTCCCATCACTGGCACCTCAACACCTGGAACAGCAATTATATCTGCCTCCCTATTATCCTCAACATTCAGCAAACTTTCAAAATATTCCGCCCACCTTTTCCTTGCCTCCTCTCCTTTTAACAACCTTCCATTTCCATCTTTCACTGTCTCTTCAATTCTTGCGCCAGCCTTCCTTACTCTCTTCACTTCTTTCCAAAACTTCTTCTTATTCTCTTCATATGACTGACCCAATCCCTGACCCCACCTCAGGTCAGCTGCCCTCTTTGCCTCACGTACCTTGTGCTTTACTTCCACCTTTTTCTCTCTATATTTTTCATACTTCTCTATACTATTAGTCTGCAGCCATTCTTCAAAAGCCCTCTTTTTCTCTTCCACTTTCACCTTCACTCCTTCATTCCACCATTCACTGCCCTTCCTCATGCTGCCTCCAACAACCTTCTTGCCACATACATCACTTGCAATCCCAACAAAATTTTCTTTTACTAACTTCCACTCCTCCTCTAAATTACCAGTTTCTCTTACTCTCACCTCATCATATGCCATTTTCAACCTTTCCTGATATTTACTTTTTACCCCCGGTTTTATTAGCTCTTCAATCCTCACTACCTCCCTTTTACATCCACCTACTCTATTCCCCCACTCTTTTGCTACAACTAATTTTCCTTCCACCAAAAAATGATCAGACATACCGTTAGCCATACCCCTAAACACGTGCACGTCTTTCAATCTTCCAAACATTCTTTTAGTTACCAACACATAATCCATTAATGCCCTTTCTACTACTCTTCCATTTGCCACTCTTACCCATGTATACTTATTTTTATCTTTCTTTTTAAAGAAGCTAGCACTTATTACCATATCTTGTTCAACACACATGTCTGCCAGTCTCTCACCACTCTCATTTTCACCTGGTACGCCATACTTACCAATGACACCTTCTACCTCTCCAGCGCCCACTCTAGCATTTAAGTCACCCATAACAACTACATAATTCCTTCTACCCAGTCCTTCTACACACCTAGTTAAATCATTCCAGAACTCATTCCGCTCTTCTTCACTTTTCTCACTACCTGGCCCATACGCACTGACAAACGCCCAACATTCCCTACCCAACCTAACCCTTACCCACATTAACCTAGATGATATCTCCTTCCATTCCACTACTTTACCTGTCATCCATTCACTCAGCAATAAAGCCACACCCTCTCTCGCTCTTCCCCTTTCAATCCCAGACACTCTACCATTAATATGATCAAGAAATTGAAAAATAAAATATAAACGTGCTTTAATAAACCACAATTAAACACAATAATGTCTAATGAAATATGAAGGCTTAATATTGAACTAAAAATTGAATACTGTATGAAGCTTTAAAAATGAACTACCCGTATGCGCTTGCGAGAGTGTGTACGCACACACACAGAGCTACAATGATTTCGCATTATACCTAATAGTAAGACGAACTATATGGAATCTGATTTCCTGTAACATATTGGCGCTGATGTAATATTCATCATGACGATATTTCTAATAAGTTAAGAAATTTAGGAAATTATATATATAAAAAAAAATTATGCCATACGCATGCACGCCGTATTTTGATATGGTAGGTAGTGGCACTTTCAGGTCAGTTGATCATAACGAAAGGTAAACAAAATTTTAAATACTTCGTGATTGGTAAAATACTTGTAAAATTGAAAAATAGAATACAAAAATGCATTAACAGAGCATATGAAATCCTATGAAACAAAAAGGGATAATGATAGACAGTAAGAAAATATTGATAAGATATGATTGAGATTATTGCCGAATTATAACGCATCATAATAAATCTACGGAAACATCTTTTTTAGTTTGACATATGACGTAATCGACTTAAGATGCATCTCTCGGTCCCTATCTCTGTCGTAAGTCGGCGACTACCTGTATGATATCATGTGTAACAAGAAAATTAAGTAATGATGAACAGTAAGAAAATATTGATAAATATGATCGAGTTCATTGCCAAATCATGACGCATCATAATAAATTTATCTAAACTTCACATATTTGAGTTTAATATATGTTTTAAGTCGACGAGTACATGTAGTTGTAATTTTTTACCACAGTAGATAGATATATACTGTACAGAGAGAGCTAAGACTAGCTGGGTTAGGAGATAGGTAGTGGCGTGCAGCACTCCCAGTGTAAAGGAGCTTGGGCTATTTGAAATCATCACCCAGCTTGAATTTTATCATGATTTTCATTAGAATTTTTATTCAATAGGTATTGCATTGTTCTTGGCCATCCCAAAGCCAACTATTATGAATAAAATTCTTAATGCTGGGTAAACAATTATCACAGATTTTTTTTCCCTTTTCAGTAGAAAATTGAAGCCGTGAAACAAGAATGCGCAATTAACAAGGGCCTACTGTATTTTATCTCTCTCTCTCTCTCTCTCTCTCTCTCTCTCTCTCTCTCTCTCTCTCTCTCTCTCAGGTGAATCTTTACACGGTTTAATTTTTTGGCATATTTAATTTACTATATTTAAGGAAAAAATATTTTGTGTTTTGCTATGTGACAGAGAGAGAGAGAGAGAGAGAGAGAGAGAGAGAGAGAGAGAGAATACAGTGATAACTAATAATACGGCCTATAAACGAATTGTATGGAAACCGATATCCTATTACATATTGCTGCTGATTAAATATTCATTATGAAGAGATTTCAAATGTTAAGAAAATTGTCTCCGTGTTTGTACTATGTGTTCGCTTAATGATAATACAACTGATAGTAAATCGAAAGTAATATTTGATTATTTAAATGCTCAAGAAATTTAAAATACAGTGAGCCCTCGTTTATAGGGGTAGATAGGTTCCAGACCCGACCGCGATAGGTGAAAATCCGCCAAGTAGTGACACCATATTTACGTATTTATTTAACATGTATATTCAGACTTTTAAAACCTTCCCTCGTACGTAGTACTGTTAACAAACTACCTTTTAATGTACAGAACACTTAATGCATGTTCCACAGTACCCTAAACTAAAACAGGCACAAATATTAAAGGCGATTTTATATCATGCGTTTTCTAAACACGCCAAAAAGCACGAAAAAAATGGCAACCAATATTTTGTTTACGTTTATCTCTGATCATAATGAAGAAACAAACGCATTTACACATCTGTGTGTAGGTTAGTTTTTGCATCGATTATATTGATTATTCAGTATGTTGATTTTGTTAATACCAATGTTTTACTTAATTTTTCTTAGGACTTCCAAATGAAAGGTTTTTCTTTATGACGCCGTTTCAGTACGCTCCATCTTCGATCGTAATAAACAAACGAAGGCATTTAACGCGCATGATGAAAGTGATAAATAAGGATATTACAGTAAAAGCTTTTAGAAAATGTTATTACAAATATCATTTACCGTATCTATATAAAATCATACAGTACGTACGTAGCAAAGCAGGAAAACAATTTACGAGAGAGAGAGAGAGAGAGAGAGAGAGAGAGAGAGAGAGAGAGAGAGAGAGTGTGTGTGTGTGTTTTACGTACGTAAATGTGAATTTTTAAATATTAAACTTAGCCGGTGAATATATAAATAGGTGACGTCTCCGACGGCCCGACAGATTCCAAAAAACTCGCGAGCGATCGCCATGAAGGTTGCGGGTGTGCCCACCAGCGCCGACTATCGGCCAGATACCGCATATATTTCTCAACCACTCCAGTTCTTCTCTGTCGGTGTCACCGACAACATTGGTTCCGCTCACTCTAGACCTCGAGTTTTCTACCGAATTGGTGAAGTACTTGGTTTTGGTTTTATTGCTTTCGCCGTGTTGGATTATTCAATACTATCTTCAAAAGAAATGCTTTTGAAAGGAGAGGAAAAGTTTTTTGCCCTTGCTTTTTTAATTTCGCCCTGGTTTTTCCATAGAGAAAAGATGGCCGACCCTTCCCTCAGTGTACGGAAGTGTGTTAAAGGCTTTTAGTAATTATTTTATCACTTTATAAATTATTGTTGATATTTATAGATTTACCTCTATATATTTTATATCTCACTCGCCTTTATTAGGCCTCTTCGATTAGCTTTCCATTTATACTAAACATCGAGATAAATTTTATGTTTTTGTTTATATGCGGTCTTTACCTATTCTTTGTAGGCAGTCCCGACTTGGAAAACGAAGTTAAACAACGTTGAGCCTATTCAACTTTTATTTTTGTTTAGATAAAACAGTTGCTCAGTAAGAGTGATGAGATGAATATTTTTAGAAAATATTTTAAGAAATTTATTCTTTGAATAGTCTTCGTGCTTTTTTTCAAAGATGAACTAACGTTTGGTTTATTTATGCTACGCAGTTTGCACTCTATCGTTACGATAGAGAAAGAGAGAATCACTGTTTCACTTTGCAGAAAGAGTAAATCGATTTTGACGTTTTGTTCATTCTTCTTTCAAACTGAAGTTTTTTAGATATTAATTTAAAGGAACATATTAATTTTCAATTTCTTAGTCCTTTCATTTTTTTCCTTTAGTCAAATAACCTGTTATTGACGAAGAGTGAGTGGGCCATTCTCTTGTGAGTGACAAAGAGAGAGAGAGAGAGAGAGAGAGAGAGAGAGAGAGAGAGAGAGAGAGAGAGAGAGAGAGAGAGAGAGAGAGAGAGATATATATATCCGATCTTTATTCTCGTCCCAAGTCTCTGTACAAGGAGTTTGGGAGCGAGTAACATTATTCTCGATTCAGTTTTTTACTCTCGTCTCAAGTCTCTGTACGGGGAGACAGGATAAAACGTTTTAGTTTTTATTCTCATCCCAAGGCACTGTACGGTGAGAGATTGAAAACGTAGTCCTTAGTGAACTAGTGTTTAGTCTCATCCCCAGTCACTGATCTTTTTAACTTTATATAATTCCATTTTATTCGATATATATTTTAATAGGGTTTCTGCTAAATTCAGAAAGGAAGTAATTAAAGGCAAGATAATTTCATGGCAAAAATACGTGTCAAGCATATCGGATAATACTTCTGTGCAGAAGGTGTGGCAGAAGTTTAGGAAGATTAATGGCTCTTACAGCAAACCAGCGAGACACGCATTAATGCATAACGGCTCGTTAATACATGATACTCAGACAATCTCTAATATTATCGGCCATAATATTGAAAATATAAGCAGCATTGATAATTTAGATGCCCACTTTCGAGCCATTAAAAGAAGAGAAGAAGCAACACCATTGAACTTTGATACTATGGAGGATATCTATTACAATAAAAGATTCACTGAAGAGGAGTTGGAATTTGCCTTATCTAATTGTAGGTCAACAGCCCCGGGTAAAGATAAGATAAATTTTGATATGATTAGAAATCTAGCCCCTTTAGCTAAAGCATATCTATTGGATTTTTACAATCATCTTTGGACCAAACACCTATTTCCAAAGGCATGGAAACATGCAATATTAATACCAATAGTAAAGGCAGGGAAAGATCCAAGTAATCCAAACAATTACAGACCAATTTCATTAACCAGTTGCATATGTAAATTACTGGAAAAAATGGTAAATTATAGACTAAATTGGTGTTTACGTCGCAATAATATTCTATCAACTTCTCAATTTGGCTCACAATCAGAACGATCTTCTTTGGATTCACTTTCACACTTAGAAAATTATATACGTAGAGGCTTTGAACGAAAACTGATCACAATAGCCATATTTTTTGATATTCAAAAGGCATATGATACAACGTGGAGACACTCGATACTAAAATCTTTACATCAGAATGGTTTTCGAGGACACCTTCCTATTTTTATTAGAAATTTTATTGGTGGAAGAACGTTTCAAACTCGTATTGATAACATTTACTCCGAATCTTTTAATCTTGACAGTGGTGTACCGCAAGGCAGTGTTTTAAGCGGGACTCTTTTTGCATTGGCAATTAACGACATTGTTAATCAAATGCCACAAGGAGTGCAAAGTAGTCTATATGTAGATGACTTTGCAATTTACTATTCCTCCAATAGCTTGCGTCATTTACAAAGGATTCTAAATAGTGCCACTAGAAAAATACTAGAGTGGACCGCATCTGTTGGTTTTAGACTTTCGGCAGAAAAAACTCAAGCCATAATGTTTTATAAAAATAGTAGATGGAAGCAGAACCAAGATATCAATCTAATATTGGGCAACGTACAAATCCAATTTCAAGATAAGGTAAAGTTTTTGGGACTAATTTTTGACACCCATTTGAATTGGAAAGCACATGTATCATACATCAAATCTAAATGTAACAGTGCTCTTAATTTAATGAGGAAATTATCTCACATAACCTGGGGTGCAAGGAGATCAACTTTACTAATGATGTATAAAGCATTAGTATTATCAAGAATTGATTATGGTAGCCCAATTTATGGTTCAGGATCAGAAGCAACTTTGAAATCTTTAGATCCAATACACACTCGAGGCCTGAGAATTTGTAGCGGAGCATTTAGATCATCCCCAAATCTCTCAGTCTTATGTGAAATTGGAGAACCCCCATTGTCTTTGCATCGGGATTTTGTAACAATGCGGAGTGCATTGAAAATTTTATCCACTAATTCTCCAACAAAAAAGCTTTTTAATGAGAGGGACATATTTATAAACAACCATGAACCACCATTCCCAATTAGGGCAAACAGACTGTTACAATCAACAAACGTTAAAGTGAATCTTATCCAACCATCTTTATTCCCCCCACCTTGGATTATGACAAGGACAAGAATCTGTTCTCATCTGTTTTATTTATCAAAAAAATTCACTTATACTCCAAGTCACCACAAGCAAATTACCATAGAACATATTCAGAGAAAAGGTCCTCACTATGCAATATATACTGATGGTTCTAAATCCCCAATGGGTACTGGATGTGCTGCAGTATCTTTAGATGGAACACAACAATTATCGTTGCCAAAAGAATCATCAGTATTTACATCAGAGTTATATGCCATTTTACAAGAAATCAATATGATTAAAACCATTGAAGATAGGAAGAATTTTAAATTTGTCATCTATTCAGATTCTCAAAGTGCCATAGTGGCCCTTAAAAACTATACTCATAGGAACCACTTGATCCTAAGAATTAAAGACCTTATAAGTAAATTATCTTCTGAGTGTGTAAGTGTCGAGTTATGCTGGATACCGGCTCATGTTGGAGTTGTTGGTAATGAAAAGGCGGATGCTGCTGCTAAAGAAGCCATTAAATTACCACAACAAAACATTAACCTCCCAGTTGGAGATTTGATTACATTATTAAGGCATTTCATATTGGAAAAATGGCAGAATATTTGGAATAATGTGCCAGAAAATAATAAATTAAGGCAAATTAAACCGAAGGTTGCTCCTTGGGATTCCTCGACACAAAAGAACAAGAGAACAGAAGTAATTTTAACCAGATTACGAATTGGACACTCGAGATTAACCCATGAATTTTTAATGAGTACACCTCACGGCACGGTTCCAATGTGCAGTGAGTGTGATACTTTTTTATCTATTAAACATATATTTTCGGTTTGTAAAGTTTTTCAGCGAGAGAGAGAGATATGTTTTGGTCAGAAAACTTTTTCTGACATTTTAACTGAATCAAGTAATTTTTCTGCTTCTAGAATTTTAACCTTTTTAAGGAATTCACGTATTATTGATAAAATCTAAATTTTTACCTAAGTTTTTTACTAATTCATTTTAAATTACATAGATTTAATATATAGTTAATTATTTTTATCACTCAGATTTCATATATATATATATCTACTCATCCATCTATTCACCCATATTTAGAATGTTTAAAGATTATAAGTATATACTGTATATACATATATATAATTCTTTTTTTTCATTTATTTATTTTTTTCCTTATCAATTGAATTTTTGATAATCTTTTAATTCTTTATATCCCGATTTTTTTTCGGGCCAGCCCTGTGAGAGTCAAGCTTGACTCATTGGGCTGGTAAAACTCCTTCTTTAATAATAATAATAATAATTCGATATATATGTATATGTTTATTGATTTTTGCATGTGTTTTATTTTGTACTAATGTGCTTACATTATACGACTCATTTCGCAATTCTAACCTTTTGATTTAAGGGAGAATTGCGTGCTTCAGGTAGAAATCAGTTTTATTCATGTCTAATGTGAAATTATTAAAAAATGCGATATCAGTGAAGTAAGTGCAAAACACATGTTCTGTGTTGCGGAGGGTTCGTTTGTTCGTGCTTTTTGCTTGCCTAGTCCGAGACCTCTTTCAGGCTCCCCTGCACCAGGGAGAAGGAATGTCGTAGGACTTAAGGGAGTGAGGAGTGTAAACCAACGAACAGACGTTCCCTCAAAGGTATCAGACGTTGCTCGTCAAGCACGTCCTTGCCATAAGACAGGAGAGACGAAGTTTCTCCTCGTCTTCCGATGATTCGTCTCTTTAAAAGCCTGGGCGTAAGGTTTCGAGACGGTTGAAACGTTTATTAGTTCCTTCAGAACAAGTTCAACGTCCTAGCTGTAGTCATCATAAGAGTCCCGTTCATAGCGATGACGTTCATGTACAGACGTCTCTGCCACAGAGTCGACGTGACGTTGAGCGGTAGACACCGTAGACACAATGTGACGTCGAGTGTCAGTCACCGTAGTCACGATATAGCATCGATCAGCAGTCACCGCTGTTACTACGTGACGTTTGAACGTCAGCCACCGCAGTCACAGGTTGATCCGAAGTTAAGTGTTTTGCAAGATATGCTGTTAAAGCTTTCTTCTTTAATAGAAGCTTTCGATCCTGTTCCTGTGCGAAAGGATCCTTTGCTTTTTGTACGTCACGGTTCCGGGATACGTGATTCGGGTCTTCAACCTTCTAAACGAGCTTTGTTACGCCACGCTGACGTTATCCCTAGTGACAGCTTTGCTGTTAGACGAGATGCGGTGCATATATCTCGATGTAACTTTGATCGCTTTGAACGTCAGCCATCGCAGTCACAGCGTGACGTTGAGCGGCAGACACCGCAGACAGGACGTGATGTTGAGCGGTAGACACCGTAGACACGACGTGACGTTGAGCGGTAGACACCGTAGACATGACGTGACGTCAAGGGTCAGTCATCGTAGTCACGATATAGCATCGAACAGCAGTCACCGCTGTTACTATGGGACGTTTGAACGTCAGTTTCTTCTGAGAATAACATTCTCTGCAGTCACAACGTGACATTGACCTTCCAACTTTAACTTCTGTTCATATACAAGTTGATGTAGTCTCTCAGGCTTTTCCTTCACGTCATTCTGAATATAAATCTCCTTCTTGCAAGACTAGATTTATCAGATGATGTGCCTTCTGAAGACGTTGATGACCCCCTTTCAACTAATGTTCCTTTGGGGAGGCTTTCAGAAGAGGAGTAACCTAGGGTGGTCCAACAATCCCTTGTTTTATAATTATGAATTTCTTTAGTGAAATTTTGTCCTACTCGTTTTGTAACGGTTGCTCCGCCGTCTGAGTTTACTCTTGGCATGACTTTCTTCGACTCCTACATTTACGAAGTCAGTTCTCTCTTTTTCATCCAAGAGGGCCATGCTATCACTGGGAGACTGGTTGGAATCCAGGAGAAGTTTAGGAAAGTCTGCTTTTGCTTTTCCTCCTCCTTAATTAGCTTCTCGCTTGGGCGTCTGGTGTGACACAGGAGAAGTTCTCGGCTTGGGAGTACCTGCCTCTGCCGAGGGAGACTTCTTAATCCTAGTGGACTCTCCTCGTCGTCTAGCCATGAGACGCTCCAAGATTTTATGGTCTGCTTCAGAGCTAGACCATCTCCTGTTAGGAGTTTTTTTTTCGAGCGTTTGAAGTTTTTATTTGTTGGATTGGTCCCTGGGAGCCTTAAGTAAGGTGGTCTCTCCAGCTGTCAATGTATTGCTGTACAATTATGTCATGCATGAACAAGGTTATCAGGGATGGCTCCAATGATCTCGCAGCCACGTTCACTGCAGGAGTACTTAAGATGTAAGTGCGCTAAATGTGTTCATTGTCAAGACAAAGTTCACGATGAAGACTACCAAATCTGTCTTGGCAGCAGTAAGGAAAGGCGACTGGATGGTCTCTCTCGACCTTCAGGATGCATTCTTCCACATCCCGATTCATCCAAACTTTCAACAACATCTGAGGTTTGTGGACGGGAAAGCAATGTACCAATTTCGAGCACTGTGCTTCGGCCTCATTCCTGCTCCTCTTGTTTTTACAAGGCCCTTGCAAAATGTAGCAAGCTTTCTACATTTTTTGAGGATTCAGAGCCTCCCTTTATTTTGACGACTGGCTAATCAGGGCGTCGTCATTAAATTGCTGTCTGGAGAGCCTCTAATGGACATTAGACCTAACCAAGGAGCTAGGTCTCATAGTGAATGTTGAGAAGTCGTAACTTACAGTACTCCATCCCAGACTATTCTTTATTTGGGAATGGAGATAGTGTCGGATTTTTCGGGCCTTTTCGTCTCCCACAAGAATGGAACAAGCTCTGTTAAAAGTCCGTCACTTGCAAGAGAAAAACAGTTTCTCTGTAAGAGTTTGAACGAGCCTCGTGGGAACTGTTTCATCGCTGGAGTAGTTTATCTCTCTGGGGAGACTCGACCTTTGCCCTCTCCAATTTCACCTAAACCATTGGAACAAGGAGAAGGGCTTAGAGAGTATCTCTTTCCCAATCTCCAACTCAGTCTAGACATGTCTGACTTGGTGGGACAGCAACATCAGACTTCGAGAAGGTCTTTCTCTTGCGATCAAGAACCCAAACCATGTGTTGTATTCAGATGCATCGGATTTGGGTTAGGGAGCTCCACTGGACAGTCTGGAATGCTCGCCCCCCCAGATGCTGAAGCCTTGACGAGGATGGGGGGCTTAGGGATTAGCAGCTGGGCTCTAATGAACAGTGGGAACTATTTCCCATTGGACCTCGGTGCCCAGCTGTCGATTCAACTAAATCAGTCAGCACTTTCTCTTTTACTTTTGATTATTTCTTTTTTTCTCCCATCTCTTCCTTTTGGGCTCGATATTGTTGACGACTTTGGCATGTTCGATTTTACTTTGGATGCTGCTTTGGATTTGGCACAGTGTGGGATGGACTGCATTCCATCTCAACCTGTGCCAATTTAGATGCCATCACCCTCTGGCAGACCCCATTGGGTGCAGACCAAGTCTGTTAAGAGTCGGGCTCCAGTGATCCGGTCTTAAGTCGCCCATATTTGCGGGTAATGGGTGACGCCAGGCATTGGAGTCGACGGTGGGAGGGGCTAACTACCCCCACTGACCAGTGTACGCCCACCTTAAGAGAGGCAGCCCCTCTCTAATAGAGGACTGGTCCCCGCTGAAGCCTCTTCTCGTGTTGGGCCACATGGGATAGGAGGACTGACATCCTCCGATAAGAGGTGGATAACCCGGCTTGCTTTTTCAAAAAAACCCAACACCTCTGTTGACGACCTGGAAAATACAAACATGGACCTCGGTACAGACAGCTCCAACTCGGGTTCTAACATTGTAACGTTAGAACCTTATTCACGTCATGTGAATAATAAGACGCTAGAGAAGAAGAGAGAGAGAGTGAAAAATGATGACAGTACAGAAAGATATAGAAAAGTAGAAGTATTACCTGGTCACTATGAAGTAGTGAATTATGAAAAATTTTTTATCTTGGAATTTGAAAACGGAAGAAATGAGCGTATAAATGTTTTTAAAGCTAATAGAGAAATAGTTAATTTATGTGGAGGGCAGCCAAAAATTTTACCCCAGGGAAATGGAAGTCTCTTGATAGAGACACTGTCCCCATTACAAGGTGAAAGGTTAAAAACACTTACAACATTGAATGGTCATAGCGTAAAATGCGTTTCACACCCTACTTTCAACCAGAGTAGAGGTGTGATATATGCTCCAGAATTGTTGGATATAGAGGAGAAAGAAATAGAGGATGAACTGAAAAGTCAAGGAGTAGTTAAAGTAGTCAGAATGAGAAAGAGAGTTGGAGAACAACGTATCCCTCTTGCTACTCTGATTATAACATTTGATCAATGCCGATTACCAAATGTTATAAAAGCTGGATGGCTATCTTTGAAGGTAAAACCATATATCCCGTCACCATTGCGATGTTATCATTGCCAAATGTATGGCCATTTAAGCCAGAAATGTAAAGAAAAACTAAACAATAAGCCAGCTGTTTGTGCCAACTGTGGAAAAAGTAGTCATGGAGTATGCATAGAAAACCCTAATTGCATACATTGTGGGGAAGCACACCCAGCTACATCTAAAAGCTGTGTAAAGTTTATTTTTGAAAAAGAAATTCAGGCCATTAGGACCATGGAAAGGGTTACTTTTAAAGAGGCTCGTAAAAGAGCTCTTGAAAAGCAAATAAGACCAGGGCAACCTTTTTCAATGGTTCTGAAGAAAAACTTGTCAAACCACACAGACGAAAATTATATCTCTACTTCTAAGATAAAGAAACAAATGAAAGTAGTTAAAGAGGTTGAAAGTCCCATCGAAAATCTATATCCAGAAATTGTGGAAAAATCAAAACGGACACTTAAAGATCTGAAAATTATTCAAAAGCCAACTACTCCGATTTTAAACAAAAGTACAAACCTCTCACAGGCCGTTTCCTTGCCTGATCTGATGGAGGTTGCACTCGAAACCAATTTACCTGGTGAACCCGTAGTGGGGAAGGTGCAAAAACCTGACAGATCACAACCTTTTAATCGAAAAAGAGAGAGACCTCCCTCCCTCTCTCCTCCTACCATAAGAAACATTAAAGTCACGACTTCCAATAAATATGATATCTTGTCTGCTGATGTTTCTGAACAACTAGAAGGTAAATTGAACCAATCAGAAATTCAAGTTGAGGTCCACCATCCTCCTCAACAATTAGATCAAAAGGACACAAAGAAAAAGAGAAACACAAAACCCACTATATCAAGATCCTCTCTAGAGTTACCTCCGGGAAACATTGTTAGATCAAATAGTGCCATTGGGAAGACTTCATCTAAGGTGTCTTCCAAAAAATAAAACATAGTTTTTTCCTCCATTCTGCAATGGAATTGCCAGGGTTTAAGGGCGAAATATGAACAACTTAAGCTCCTCATACGTGAGCACTCCCCTATAACAGTATGTCTACAAGAAAGCAAGCTCGATGCTAATACTCCTTGTCCTCGAGAGTATGTTAGCTATAGGACACCATATGATCAACGAGCAGGGAGCCATGGGGGAAGTCTTATATACATTCGTCGAGATGTTCCCCAAATATCTTTGTCTATCTGTACCCCTCTGCAGGCAGTGGCTGTACAGATTGATATAGGGAGAAAATACACAATCTGTTCTCTTTACTTGCCTCCAAATGATAACATCTCATATGATAATATAGTAGAGGTGATTAAACAACTCCCACAACCCTTTATCTTACTAGGAGACCTTAATAGTAGACATCCTTTATGGGGTGATGTTTTAGCAAATGCAAGGGGTAATATTATATCGTCAATTTTGGAGAATGAAGATGTCGGACTCCTCAATACAGGAGAGCCCACACATTTTCATGTACAGACAGGTACCTTGTCCTGCATTGACCTATCAGTTGCAAGCTCTAACTGTCTTCTCGATTTTAATTGGAGAACATTAGATGATTGGCATACTAGTGATCATGCACCAATCATTATAAACACCAACAATGGTCCACCTTTACAAAGATCACCTCGATGGAATCTTGATAAGGCGGACTGGAATAGATTTCGGGAGTTAAGTGAAATTGAAGGAAATGCAGAACAGTTTGAAAGTGTTGATGATGCCATAGACTTACTTAATGGAACTCTTCACACAGCAGGAGTGAATTCCATTCCCAAAACAACTGGGATATTCAGCCGACGACCAGTCCCCTGGTGGTCGTCAGAACTAACTGCCCTGCACAGAGCCACAAGAAAGTCTTTAACTCGATTGCGCATGCACCGTAATGAGGAGAATTTAGTCATTTACAAGAAATGTAGAGCACAGTTCCGCCGTGCCATGAAAGAAGCTAGGCGCCAGTCTTGGATGTCCTTTGTTTCCTCCATTAACAGTAGAACACCAACATCATCTGTGTGGAGGAAAGTAAAAAAGATAGCAGGAAAATTCACCCCAAACCCACCACCAGTGTTAAAGATAAATGGCCAGTATATGACTGGAGCAACCGAAGTTAGCAATGCCCTGGCTGACCATTTCTCAAATGTATCGTGCAAGTGTCAAGCAGCTCCTGGTCACCAGTATAGGAGCAATGAAGAAAAGAAAGTTTTAAACTTCGCAACAAGAAAGCAAGAGTCATACAATTCTCCTTTTACTGAAAGAGAATTTGATTCTGCTCTTGCTACTTGTAACGATACAGCCCCTGGACCCGATGGAATTCCATATGCAATGATTAAACATGTACCTTATAATACAAAGTTATTTATTTTAAGCATTTTTAATAGAATATGGCATGATCATAGTTATCCAAGTGTTTGGGAACTAGCCATTATTTTAGCCTTTTTAAAACCCGGTAAGGACAAGTTTTTAGCAGCAAACTACCGACCTATTGCATTGACATCTTGTTTATGTAAAATCATGGAGAAGATGGTCAATGCAAGACTGATTTGGTACCTTGAAAAGAAGAATATTTTATCACCCATTCAATGTGGATTCAGGAAAATGCACTCAACGACTGATGTGCTGATACAACTTGAGTCCTCCATTTGTGAAGCCTTTGCTTCCAAACAGCACCATGTTACAGTTTTTTTTGA
The DNA here is from genome assembly GCF_036898095.1 of Palaemon carinicauda. Taxonomy (NCBI): domain Eukaryota; kingdom Metazoa; phylum Arthropoda; class Malacostraca; order Decapoda; family Palaemonidae; genus Palaemon; species Palaemon carinicauda. The sequence continues at coordinate 43,789,093 of NC_090767.1, forward strand.
TCTTGAAAAGGCATATGATACCACATGGAGATACGGTATACTTAAAAGAATCCATGAGTGCGGATTGAGAGGTGAGCTACCACTATTCATCCAGTCATTTCTTTCACATAGAGTTTTCCAAGTGAGAGTTGGGGAAGCTCTATCACAGAGTAAATGCCAGGAAGAAGGAGTTCCTCAGGGGAGTGTGCTGAGTGTAACCCTTTTTGCACTAGCAATTAATGGGATATCCTCAGTCATTCCCCGGGATGTTCTTGCAACATTATTTGTGGATGATCTCTCCATATCATTTGCTGGAGCCAGAATGGCAATGGTTGAGAGAAAAATCCAACTCTCTATTGATAAAATTATCCATTGGGCCGATATGAATGGATTTAAGTTCTCAACAAGTAAAACTACAATTGTCCATTTCTGTCGTATACGGGGAGTACATCCAGACCCGGATATATACATCAAAGGTCAACGGATCCCATGTGCAAGTGAAGCCAAATTTTTAGGGTTGATATTTGATTGTAGGCTTACATGGGTTTCTCACTTAAAAACATTAAAAGCTAAATGTGTTGAAGCTATGAATCTTTTAAAAGTCTTGTCCCATACATCATGGGGGGCAGACCGCAATACAATTTTAAAATTATACAAGGCCTTGATATTTTCCAAAATTAGTTATGGATGCGAAATATACTCCTCAGCAACCCCAAGCCGGTTAAAAATACTAGATTCAATACATCATGCTAGCATTAGATTGTCCACAGGAGCCTTTAGAACCTCCCCTATCACAAGTCTCCTTGTTGATGCTGGGGAGTTGCCTCTGGACCTTTACCGAATGTCCTCTATTATTCGGTATTGGTTTAGATTGCAAAGACTCCCCAATTCTTCAGCCTTTCAAACTGCAAGCCTTGTAAGGAACTCAACCTACTTTGAGTTGCACCCAAAATCTCCTCAACCCTTTGGGTTTCGGGTTAACCAATTATTAAACAATCTGGATATGATTAGAAATAAGGTGCTTCCATTCAAGGTATCATCAACGCCTCCATGGAAATTACCTGACATATCTTTTTGTAGATACTTTATTGGAGTTAAGAAGAATTTGACTGACTTAGAATCCAGGTCTCTTTTTATGGAACATGTCGAAGAACATAGGGGATCGACTTTTATATATACTGATGGCTCCAAATCTGATGCTGGCGTTGGATTTGGAGTACATAGTAATGATTTTAATTGTAGAGGTGCACTTCCTCTAACAGCTTCCATATTTACTGCCGAACTGTATGGCATATTAACCGCTATTGAGAAAATAGCTTTGGAAAAGGAGGGTAATTTTACAATTTTTAGTGATGCAAGGAGTGTTCTTCAAGCTTTAGAAGTTTTTAATTCTAGTAACCCTCTAGTTTTAAAGATTTTAGAATGGCTTTTTATTATTGGACGGAAAGGTATAACTGTTCGATTTTGTTGGGTTCCAGCACATGTAGGTGTGTCTGGGAATGAGAAGGCAGATTTACTGGCGAAGAATGCGGCATCCGAGTTGCTACCAAGGAGGTATCCCATTCCATGTAACGATTTCCTACCTTACATCAAGAAATTGGTATGTGATAAATGGCAACAGCACTGGGATAGTCAAGATGGCAATAAAATGAGGGAAGTAACAAATATCATATCACCTTGGAGGTATAACATGATTCCCCGAAAATGGGAGACGACTCTTTGTCGTCTCCGTATTGGTCACACACGGTTGACACACGAGTTTCTGCTGAAGGGCCAACACCAACCGTATTGCGAGGACTGCTTAGTACCTTTAACAGTGAGGCATTTGTTGACCGAATGCCCTAATTTTACTAACTTAAGAAATAGATATCTGTTTGAGGCTCGAGGTGAGGATGGCAGGTTTATCCTTGCCAAGATTCTTGGACATGATGTGTCTTACTATGCGAGCGGAATTTTTAGATTTATTTCAGAAGCAGGTCTTCTGAAAACTATTTAACTATTGTAAGGACTTCTTAATTTTTTTTATGGTTTTAATCGAATTTGCTTTTAATTTTCATATACAGTAAATGGTATCGGCGTCAATGACCTTAGATGTCAGGATGCCAGAAAACTTTCAATCAATCAATCAATCTGGAATGCTCGGTTCTTTGGTCCACGGATCAGAAGGAACTCCATTTAAGGCAAGTAACATCTCTCTTTTGACGAGATTTGTGCAAGGAAAAATGAATGTCTTGGTGGACTGCCTCAGCAGAAGAGGATAAGTCATCTCCATGGAGTGGACGTTGCACAAGACTGTGTGCGACAAGCTATGGATGACATGGGGTCAACCCACCATAGATCTTTTTGCGACTTCACTGACAAAGAGGCTCTCGACTTACTGCTTTCCAGTTCCAGATCCAGAGGCAGCCCACATAGACGCTTTCCTGCTGGACTGGTCTCACCTGGACGTTTATGCCTTTCCACCTTTCAAGATCCTAAACAAGGTGCTGCAGAAGTTCACCTCTCACGAAGGGACCAGGTTGACGTTGGTTGCTCCACAATGGCCCGCGAGAGAGTGGTTCACAGAGGTACTTCTATGGCTGGTAGACGTTCCAAGAAGTCTGCCGTTGCGGATGGATCTCTTGCGACAGCCTCACGTAAAGAGATTTCATCAAAGCCTCCCCACGCTTCGTCTAACTGCCTTCAGACTATCGAAAGACACTCTTGAGCTCGAGGGTTTTCGAAGGATGCAGCTAGAGCGATCGCGAGGGCTAGAAGATCCTCTACCATCAGGATCTATCAGTCGAAATGGGAGGTATTTAGAGACTGGTGCAAGTCGTCCTCTATTTCCTCATCCAAGTGCCTCTGTAGCGCAGATAGCGGATTTTCTGCTTTATCTGAGAAACGGTCGCTCCCTCTCTGCATCCACCATTAAAGGCTACAGAAGCATGTTAGCTTCTGTTTTCAGGCATAGGGGTTTGGATCTTTCTAATAACAAAGATCTCCAAGACCTGCTTAAGTCTTTCGAGACTTCCAAGGAGCGTCATATTTCGACTCCTGCTTGGCACTTGGACGTGTCCTACAGTTCCTTATGTCAGACAGGTTTGAACCATTAAATTCAGCCTCCCTGAAGGATCTTACCCTCAAGACACTTTTTTTTTGGTGAGCTTGGCTTCGGCTAAAAGGGTTAGTGAGATACATGCTTTTAGCAAGAACATCAGCTTCTCCACTAATAAAGCAGTATGCGCTCTTCAACTTGGTTTTTTGCCCGAGAATGAACTTCCGTCTCGTCCTTGGCCTAAATCATTTGAAATCCCAGTCTTTCTGAGATTGTGGGGAATGAAGTTGAAAGAGTGCTGTGCCCCGTTAGAGCTCTTAAATTTTATTTATCCAGAGCTAAACCGCTACGAGATTGTTCAGAGGCTTTATGGTGCTCCGTTAAAAAGCCCTCTTTGCCCATGTCTAAGAATGCGTGGTCTTATTTTATTAGACTTTTGATTCGGGAGGCACACTCTCATTTAAGTGAGAAGGATCGTAATTTACTTAAAGTCAAGGCTCATGAAGTCAGAGCGATAGCAACTTCAGTAGCGTTTAAGCAAAATAGATCCATTAAAAGTATTATGGACGCGACCTTTTGGAGAGGCAAGTCGGTATTCGCTTCATATTACTTGAAAGATGTCCAGACTCTTTATGAGGACTGCTACACACTGGGACCATTCGTAGCAGCGAGTGCAGTAGTGGGTGAAGGCTCTACCACTACATTCCCTTAATCCCAATATCCTTTTAATCTACTCTTGAAATTTTTAATCTTATTTTGGGTTGTACGGGAGACTAAGAAGTCTTTCGCAATCTTTTTGATTTGGCGGGTGGTCAAAATGTTGTTTCTTGAGAGCGCCCAGATTAAGGGTATTGATGAGGTCCTGTTATAGGGGTGTTCGCCCTGGATATAACAGCTCTTGGGAGTCTTTCAGCATCCTGAGAGGATGGCTGGGCTTCGTGAGGAAAGCGGACTAATGAGGCAGAGTAATCATCAGAGTCAGCTTCCTTACCAGGTACCTGTACTTAAGTTTGTTTTTATGAAATATTTGTCAAAAACTCTTGAGCATATACGCCTTTATTGTTATAATACTGGTCTCTACCCACCACCATGGGTGTGAATCAGCTATTTATATATTCACCGGCTAAGTTTAATGTTTAAAAATGATATTTTCATTATAAAATGAATTTTTGAATATACTTACCCAGTGAATATATAATATTTAAGGCCCTCCCTTCCTCCCCAATAGAGACCCTGCGGACTGAGAAGAACTGGAGTGGTTGAGAAGTATATGCGGTATCTGGCCGATAGTCGGCGCTGGTGGGCACACCCGCAACCTTCATGGCGATCGTTCGCGAGTTTTTTGGAATCTGTCGGGCCGTCGGAGACGTCACCTATTTATATATTCACCGGTTGAGTATATTCAAAAATTTATTTTATAATGAAAATATCATTTTAAACAAAAAAAAATATGATAGGTTACAACATGTATACTCTTCAGACTTTTAAAACCTTCCCTCTAACTTGATGCATACTAAACTAAAACAGGCACAAATATTAAAATGTTAGAATATTAAAGTAAAAAATAAAGATTGTTACTGTACTCACCACAAAAGAAGTTGAAGAAAAACTTGAATGATGATGGCGATGAATTTGCTGCACAGTAGAAATGATGATGATGAAGCTGTTGATGTCTTCTACTGTGCAGCCAATGATAGTATTTTACGTCTCTTCAGACGGAGGTGTCTTTTCCTGGGACACCTCTTCAACTTCTTCCTGGGAAACTTCTTCAATTTCTTCCGAAGGCGTATTAGCAGGAGGAACTGGCTCTTTTTTTGCGAGGCTGGAAGAACATTGTGATCGTAAGTTGGTGCCGGTGCTTCTTTTTTCGCTCTAAGAGCATCCAGTAGGAGTCATGTCTTCATCGATTTTGTTGCAGAATTGCATAGAACGAACTATATCCTCGTCCCACTCTTGCAACATTTCTTTCACCACCTTTATATGGTTGCAGACCTTGGCAAGCCGTTCTAATGTTAAGCCCGTTTCTTCGACATTTTCTTGAGTCTCTTCCTGTGTTTCGCTCTCTTCACTGGCCGATTTCGTCAGGTCTTCTAGGTCTGCGTCAGTTAGCGGCTGGGAATGGCAATCCAACAACTCGTCGACGTCTTCAGTCGTCATGTCGCCAAACCCATCACCTCCAATTATCGCAGCCAAGTGCACAGATTTGCGTATTGCAGAGTGTTGGATTTCCGACGGAGTAAATCCCTCGGCGTCGTAAACAATCTGGGGCCACAACTTCTTCTAGCTCGCATTAACGGTTGCTGGTTTCATTTCTTGCAGTGCCTTCTGAATGTTCTGCAGGCACGTGGCTATTGTGTACTTCCGCCAGTACGCCTTCAAATTAAAATCTTCATCTTCATCTTCTTGGGCAGCATCCACACACGCAACGAGGTCCGCCAAGTTATTCTTCGTGTAGAGGGCCTTGAACGCCCTGATAACCCCCTGGTCCATCGGTTGAATTAATGACGTGGTGTTGGGTGGCAGGAACTCAACCTGAACGCCCTCACGCGACAGGTCAGTTGCGTGTCCACCAGCGTTATCCATAAGGAGAAGGATCTTAAATGGCAAGCCCTTCTCTAAGAGATATTGACTGACTTGCGGGATGAAACATTTGTGGAACCAGTTGGAGGTCAGCATCTTCGTAATCCATGCTTTTGGATTATGTATCCAGTACACGGGAAGGAGATTCTAATTTTTTTTTTTTCAAAGCGCGAGGATTTTTCGACTTGTAAATAAGCCCCGGCTTTAGCAAAAATCCAGCAGCATTGCCACACATCACGAGGGTAACGCGATCCTTGAATGCTTTAAAGCCAGAGGCTTTGGCTTCATCTTTGAACAGGAAAGTTCGCGACGGCATTCTCTTCCAAAACAAGCCGGTCTCATCCATATTAAAGACTTGTTCCGGCTTGTATCCACCTTTGGCGATAATATTCTTGAACGTCTCGTTCACGTAAGTTTCAGGAGCGGCAGTGTCAGCGGAAGCAGCCTCGCCATGCAGGGAAACGCTTTTCCGGGCGAAGCGTTTCTGAAACTTCGCGAACCATTTTTTGCTGGCGGAAAAACGTTTCTGATGCTGGGAATCAGTGGATGTCCCTGGTTGAGGTTCATCTACATCATCATGTTCTTCAGCTTGGTCGCCATCGTCGTCTTGAGGTTCCTTTGCCGCAAAATTCTCATACAAGCTCAAAGCCTTGGTTTGGATGGTGTTCGTATCCAAGGCTATGTTCTTCTGGCAGTCGGCAATCCAGACTGCTAAAGCACCTTCCATACTTACGATCATTTTATTACGCGTGGTAAAGACTCTCTTCGCTGATCTGCTAATGGTAATGGTAGCCGTTTTTCTAATGTTCTCCTCGTCCTTCTTGATATAGCTAACGGTGGATTCGTTCACTCCAAAATGGCGGGCTGCGGCCTCGTAACTTCTACCGTCTTTTAACATACCGAGAAGCGTCACCTTCTCAGCAATCGTCATCATCTTTCGGTGGCGTTTAGGCTCGCTACCAGCCTTAGTAGAAGCAGAACACTTGGGAGCCATTGTACAGTAGGGTTTAACAGAAAGTTCAACAAAAAGTTCAACTTGAAACAGTCACGCACAGCACAGATTAAAGTTCACAATAACTGAACAACATCTACACAGCGATACGGCAGGAGACAAAGTGACCGCGAAAAGATACTGCATGTTGGAGAAGCGGTCAAAACACCAATCACAGGCTAGATTACAAAACTTGGGTTCTGATTCGTCATCTATCAGCGCTTGAACCAATCACAATCCGTCTTATATGCTACGTAGGTTACCAATTCAAAGTACAAGGTACCCTACGTATACAGTAATGATGATAATAATAATAATAATAATAATAAATAATGATAATAGTAATAGTAATAATAATAATAATAATAATAATAATAATAATAACTAACAATAATAATTTTAATAACAACAACAACAATAATAATGATAATAATAATAATAATAATAATACAGCTCTCTCTCTCTTTCTCTCTCTCTCTTTCTCTCTCTCTCTCTCTCTCTCTCTCTCTCTCTCTCTCTCTCTCTCTCTCTCTCTCTCTCTCTCTCTCTCTGTCAGAAGTCTTTTGGAGATAGGACGAATATTTCCTTGAAAATAATCTATTTTCTTGTATAAAAAATAAACTGAATTATCATTTTCTTTTATCGTTAAAATACAGTATCAATTTTCAGTAAAAAATACATTAAGAAAAGCTTTGATATCTGTCGAGTTCATATTATATGGCTGGTGACGTCACATCACTGGTGGAAAGAAACTGGGCAATACAGTGATTTCCTTCCAATAGGCTAACGATTAACATTAGTATTCCCATCATGGAAATATTAAGTAACGATACAAAGTATTTTGCGGGTCTGTATCGGTTGTCATGAGTACTACGTAGCGTAAATTTGACTGTACGCTAGTTTTATTTAATCTGATAATAGATTGATGTTTATCTAAGGAAAGTGTACTAATAGGACAAATATTTTTTTGAAAACGATACATTTCCTTTTTTCATTATGAAAATGAAATACTTTTGCTCGGTAAGTTAGTACTTTCTTTTCATTTCTTGCCAGGAAAAAAATGAATTTACATATTTTGTAAGTAATTTTTTTAGTAGCAATTACGTGATGTGTCTTGTGACGTTATGTATCTGGCGGAAGCACGCTGACAAAGCGAATGATTTCCTTTCATTGTTACCGAGTAATCTTATTACAGCATTCTCCTCATCGAAACACCGAGTAATATCAAGTGTTTTAGTGGTCTGTATCATTAGTTATGAGATTAGTACAACTTACCATAAATTTAAAAAAAAAAGTGTGATGTCATATTTCTGGCGGAAAGCGAGAGGCAAATCAAGTGATTTCCTTCCAATGCGTTACTATTCCAATAATCAAACATCGAATAAGGATATACAGAATTATTTGATAGTTTTCAAAGAAATATGAAGATTTATCTGAATTAAAAATCGAGAGAGAGAGAGAGAGAGAGAGAGAGAGAGAGAGAGAGAGAGAGAGAGAGAGAGAGAGAGAGAGAGAGAGAGAGAGAGAGAGAGAGAGAGTGTTTTTCGTACGTAAATGTAGATTTTAAACAAAAAAATATGATAGGTTATAACACGTATATTCAGACTTTTAAAACCTTCCCTTTAACTTAATGCATACTAAACTAAAACAGGCACAAATATTAAAATGTTAGAATATTAAAGTAAAACATTAATAAAAATAATAAAGATTGTTACTGTAATCACCACGAAAAAAGTTGAAGAAAAGCTCGAATGATGATGGCGAGGAATTTGCTGCACAGTAGAAATGATGATGATGAAGCTGATGATGTCTTCTACTGTGCAGCCAATGATAGTATTTTACGTCTCTTCAGACGGAGGTGTCTTTTCCTGGGACACCTCTTCAACTTCTTCCTGGGACACTTCTTCAATTTCTTCCGAAGGCGTAGTTGCAGGAGGAACTGGCTCTTTTTTGCGAGGCTGGAAGAACATTGTGATCGTAAGTTGCTGCCGGTGCTTCTTTTTTCGCTCGAAGAGCATCCTGTAGGGAGTCATGATGTCATCGATCTTGTTGCAGAATTGCATAGACCGAACCATATCCTCGTGTCACTCTTGCGACATTTCTTTCACCTCCTACACATGGTTGCAGAACTTGGCAAGCCGTTCTAATGTTAAGCCCGTTTCTTCGACATTTTCTTGGGTCTCTTCCTGCGTTTCACTGTCTTCTTCACTGGCCGATTTCGTCAGGTCTTCTAGTTCTGTGTCAGTTAGCAGCTGGGAATGGCAGTCCCAACAACTCGTCGACGTCTTCAGTCGTCATGTCGCCAAACCCATCGCCTCCAATTATCGCAGCCAAGTGCACAGATTTGCGTATTGCAGAGTGTTGAATCTCAGACGGTGTAAATCCCTCGGCGTCGTAAACAATCTGGGGCCACAACTTCCTCCAGCTCGCATTAACGGTTGCAGGTTTAATTTCTTGCAGTGCCTTCGGAATGTTCTGCAGGCACGTGGCTATTGTGTACTTCCGCCAGTACGCCTTCAAATTAAAATTTTCATCTTCATCTTCTTGGGCAGCATCCACACACGCAACGAGGTCCGCCAAGTTATTCTTCGTGTAGAGGGCCTTGAACGCCCTGATAACCCCCTGGTCCATCGGTTGAATTAATGACGTGGTGTTGGGTGGCAGGAACTCAACCTGAACGCCCTCACGCGACAGGTCAGTTGCGTGTCCACCAGCGTTATCCATAAGGAGAAGGATCTTAAATGGCAAGCCCTTCTCTAAGAGATATTGACTGACTTGCGGGATGAAACATGGGTGGAACCAGTTGGAGGTCAGCATCTTTGTAATCCATGCTTTTGGATTATGTATCCAGTACACGGGAAGGAGATTCTAATTTTTTTTTTTTCAAAGTGCGAGGATTTTTCGACTTGTAAATAAGCCCCGGCTTTAGCAAAAATCCAGCAGCATTGCCACACATCACGAGGGTAACGCGATCCTTGAATGCTTTAAAGCCAGAGGCTTTGGCTTCATCTTTGAACAGGAAAGTTTGCGACGGCATTCTCTTCCAAAACAAGCCGGTCTCATCCATATTAAAGACTTGTTCTGGCTTGTATCCACCTTTGGCGATAATATTCTTGAACGTCTCGTTCACGTAAGTTTCAGGAGCGGCAGTGTCAGCGGAAGCAGCCTCGCCATGCAGGGAAACGCTTTTCAGGGCGAAGCGTTTCTGAAACTTCGCGAACCATTTTTTGCTGGCGGAAAAACGTTTCTGATGCTGGGAATCAGTGGATGTCCCTGGTTGAGGTTCATCTACATCATCATCTTCAGCATGGTCGCCATCGTCGTCTTGAGGTTCCTTTGCCGCAAAATTCTCATACAAGCTCAAAGCCTTGGTTTGGATGGTGTTCGTATCCAAGGCTATGTTCTTCTGGCAGTCGGCAATCCAGACTGCTAAAGCACCTTCCATACTTACGATCGTTTTATTACGCGTGGTAAAGACTCTCTTCGCTGATCTGCTAATGGTAATGGTAGCCGTCTTTCTAATGTTCTCCTCGTCCTTCTTGATATAGCGAACGGTGGATTCGTTCACTCCAAAATGGCGGGCTGCGGCCTCGTAACTTCTACCGTCTTTTAACATACCGAGAAGCGTCACCTTCTCAGCAATCGTCATCATCTTTCGGTGGCGTTTAGGCTCACTACCAGCCTTAGTAGAAGCAGAACACATGGGAGCCATTGTACAGTAGGGTTTAACAGAAAGTTCAACAAAAAGTTCAACTTGAAACAGTCACGCACAGCACAGATTAAAGTTCACAATAACTGAACAACATCTACACAGCGATACGGCAGGAGACAAAGTGACCGCGAAAAGATACTGCGTGTTGGAGAAGCGGTCAAAACACCAATCACAGGCTAGATTACAAAACTTGGGTTCTGATTCGTCATCTATCAGCGCTTGAACCAATCACAATCCGTCTTATATGCTACGTAGGTTACCAATTCAAAGTACAAGGTACCCTACGTATACAGTAATGATGATAATAATAATAATAATAATAATAAATAATGATAATAGCAATAGTAATAATAATAATAATAATAATAATAATAATAATAATAATAATAATAATAATAACTAACGATAATAATTTTAATAACAACAACAACAATAATAATGATAATAATAATAATAATAATACAGCTCTCTTTCTCTCTCTCTCTCTCTCTCTCTCTCTCTCTCTCTCTCTCTCTCTCTCTCTGTCAGAAGTCTTTTGGAGATAGGACGAATAGTTCCTTGAAAATAATCTATTTTCTTGTATAAAAAATAAACTGAATTATCATTTTCTTTTATCGTTAAAATACAGTATTAATTTTCAGTAAAAAATACATTAAGAAAAGCTTTGATATCTGTCGAGTTCATATTATATGGCTGGTGACGTCACATCACTGGTGGAAAGAAACTGGGCAATACAGTGATTTCCTTCCAATAGGCTAACGATTAACATTAGTATTCCCATCATGGAAATATTAAGTAACGATACAAAGTATTTTGTGGGTCTGTATCGGTTGTCATGAGTACTACGTAGCGTAAATTTGACTGTACGCTAGTTTTATTTAATCTGATGATAGATTGATGTTTATCTAAGGAAAGTATACTAATAGGACAAATATTTTTTTGAAAATGATACATTTCCTTTTTTCATTATGAAAATGAAATACTTTTGCTCGGTAAGTTAGTACTTTCATTTCATTTCTTGCCAGGAAAAAAATGAATTTACATATTTTGTAAGTAATTTTTTTTAGTAGCAATTACGTGATGTGTCTTGTGACGTTATGTATCTGGCGGAAGCACGCTGACAAAGCGAATGATTTCCTTTCATTGTTACCGAGTAATCTTATTACAGCATTCTCCTCATCGAAACACCGAGTAATAATATCAAGTGTTTTAGTGTTCTGTATCATTAGTTATGAGATTAGTACAACTTACCATAAATTTAAAAAAAAAGTGTGATGTCATATTTCTGGCGGAAGGCGAGAGGCAAATCAAGTGATTTCCTTCCAATGCATTACTATTCCAATAATCAAACATCGAATAAGGATATACGGAATTATTTGATAGTTTTCAAAGAAATATGAAGATTTATCTGAATTAAAAATAGAGAGAGAGAGAGAGAGAGAGAGAGAGAGAGAGAGAGAGAGAGAGAGAGAGAGAGAGAGAGAGAGAGAGAGAGAGAGAGAGAGAGAGAGAGAGAGAGAGAGAGAGTGTGTGTGGTGTGTGTGTGTGTTTTACGTACGTAAATGTAGATTTTAAACAAAAAAATATGATAGGTTATAACACGTATATTCAGACTTTTAAAACCTTCCCTTTAACTTAATGCATACTAAACTAAAACAGGCACAAATATTAAAATGTTAGAATATTAAAGTAAAACATTAATAAAAAAAATAAAGATTGTTACTGTAATCACCACGAAAAAAGTTGAAGAAAAGCTCGAATGATGATGGCGAGGAATTTGCTGCACAGTAGAAATGATGATGATGAAGCTGATGATGTCTTCTACTGTGCAGCCAATGATAGTATTTTACGTCTCTTCAGACGGAGGTGTCTTTTCCTGGGACACCTCTTCAACTTCTTCCTGGGACACTTCTTCAATTTCTTCCGAAGGCGTAGTTGCAGGAGGAACTGGCTCTTTTGTGCGAGGCTGGAAGAACATTGTGATCGTAAGTTGCTGCCGGTGCTTCTTTTTTCGCTCGAAGAGCATCCTGTAGGGAGTCATGATGTCATCGATCTTGTTGCAGAATTGCATAGACCGAACCATATCCTCGTGTCACTCTTGCGACATTTCTTTCACCTCCTTCACATGGTTGCAGAACTTGGCAAGTCGTTCTAATGTTAAGCCCGTTTCTTCGACATTTTCTTGGGTCTCTTCCTGCGTTTCACTGTCTTCTTCACTGGCCGATTTCGTCAGGTCTTCTAGTTCTGTGTCAGTTAGCAGCTGGGAATGGCAGTCCCAACAACTCGTCGACGTCTTCAGTCGTCATGTCGCCAAATCCATCGCCTCCAATTATCGCAGCCAAGTGCACAGATTTGCGTATTGCAGAGTGTTGAATCTCAGACGGTGTAAATCCCTCGTCATCGTAAACAATCTGGGTCCACAACTTCTTCCAGCTTGCATTGACAGTAGCAGGTTTAATTTCTTGCAGTGCCTTCTGGATGTTCTGCAGGCACGTGGCTATTGTGTACTTCCGCCAGTACGGATTCAAATTAAAATTTTCATCTTCATCTTCTTGGGCAGCATCCACACACGCAACGAGGTCCGCCAAGTTATTCTTCGTGTAGAGGGCCTTGAACGCCCTGATAACCCCCTGGTCCATCGGTTGAATTAATGAAGTGTTGAGTGGCAGGAACTCAACCTGAATGCCCTCATGCGACAGATCAGTTGCGTGTCCACCAGCGTTATCCATAAGGAGAAGGATCTTAAATGGCAAGCCCTTCTCTACGAGATATTTGCTGACGTGCGGGATAAAACACTGGTGGAACCAGTTAGAGGTCAGCATTTTTGTAATCCATGCTTTTTGATTATGCATCCAGTACATGGGAAGGAGATTCTTTATTTTTATTTTTCAAAGCGCGAGGATTTTTCAACTTGTAAATAAGCCCCCGCTTTAGCAAAAATCCAGCAGCATTGCCACACATCACGAGGGTAACTCGATTTCGAATGCTTTAAAGCCAGAGGCTTTGGCTTCTATAAATAGGAAAGTTCACGACGGCATTCTCATCCAAAACAAGCCGGTCTCATCCATATTAAACTCTTGTTCTGGCTTGTATCCACCTTCAGCGATAATGTTCTTGAACGTCTCGTTCGCGTAAGTTGCAGCAG
>NC_090767.1:43810036-43874408 GCF_036898095.1 Palaemon carinicauda
TTGGTCTCCACTCACATCTTCTGATGCATACGCCAATCCCTCACCTGCCACAGATGTTACCCTGAGATTTTCGGTTGCAGCTGATCTTGTACCGTCCATCCTTACTCTGCTCAGAGTAGGAGGAGGTACTGCACTTGCTAGGGTTTTTAAATGCTCTGCATATGCTGCAACCTTATGTCTATATTTAAGAGTCTTTCTCTTTGTGTGTACGCTTTCAAGCGTACGCCAAGGAAAAACTCGCTGCACAATACTTTTATTTATGTGGTGGTCATCTTTATTGTCCACCTCGAACTTGATCATAGAGATCTCGTCGTCCGAGGTCCAGTCGAGTCGGCCCCCCACATGGCTTTCCCGACTGGCCCCGGTGGGCTCAACAGTCATTTTTGGTTTTACCACCTTGCACTCCTCCTCCTCCTTTCCTTTAGCATTTTTCAGTAAGTCCTGATATTGTTTGGACTTACGTTTGCCACTTATAGAGTTCACTGATCTTTCATTCAATACGCACTCCTGTATTTTTGCATTTATAAAAGGATGGCCCAAGTTAGAAACTTCGAACTGGGCCATCAAGTTGAGCTCTTCTGGGGCCCAGGGCTTATTTCGCTGGTCTTCTAGGCGTTTTATGGCCCCCTCGTGAAAATCAAGAGCGTGAGCTCTTCTCTCATGCAGACGCCTGCCTGCGAAGGACTTAAACACCTTACCACAATGGGGGCAGGTGGGAGACCGATCGGTGCTCTCGGCCACGCCTTGGGCACTGTTGGACGGCCCTTCCAATCGGCTAGTTAATTGGCCGGCGACGGGGGCACTCTGGTTGTGAGTGCTCCCGTTGGCGGAGGGTTGACCCATACGCCGGCTTTCCCCTTCTTCAGGGGTGGAATGACCAGCAGCCTCTCCCGAGGGATTGGCTGGGCAAGTTGGATCTACTGAATGGCCCCCAAGATCCATACTGCAGGCCCATTGGATTGGTCACTATCAGTAAACTGATCTTGCCTACCCGTCTCGGATCACAGTGGGACGGAACTGGTAACTTAGCAAGGGGGACCTAAGGTTCTTAATTGATCCCCCTCCCCGACTCTCGGTTGCAACTCTCAGAATCCCTGACCAAAGGACTGGTGAAGCGGAACCGCACCAGTTGATAAGGATTGAGGAAACGAAAGCACTCGAAAATGGCGGTTTAAGCCTGTCTAAATGCTCCCGACCACCCCCCCCCTTTTTTTTTTTTTTTTTCTCCGGACTAGCGTTTGCAGGAGAGCAGCACTACTTCACCATTTTCCTGGTCTTACCACGCTCTTGCTCTCCCTGGCTAGTCCTCTTTTCCTACCTCGATGATAGATCCACTGTCACGATGCTAGCTAAGGAAGCGCAGAACCCACTTGATGACGACGAACAGCTGCGCTTCCTCCGGCATTATATCTCCACTCAACAGGAGTTCGAAGTTCTTGTACTCTTGGAGGAACGTCGAAAGGGTGGTCAATCTTCATGGTCGATGCTCCTACGAAACGTCGCCTCCGCCCGACATGCCCATATAATTTGCGTATATAGACAGTCCTCCTTCCAGAATCTTCACAGTCATCAGGTCCAGGTCTCCAAGTCGTAGCTTCAGCTTCTGGCATAAGCTGACGGTTCCTCGCGACAGTACTCCTCGCCAGTTCCCGGTGATCGCCCTTACTGAGGCTACTGTTGCCGTGAAGGTCTCCACGGCCTCCTTGATGGAAGTGGTGTTATACTTCGCGATTTTCGCGGCATCGAAAGAGTCGAGAGGTCGTACGTTGGCATCTGCGTTGATTTGGCAGTCAATAACGATTGACTCCCGGTCGTTCCAGACAACGAGGTCTGGTTTTCTGAGCCCTTGATTCGTTGGGATGGGGGGTTCATCCACTACATTGTACCCTGCTTCGATGGCCTTCTTCTTGATGAAGCACTTGATGGAGTCGTGCCTCTTAATCCTCCATGGCTGAACGGCTGGACACGTCTGTTGGATATGGTGCAGGGTAGCGGGGGCGTTGCAACCAAGATCGCAGCGGTTGCTCTGCTGTCTGCCTCTCGCACTCCGGGCCGGGGTTGTTAAAAGTACCAGTTTGAGTTTGAGGGCATTGCAGAATGTTCCCCCTTTCAACAGACTGTTTCCAGCGTCCAACCATTTGGGTCGTAGTCCGAAGGGCGCCTCCCTCAGACCACACCCATCGACAGTCAAGTATAGCCTTTCTCCCCAGTCAATGTTTGCGGGGGCCGGGTGTTGTTCGGCTAACTCAGCAGCAATTCCCGCTACCAAAGGGTCTGGAGATCTGGCTAGTCGATTATAGCAATCATGCAGGGCTTTAGGGATACCCTCGGTAAAGTTGTAAATACCTAGGCCCCCTGCTGCTGAACCTGCATAGAAAGCTCCTAGTGGAGTATCACCGGGCAAGTGCAAGCACATCCGGGTGAACTTCCTTATCTCATTATCAACCCCTTTGAGGTGATACTTTTTCAATTGACCATGGACGGCTATGTGTGATAGCCGTGGTATCAGCACCGTTTTTAAGGCCCAAAACTTCTGCTGAGGCTTCAGAGGCGCTGTCTGGAGGTTCCCCAGTTCCATTTTGGCCTTGCCGATCAATTTCGTCCCGTTCACGTTTGCCACCAGTCCGACGTCTACCCCAAGATATTTGTAAAAGCCGTCAGGACTTGTGACCGGAAGGTGTTGATCTCCGTACGTGAAGGGACGGGTATCTACGTACCAGGTCTTCCTTTGGCGATCACCAACGATACCAGCTGTGGCACACTTCCTTAAGCCTGGCTCAAGGCCGAGCTTAGCAGACTCATCCAGCAATCTGGTGACCGAAGATTTTAAACCCTCTCTCGTCTGTGCCACAACCACAATATCATCAGCGAACGCCAGATACTTAATGAGCTCCCCTCTAAGCGTTGCCCCTACGCCTTCGGGGAGTCTCGCAAGTGCATAGTCGAGGGCTAAGTTGAATAGCAAGGGAGATAGAGGATCCCCCTGCATAACGCCTCGAGTAATGTCAATTTCAATCCCAGCTACCTCCGTGCTGATACTCGAATAGAAATTGGCGAGGTACTGGATTGAATTCCTGTCGAGGCCAGCAGCTCTCAAGGTGTCCAGAAGAGCTGGGTGACCAACGGAGTCGAAGGCCTTTTTAAAGTCTATAAAGGCAATATAAAGGCTCTCCGACTTCCTTTTGGCCTCCTTTAATAATTCCTTAAGTAATATAAGGTTGCTACTTACCCCTTCCTCAGCTTTGAACCCTTTTTGCCGAGCTGAGGAGGAGATGCGCTCCGCTAGGCGCTTTGTCAAGATCTTATGCAACCCTCGTGTTGCCACGGATGTCACAGTTATTGGACGGAAGGGTTGTTCTACTCTTTGCCCAATCATGGGTCATAAGTTTTGAGTCAATGATTTTGTTGTAGAGAGTTACAATTTGGTTGTTCGCCGCCGCTCTAAAATCGGCAGCTCTTATGCCGTCCGGCCCCGGCGATGTTTTCAAATTGGTCTTCATTTTGCACCATTCAACATCTTGGACGGTGATCGGGTCCAAAATGGTGCATACTTGGTCTGGTTCCACATAATCAATGGTGCTAGCTGGGCTTGGCCTCCCGAATAGGGAGGTCCAGAACTCCACTGTCCCGGGCGGAAGGGACGGGCTAGCCAGAGGGTCTTTGCCTAGGATGGCATTCTGTGCAACGCGACTTCGGTTCTTGTCCCATGCCCTCTGCGTCGCTGCATACTCTCGCGTCTTCCTAATACGTCGAGGCATATCACTATCCTGTTGTTGACTGGCACTTCTGTTAATCCTGTTCGTGTTATTATTAGGTCTCCTACCAAATATCTCGTCCTTCAGCGAGTTGATCTCCTCAGCCGTAACTTCGTCCTCAGATGAACTACCTTCGCTCTCGCTGGAGGATTGAGATCCATCACTCCCATCTGGGCTGGACGGGGGAGACCCTCCATGGATAGGGACCACGATGGACGAGGCTCCTGCCATGGAGTCATAATATTCATGCATTCCATCCTGGCTTTGGGTATTAATGTCTGTGGCCTCAAGGGTGGTGCTGATTGTCGCCGTGTCGACAGTCAAAATCGGGGTTGTTAATAGTCGGGCACGTCTATTCAGGGCTGCTATCCTCCTTCTAGTATCACCTTCATTATTCATTTTTGACACGGGCGACAATGCGGCATCGGCCTCAGATGGTACCCTCGATTTGGGACAATCGGCCGGCAGCATACTACCTTCCACTTGGGTCCGGGTTAAATTAACCCGACACTCTCGAAGCGGAGGTATTGCACTGGTACAGGTCTTTGACCGCGCATAAGCTGCGACCTTTTCTTTGTACTTAATGGTCTTCCTCTTTGTACGGATACTTTCAAGTGTCCGCCAAGGGAGGACCATTCTCTGGATAGATTTGTTGATGTGGGGGTCATGATTATGTGCCACTTCAAACTCTAACATAGAGTTTTCATCATCGGAAGTCCAACCAAGTTTGCCCCCCACGTGGCTCCCCTGGCTGCTCCCAACTGGCAGAGTATAATTTTGTACCTCCTGGAACTCCTTCTTCTCCTTCATAGTGTCCTTGAGTAAGTCCCGATATTGTTGGGACTTTCTCTTACCGTTAATACTGTCAGTAGATCTTCCTGACAGTACGCACTTGCTGATTTCTTGATTTATGAAGGGATGGCCGTAGTTGGACACTTTAAACTTGGCCATCATCTTTGGTTTTTCGAGGGACCAGGGCTTATTGCGCCGGTCTTCGAGGCGCTTAATTTGTCCCTCATGGTAAGTTTGGGCATGTGCCCGTCTTTCATGCAGACGCCTTCCTGCATACGACTTGAAGATCCTTAAACACGTTGGGCAGACGTGAGATTCTATAGAGGCATCGACCATGCCTTGGGCCACGGTGTTTGGCCCACTTACTCCGCTAGCGGAAGTACCGGCGACAGGAGTGCTCTGAGTTTGAGCACCCCTGCTGGCGTTGGGTTGACCAAATCGCCGGTTTGTCCCCTGGGAAGGGGTGGAGCGACCTACAGCTCCCCCCGAAGGAGAAGCTGGGCGGGTTGAGTCCTCCATGCGATCCGTTGGACCCATAAAATGGGTTTCCGGCAGGTACCACAAGGAGGTGGATCGCTAGTAATCTATAACTCGTAGCGGCTCGGAGTCAGCGAACGCGTCGTCTTTGCCGAGTCATAGTTACTCCCGTCGTTTACCTGCGCTTGGTTGAATCTCTTCACTTTGACATTCAGAGCACTGGGCAGAAATCACATCGCGTCATCATCAGCCATAACCATCGCGATGCTTTGTTTTAATTAAACAGTCGGATTACCCGTGTCCGTGCCAGTTCTGAGCTGGTCGCTAGGCTGCCAGCCGGAGTAATATATACACGTCTCCGTCTGGGGCCTCGCACGGCCCGAGAGCCGCGCTCCGCCCCAAGTCTCGACGCGATTATACTTTGCAGAACCTTGCCCGTTCCGCGGAAGGGCACCCGGTCAGCGAGGTCCGAGCTCGGTTCGCCGGCCAGCCGAAGCCGACCGACAAGACCTCGCCCAGTCCTGCCCCCCGAGACACCCCGCACCCGCTTCCCGGAAAGGCCTGACTGGCCCAACCCTCAGAGCCAATCCTTGTCCCGAAGTCACGGATCAAAATTGCCGATTTCCCTTACCCACATTCATCTATCGACTAGAGGCTCCAAACCTCGGAGACCTGATGCGGAGATGGGTACAGTCTGTGTCGAAACAGGGTCACCACGGGCGAGCGGGGCGCCGACCACGAGGGCCAGCCACCCGCACCCTCCCGGACTCCGACCCGTGTGACTTCCTCACTTGCATCTTTCACGGACTGGCGTTGGTGCACGGGACGACACAAGAACTGTGTCGCTCTACGGCCACCGTGTGGTTTGCTATACCATCACCCCCTTCTCGCTTCATAGGATTTCCGGGGATCACGGGGCCTAAAACAGAAAAGAAAACTCTCCCCCGGACCAGACGCCAGTGGACACAAGCCAGATCCCGTTGCCAGGAATCGTCACACACTTGACCCGGCCTCCACCTCAAAGGCAGACACCGGGCCCGTCCGAACACAGGTCACGGAATCATTACCGTATTCCCTTTCGCCACTGCATCCCTTCCAGCTCATAGTATCTATTACAATGACAAGTCGGTCCCTCGCTGGTGGAGGGCGCCGCGGTGCGGGTCTCTTCACTTCGTCTTTCTCTCGCTTGGACCCGCGGCCACCGGCACACGCTGCCAGCCAGCAGAGGACACCTACTAAACATTATTCTCTCCGTTTAGAGGCCTGGGATCACATGGGACACAGGAACTTTATCTTTGGGCTTAGGCCTGACTCACCCATGTTCAACTGATGTTGACATGGAACCCTTCTCCACATCAGCCAACGAGGCTCTCTTGATTATTTGCTACTACCACCAAGATCTGCAGCAGCGGCGGCTCCAGTCTGGCTCACGCCGAGTCCCTTCGACGCTCACCGCTGCGACCCTCCTACTCGCCGGGGCTTCCATAGCGCCTCTCTCAGCGCCAAAAACAGTGCCCCGGAGGCCGAGTATCGGGAGAATGCTTGAGCGCCATACCATTTTAAGGGCTAGTTGCTTCGGCAAGTGAGTTGTTACACACTCCTTAGCGGATTCCAACTTCCATGGCCACCGCCCTGCTGTTTATAGCAACTAACACCTTTTCGTAGTGTCTACATTAGCATTCCTTTAGGCCCCTTAACTCGTACGTTTGGTTCATCCTACAGCGCCAGTTCTGCTTACCAAAAGTGGCCCACTAGGCACTGTGATTCTTTGCATCATAGAGCTTCACATCTCAAGCAAGCTCCACGTCTCACCCATTTAAAGTTTGAGAATAGGTTGACGGCATTGCACCACCAAGGCCTCTAATCATTCGCTTTACCGGATGAAACTCAACTCTCCGAATGCCAGCTATCCTGAGGGAAACTTCGGAGTGAAACAGCTACTAGATGGTTCGATTAGTCTTTCGCCCCTATACCCAGCTCTGACAATTGATTTGCACTTCAGAACTGCTTCGGACCTCCACCAGAGTTTCCTCTGGCTTCGTCCTCACCAGGCATAGTTCACCATCTTTCGGGTCCCAACGGCTGCGCTCTCAGGTACTTGGCGGCGGACCACAGGTTGAGGGAGCCCGAGAGCCCCCCGTGCCCCGGGCCGCACTACGCCAAGCGGGCCGTCCGCCCAGGCACTGCCGGTACCAGCCCAGGATATTCTCTCAACCTAGCTGGCCCGACAGGCCTCGGCAGACAGGGGATCGGCCTGCCCAAAACAGAGCTCACTTTCATTTCGCCTCCGGGTTTAGATCACCCTTAGACACGCGCACATGTTGGAGTCCTTGGTCCGTGTTTCAAGACGGGTCGGGTGGATTACCAATCACTCTCAGGTGGCGAGAGGCCGCATTTTTCTCTCCGCGGCCTCCTTGCAGTGACCGCCGCTCGGGCCCGGTCAGTACCGTCGTCGGTCATCACCCGCGCCATCAGTCTGAAACGCCCCTCGGAGCCTAAGCAGCGGGTCGCCAACAACTCTACTCGAGGGAGAAATAAGCCCGCAGGCCGCGGCACGACAACCACGGGGCCGCGGCAACTAACTGCGTCGCCGGGTCCTCTCACTGAAAAGCAACTTGAACCGCGGTTGCCGCCTGCACCCTGCCAGCTGAATCCCCTCTTTCGACCTTCACGGTTCCACCCATTTGAGCTTCTAATGGTTTCACGTCCTCTTGAACTCTCTCTTCAGAGTCCTTTTCAGCTTTCCCTCACGGTACTTGTCAAATATTGGACTCGTGGTAGTATTTAGCCGTAGATGGAGTTTACCACCTACTTAGGGCTGCAGTACTAAGCAACCCGACTCAACGGTAAAGACCCCTCCGCCCAAGCTGCCTAAAACCTTTTTACAGGCGCCGCCACACGGGCCTACCACCCTCCTCGGGGCTGCATTCAAGCAATGACTTAGGCGGTGAGCAGCTCGAGCGGTACGGATCCACCGAAACGCAACACCCCTCGACGGCCGGACAGGACCGCGAGGTTATGCGCTGGGCTGGTCCCCTTTCAGTCCCCCTTACTCGGGGAATCCCGGTTGGTTTCTTTTCCTCCGCTTATTAATATGCTTAAATTTGGCGGGTTGTCTCCCCGCGGACGAGGTCTTCAAAAACTCACGCCTTCCAGGGCCCAGACGGAGCAGGACGTCCGGATCAGATAGCGGCGTCGTCCTGGGATTCTGAGGCGGAAGAGCGGCCTTCATTCTTCGGAGTGCAGGCGATTGCTGCAGCCAGCGGCAGGCAGAGCGGCTAGACCAACGTCGTCGTCCTCTCTCGCAAGGACTCCGTCCTTCCGGCGGTGACCGCTCCCCAGGGCAGCGCAGGGGAAGCGGTAGCCGTAGCTGCTTTACTACTCGCTGCTACTGCTGCTGCGCCACCTGCTTGCTTCTCCGTGTCGACGGCACCCTCTCTCCCAAGCGCAGCACCGTTCATCAAAAGGCTCTCTCTCCCACTTCGTCCTCCGGACAACAGCTCTCCTTTGTTCCTTCCTTCCTTCCTTCCTCCCTTCCTCCCTCGCACCAACGGACGGGGTCCCTCCCAGCAGCACTCGCAAGAAAATGATTCTCTTCGACCCACTGCTCTCTCTCGGGATGAGGCCAGTCTCGTCACCCGCCCGAGTGCACCAGAGGGGGGGCGGCCCTTCGTCCTTCCATCTTCTGCTCTCGCACAGACACAGATGGCAGGAGGAGCTGGCCGCGAGCCCGGCACTCAAACAGATGCTGCTTCCTTCTCACGAAGCCACGAAACATGACCCGGGACAAGACCCGAACGCTGCTTAGGCACTCAGGATAGGTACCCTGGATGGCCTCTGCTTCTCTTCACCTTAGAGCAGGATTGTCCACCGTAGTCCCAGACACCAGGCCACCGCGCCGCCGCCGCCAGCTGGGAACAGCCAGCCGGACAGCAGCAGCAGCAACGGGGCCCAGTCCAGGGACACGGCGACATTTCACACTTGAGGGAACGGACCGCCAGCCCACAGAAATAGTGGGCGGCGGCCCGACATCCCCATATCGCCACGGCTCATGCTAGCCGCGGCCGCCCCTTCCAGCGGCGCGTGCCTCCGGCCGGCCCCCTTCTCTCCGGGGGCCACACACACTCGCCGCCGCTGCCAGCCGGGGCCTGCCGCAGCAATACCCTTCACCAGGATGGATGCTTAACAGACACTCGTCCGGGAGTGGCGAAGACACTGGTCAGTGCCCTCGCCGCAATGTGCGTTCAACTGGTCGATGCATCTCATAATCTTACGATTCACATGCCGACACGCATTTTGCTGCGGTCTTCATCGACCCACGAGCCGAGCGATCCACCATTAGAAGTTGTTCAGATTGGAAATTATTACAAAAACATGGGCTAAGCGTGACTTCCATCACGGCCCGCCACGGACATGCCAGCGTGGCTGGCCTTCCTCCGACGGCCGTGCTTCTCTCTCTCTCTCTCCGACCGTCATCACTACGGGGACAGTAGTACTCGACGTCGTCTCCGGCCAGCGGTGTAACCCCGCCTAAAGCGTGCCGCACCGCGCCGCCACCTCTTCCTTCTCTCTGGCGACGCGGACGACAGTGGCTCCACAGCCCTCGAGACGTCTTTGTACTGACTGCTCCCCCTCCACCAAAAACCACCTCTAGAGCCCCACACTAGCTCTCCATCTGGCTCCGTGCGCCCCAGGGCAGCACAGCCGAGCCATCCATCAGTAATGATCCTTCCGCAGGTTCACCTACGGAAACCTTGTTACGACTTTTACTTCCTCTAAATGATCAAGTTTGGACATCTTTCCGGCCCGTCCAGGCGAGTCGACGGAATCCCATTGCTGGGAGAAACCCGCCGCCCCAGTTCAAGACCACCCCCCAGATGCTGAAGCCTTGATGAGGATGGGGGGCTTAGGGATTAGCAGCTGGGCTCTAATGAACAGTGGGAACTACTTCCCATTGGACCTCGGTGCCCAGCTGTCGATCCAACTAAATCAGTCAGCACTTTCTCTTTTACTTTTGATAGTTTCTTTTTTCTCCCATCTCTTCCTTTTGGGCTCGATATTGTTGACGACTTTGGCATGTTCGATTTTACTTTGGATGCTGCTTTGGATTTGGCAGAGTGTGGGATGGACTGCATTCCATCTCAACCTGTGCCAATTTAGACGCCATCACCCTCTGGCAGACCCCATTGGGTGCAGACCAAGTCTCTTAAGAGTCGGGCTCCAGTGATCCGGTCTTAAGTCACCCATATTTGCGGGTAATGGGTGACGCCAGGCATTGGAGTCGACGGTGGGAGGGGCTAACTACCCCCACTGACCAGTGTACGCCCACCTTAAGAGAGGCAGCCCCTCTCTAATAGAGGACTGGTCCCCGCTGAAGCCTCTTCTCGTGTTGGGCCACATGGGATAGGAGGACTGACATCCTCCGATAAGAGGTGGATAACCCGGCTTGCTTTTTCAAAAAAACCCAACACCTCTGTTGACGACCTGGAAAATACAAACATGGACCTCGGTACAGACAGCTCCAACTCGGGTTCTAACATTGTAACGTTAGAACCTTATTCACGTCATGTGAATAATAAAACGCTAGAGAAGAAAGAGAGAGTGAAAAATGATGACAGTACAGAAAGATATAGAAAAGTAGAAGTATTACCTGGTCACTATGAAGTAGTGAATTATGAAAAATTTTTTATCTTGGAATTTGAAAACGGAAGAAATGAGCGTATAAATGTTTTTAAAGCTAATAGGGAAATAGTTATTTTATGTGGAGGGCAGCCAAAAATTTTACCCCAGGGAAATGGAAGTCTCTTGATAGAGACACTGTCCCCATTACAAGGTGAAAGGTTAAAAACACTTACAACATTGAATGGTCATAGCGTAAAATGCGTTTCGCACCCTACTTTCAACCAGAGTAGAGGTGTGATATATGCTCCAGAATTGTTGGATATAGAGGAGAAAGAAATAGAGGATGAACTGAAAAATCAAGGAGTAGTTAAAGTAGTCAGAATGAGAAAGAGAGTTGGAGAACAACGTATCCCTCTTGCTACTCTGATTATAACATTTGATCAATGCCGATTACCAAATGTTATAAAAGCTGGATGGCTATCTTTGAAGGTAAAACCATATATCCCGTCACCATTGCGATGTTATCATTGCCAAATGTATGGCCATTTAAGCCAGAAATGTAAAGAAAAACTAAACAATAAGCCAGCTATTTGTGCCAACTGTGGAAAAAGTAGTCATGGAGTATGCATAGAAAACCCTAATTGCATACATTGTGGGGAAGCACACCCAGCTACATCTAAAAGCTGTGTAAAGTTAATTTTGAAAAAGAAATCCAGGCCATTAGGAGCATGGAAAGGGTTACTTTTAAAGAGGCTCGTAAAAGAGCTCTTGAAAAGCAAATAAGACCAGGGCAACCTTTTTCAATGGTTCTGAAGAAAAACTTGCCAAACCACACAGACGAAAATTATATCTCTACTTCTAAGATAAAGAAACAAATGAAAGTAGTTAAAGAGGTTGAAAGTCCCATCGAAAATCTATATCCAGAAATTGTAGAAAAATAAAACGGATACTTAAAGATCTGAAAATTATTCAAAAGCCAACTACTCCGATTTTAAACAATAGTACAAACCTCTCGCAGGCCGTGTCCTTGCCTGATCTGATGGAGGTTGCACTCGAAACCAATTTACCTGGTGAACCCGTAGTGGGGAAGGTGCAAAAACCTGACAGATCACAACCTTTTAATCGGAAAAGAGAGAGACCTCCCTCCCTCTCTCCTCCTACCATAAGAAACATTAAAGTCACGACTTCCAATAAATATGATATCTTGTCTGCTGATGTTTCTGAACAACTAGAAGGTAAATTGAACAAATCAGAAATTCAAGTTGAGGTCCACCATCCTCCTCAACAATTAGATCAAAAGGACACAAAGAAAAAGAGAAACACAAAACCCACTATATCAAGATCCTCTCTAGAGTTACCTCCGGGAAATATTGTTAGATCAAATATTGCCAATGGGAAGACTTCATCTAAGGTGTCTTCCAAAAAATAAAACATAGTTTTTTCCTCCATTCTGCAATGGAATTGCCAGGGTTTAAGGGCGAAATATGAACAACTTAAGCTCCTCATACGTGAGCACTCCCCTATAACAGTATGTCTACAAGAAAGCAAGCTCGATGCTAATACTCCTTGTCCTCGAGAGTATGTTAGCTATAGGACACCATATGATCAACGAGCAGGGAGCCATGGGGGAAGTCTTATATACGTTCGTCGAGATGTTCCCCAAATATCTTTGTCTATCTGTACCCCTCTGCAGGCAGTGGCTGTACAGATTGATATAGGGAGAAAATACACAATCTGTTCTCTTTACTTGCCTCCAAATGATAACATCTCATATGATAATATAGTAGAGGTGATTAAACAACTCCCACAACCCTTTCTCTTACTAGGAGACCTTAATAGTAGACATCCTTTATGGGGTGATGTTTTAGCAAATGCAAGGGGTAATATTATATCGTCAATTTTGGAGAATGAAGATGTCGGACTCCTCAATACAGGAGAGCCCACACATTTTCATGTACAGACAGGTACCTTGTCCTGCATTGACCTATCAGTCGCAAGCTCTAACTGTCTTCTCGATTTTAATTGGAGAACATTAGATGATTGGCATACTAGTGATCATGCACCAATCATTATAAACACCAACAATGGTCCACCTTTACAAAGATCACCTCGATGGAATCTTGATAAGGCGGACTGGAATAGATTTCGGGAGTTAAGTGAAATTGAAGGAAATGCAGAACAGTTTGAAAGTGTTGATGATGCCATAGACTTACTTAATGGAACTCTTCACACAGCAGGAGTGAATTCCATTCCCAAAACAACTGGGATATTCAGACGACGACCAGTCCCCTGGTGGTCATCAGAACTAACTGCCCTGCATAGAGCCACAAGAAAGCTTTAACTCGATTGCGCATGCGCCGTAATGAGGAGAATTTAGTCATATGCAAGAAATGTAGAGCACAGTTCCGCCGTGCCATGAAAGAAGCTAGGCGCCAGTCTTGGATGTCCTTTGTTTCCTCCATTAACAGTAGAACACCAACATCATCTGTGTGGAGGAAAGTCAAAAAGATAGCAGGCAAATTCACCCCAAACCCACCACCAGTGTTGAAGATAAATGTCCAGTATATGACTGGAGCAACCGAAGTTAGCAATGCCCTGGCTGACCATTTCTCAAATATATCGTGCAAGTGTGAAGCAGCTCCTGGTCACCAGTATAGGAGCAATGAAGAAAAGAAAGTTTTAAACTTCGCAACAAGAAAGCAAGAGTCATACAATTCTCCTTTTACTGAAAGAGAATTTGATTCTGCTCTTGCTACTTGTAACGATACAGCCCCTGGACCCGATGGAATTCCATATGCAATGATTAAACATGTACCTTTTAATACAAAGTTATTTATTTTAAGCATTTTTAATAGAATATGGCATGATCATAGTTATCCAAGTGTTTGGGAACTAGCCAATATTTTAGCCTTTTTAAAACCCGGTAAGGACAAGTTTTTAGCAGCAAACTACCGACCTATTGCATTGACATCTTGTTTATGTAAAATCATGGAGAAGATAGTCAACGCAAGACTGATTTGGTACCTTGAAAAGAAGAATATTTTATCACCCATTCAATGTGGATTCAGGAAAATGCACTCAACGACTGATGTGCTGATACAACTTGAGTCCTCCATTTGTGAAGCCTTTGCTTCCAAACAGCACCATGTGACAGTTTTTTTTTATCTTGAAAAGGCATATGATACCACATGGAGATACGGTATACTTAAAAGAATCCATGAGTGCAGATTGAGAGGTGAGCTACCACTATTCATCCAGTCATTTCTTTCACATAGAGTTTTCCAAGTGAGAGTTGGGGAAGCTCTATCACAGAGTAAGTGCCAGGAAGAAGGAGTTCCTCAGGGAAGTGTGCTGAGTGTAACCCTTTTTGCACTAGCAATTAATGGGATATCCTCAGTCATTCCCCGGGATGTTCTCGCAACATTATTTGTGGATGATCTCTCCATATCATTTGCTGGGGCCAGAATGGCAATGGTTGAGAGAAAAATCCAACTCTCTATTGATAAAATTATCCATTGGGCCGATATGAATGGATTTAAGTTCTCAACAAGTAAAACTACAATTGTCCATTTCTGTCGTATACGGGGAGTACATCCAGACCCGGATATATACATCAAAGGTCAACGGATCCCATGTGCAAGTGAAGCAAAATTTTTAGGTTTGATATTTGATTGTAGGCTTACATGGGTTTCTCACTTAAAAGCATTAAAAGCTAAATGTGTTGAAGCTATGAATCTTTTAAAAGTCTTGTCCCATACGTCATGGGGGCAGACCGCAATACAATTTTAAAATTATACAAGGCCTTGATATTTTCCAAAATTAGTTATGGTTGTGAGGTATATTCTTCAGCCACCCCAAGCCGGTTAAAAATACTAGATTCAATACATCATGCTAGCATTAGATTGTCCACAGGAGCCTTTAGAACCTCCCCTATCACAAGTCTCCTTGTTGATGCTGGGGAGTTGCCTCTGGACCTTTACCGGATGTCCTCTATTATTCGGTATTGGTTTAGATTGCAAAGACTCCCTAATTCTTCAGCCTTTCAAACTGCAAGCCTTGTAAGGCACTCAACCTACTTTGAGTTGCACCCAAAATCTCCTCAACCTTTTGGGTTTCGGGTTAACCAATTATTAAACAATCTGGATATAATTAGAAATAAGGTGCTTCCATTCAAGGTATCATCAACGCCTCCATGGAAATTACCTGACATATCTTTTTGTAAATACTTTATTGGAGTTAAGAAGAATATGACTGACTTAGAATCCAGGTCTCTATTTATGGAACATGTCGAAGAACATAGGGGATCGACTTTTATATATACTGATGGCTCCAAATCTGATGCTGGCGTTGGATTTGGATTACATAGTAATGATTTTAATTGTAGAGGTGCACTTCCTCTAACAGCTTCCATATTTACTGCCGAACTGTATGGCATATTAACCGCTATTGAGAAAATAGCTTTGGAAAAGGAGGGTAATTTTACAATTTTTAGTGATGCAAGGAGTGTTCTTCAAGCTTTAGAAGTTTTTAATTCTAGTAACCCTCTAGTTTTAAAGATTTTAGAATGGCTTTTCATTATTGGACGGAAAGGTATAACTGTTCGATTTTGTTGGGTTCCAGCACATGTAGGTGTGTCTGGGAATGAGAAGGCAGATTTACTGGCGAAGAATGCGGCATCCGAGTTGCTACCAAGGAGGTATCCCATTCCATGTAACGATCTCCTACCTTACATCAAGAAATTGGTTTGTGATAAATGGCAACAGCACTGGGACAGTCAAGATGGCAATAAAATGAGGGAAGTAACAAATATCATATCACCTTGGAGGTATAACATGATTACCCGAAAATGGGAGACGACTCTTTGTCGTCTCCGTATTGGTCACACACGGTGACACACGAGTTTCTGCTGAAGGGCCAACACCAACCGTATTGCGAGGACTGCTTAGTACCTTTAACAGTGAGGCATTTGTTGACCGAATGCCCTAATTTTACTAACCTAAGAAATAGATATCTGTTTGAGGATCGAGGTGAGGATGGCAGGTTTATCCTTGCCAAGATTCTTGGACATGATGTGTCTTACTATGCGAGCGGAATTTTTAGATTTATTTCAGAAGCAGGTCTTCTGAAAACTATTTAACTATTGTAATGACTTCTTAATTTTTATGGTTTTAATTGAATTCTCTTTTAATTTTCATATACAGTAAATGGTATCGGCGTCAATGACCTTAGATGTCAGGATGCCAGAAAACTTTCAATCAATCAATCAATCAATCAGTTCAAGACCGCCAGTCCGAAGGCCTCACTAAATCATTCAATCGGTAGTAGCGACGGGCGGTGTGTACAAAAGGCAGGGACTTAATCAACGCAAGGTGATGACTTGCTCTTACTGGGAATTCCTCGTTCATGGGAAACAATTGTAAGCCCTAATCCCTATCACGAATGGTTTTCACGCGATTTCCCGCTCCTCTCGGAGAAGGACAACCCGCTAACCCATTCAGTGTAGCGAGCGTGCGGCCCAGGACATCTAAGGGCATCACAGACCTGTTATTGCTCAATCTCCTGCAGCTATACTCGCCTCTTATCCCTCTAAGAAGACTGTGTCGAACGGGGCCCATGCACCAAAACGCCCGTCCACTATTTGGTAGGCCAGAGTCTCGTTCGTTACCGGAATTAACCAGACAAATCACTCCACTAACTAAGAACGGCCATGCACCACCACCCACCAAATCGAGAAAGAGCTCTTAATCTGTCAATCCTTCTGATGTCCGGGCCTGGTGAGGTTTCCCGTGTTGAGTCAAATTAAGCCGCAGGCTCCACTCCTGGTGGTGCCCTTCCGTCAATTTCTTTAAGTTTCAGTTTTGCAACCATACTACCCCCGGAACTCAAAGACTTGAGGTTTCCCGGGGGCGTCTCGCCACGTCATGGGAATAATGACGGCGAATTGCTAGTCAGCATCGTTTAGGGTTAGAACTAGGGCGGTATCTGATCGCCTTCGATCTTCTAACTTTCGTTCTTGATCAACGAAGACCTTCTTGGCAAATGCTTTCGCTGTTGTTCGTCCTACGACGGTCACTGAATTTCACCTCTCGCGTCATATTACGGATGCTCCCGACAGTCCCTCTTTATCATTACCTCTGGCTCCCACCACCAAGAAAATGGAACCGAGATCATCTTCCATCATTCCATGCAGGTAACATTCGGGCATTGTATTCGAGAGTAGCCTGCTATGAGCACTCTCATTCATTCAAGGTGAACTGGCCGGCCGCGCGGGACACTCGGTGAAGAGCACCCCGGCAGAACCGGCTTGGCTTCCACTCACGGAAGCTGTTCGGCACCTGACGGGGAAACACCGGGCGGTGACCTCCCCAGCCAGTCCGGAACTGAGCTCGAACTACGAGCTTTTTAACCGCAACAACTTTAATATACGCTATTGGAGCTGGAATTACCGCGGCTGCTGGCACCAGACTTTCCCTCCAATTGGTTGTTGCTAAAGGATTTAAAGTGTGCTCATTCCAATTACGCAGACTCGGAAGAGTCCCGCATTGTTATTTTTTGTCACTACCTCCCAGAGCTGGGATTGGGTAATTTGCGTGCCTGCTGCCTTCCTTGGATGTGGTAGCCGTTTCTCAGGCTCCCTCTCCGGAATCGAACCCTGATTCTCCGTCACCCGTAACAGCCACTGTAGGCGCATGGCCTACAATCCACAGCATGATAAGGCAGAAACTCGAAAGATACGGAGCCGGTGCGGAGACCGTGCCCTCTGCGCAAAGTTATTCAGAGTCATCACAGCAAACTGAACGGACCGAGGCCCGCTTGGTTTTCAACTATTAAAAGCACTCCTCCCTTCCAGTCGGAGTTGTAATGGTCACGTATTAGCTCTAGAATTACCAGGGTTATCCGAGTAGTAGGTTTGGATAAAATGAATGATAAGTGATTTAATGAGCCATTCGCGGTTTTGCCTTAGAGTGGCCTGTACTGACACATGCATGGCTTAATCTTTGAGACAAGCATATGACTACTGGCAGGATCAACCAGGTAGTTTGCTTACTTAATCTTTCTCTCTAAAGGTCAGGATCCACGTCCCAAAGATCGCCTCCTATTGCATCCCGTCGCCTCCGCCTTCTCTCGCAAAGACGAGACGGCTGCCGCTGCCGCTGCAGAGCTACTACGGGTGAGTTCGGACATGGGTCAGGCAGGAGCCCGTCCTATTTCCATCGCTCTCCTATCTCTGAATCAAGGGGCTGCTGCTGCTCTCTCTCAAGCAAAGCGGAACCCTTCATTGCCACAAGTTCTAAGTACTTTCCAACAGGAGGCCAGTCAACTCTGCTCTGCTGGCCAGCGACAAAAACATTGTCTCATCGCTGGCTGGTCTGAGCAGAGCTTAACCAGACCCACCTCTCATTCTCAGAGACACGACACAGGGGAGGGCCTCTCTCGCAAGGGCCCCCCCCCCTCCCGTATCGCTCTCCTGCATTGTCAACCCTCACTCGGACAAGGGAACGAATTCGACGCTCAGTTGCCACCGGTCGCATGGGGAGCCATCAGCAGCTGCTGTAACCACAGTCTGCCTGCCAAGGCTAACGAGAGACTTGGCACTGACTCCACGACCTTACCGTTATTCGGGCCACAACAGTGGACCTGTTGTACCTCTCGAGGCATACACACACACACCCCACACTAAACCACAGGACCAGGCACCCCTCACCTTTGCCACAACAAGCCATTGGTCCCTGGTATGGTCCATGTTTTTCTCTCAGTTCCTAGGATGTGCACCCCTCACCAAGGATTCCACATGGCCACAACTAGGCCTACTAGGAGCAATGGACATTACCACCAACCAAAGGGCCACTCTCGCCAACAGATACACTGCTCTCCACGCCATTTCTACACAAAAAGTAGGACACCTCTTGTTTCTCAAAATTTTCTCCCAAACTTCTACGAGTTCACAAGCTCTTTTCCCCTGATATGGTCCGTGTTTCTTTCAGTTCTGGGGCTCTGCATGCTTACAACAAGGGAATCTACATTGAATACCAGGCAAGCGTTTGGTTTTCTCACTGTTTGCCCTGGTTTTATCAAGCCCTCAGCCACAAAAATGAAAAATTTCGTATAGATACTTATTCATTCATTATTATTAATTATTTTTTTATTATTCATTATATTTCATTATTTTGGTTTTTTATTTATTAATTATGATTATTTATTGTCATTTATTCTTATTTGTTATTTATTAATTATTATTATTTATTGTTATTTATTCTTATTTAGTATTATCATTATTTATTATTATTTGTTTTTATAATTTTTTATTAATTATTATTTATCATAATTATTTATTATTATTTTTTATTATTTATTTATCATAATTATTTATTATTATTTATTATGTATCATTATTATTTATTACTGTACAGGTGTTCATTATAAAAAAAACAGGTGTTGTAGGAATAACATTTGTAAAATAGTGTGCAAGTGTTCATTATGAAAAAAACAGGTGTTGCAGGAATAACATTTGTAAAATAGTGTACAGGTGTTCATTATATAAACAGGTGTTGCTTATGAAGAAGAGGCTAGAAAAATGGTGGACACGTGTTCATTATGAATAAACAGGTGTTGCTTATGAAGAAGAGGCTAGGGCTAGTCATACGTGGAATAACATTTGTAAAATAGTGTACAGTATTCAGAGAATTTTGTGACATGTAAGGTTTACTTCTGCATTATCGTTCGACAAGCAGGTGTTACTTATGAGGAAGAAAGAAGAGCTAGTCATACCTGGAATAATATTTGTAAAATAGTGTACAGTAATCAGAGCTTTGTGGCAAATAAGATCAACCTATGCATTATCATTCGACAAGCAGGTGTTGCTTATGAAGAAGAAGAAGAAGAAGAAGAAGAAGAAGAAGAATCTCACTGTCCCTTCCTGTGCCCACTTGAAAAAAACAACTTATCACAGTTTCCATGGTCCCTAAGTCTTATCTGCACTCTTATCTGCACACAACTGACCTACTACCGAAGCCACACTGCTGCGGGGGTGTATGTGCCAGACGGAGGCAGGCCTGAGGCTCTAACCTTCCTTCTCACAGTTTCCATGGCTCCAAAGTCCCACCCGCACGACCTACTTCCAAAGCCACACTGCTGCACGGGTGTATGTGCTGCTGCTGCTCTGGGTTCAGACGGAGGCAGGCATGAGGCACCAACCTTCCTTCTCACAGTTTCCATGGCTCCAAAGTCCCAGCCCAGCGACGTACTACCAAGAGCATACAGCTGTACACACGCTGGCTCATGTTGCACAGGCGATCGTGCTGCTGCTGCTGCTCTGGGTTCAGACGGGGCCCGGACAGAGGATCCAGCCTTCTCACAGTTTCCAAGGAAGCACTGCCTTCTCTCTCAAAGGCAATTGTGCTCTTCAAACTTCTGCTGCTGCTGCTGCTGCTGCTGCTACAGTACTCACTAAGGCTTCTGACTGGGGCAAGTCCACAGGCTCACATACTATCACAGTCCTCAGAGTTCCAAAGTCCCACTCGCACAAACTACTACCAAGAACACACGCCTGACAGCACGTCGACTGGTCTCGCAGAGCCGACCGTACTCCTGGTGCTTGCTCGAGGGTTCACATGGGGGCAAGACTGAGGAACCAGCCTTTTCACTGTTACCAAGAAAGCACTGCCTTCTCTCTCAAAGGCGATCATGCTCTTCAAGCAGCTGCTGCTGCTGCTGCAGCAGCAGACTGGGGAAAATCCACAGCATCCAAAGTTCCACTCGTGCAAACAACTACCAAGTGCATACACCTCACAGCAACCCTACTTGGCTCGCAAAGCCGGCGGTACGCTGGGTGCTTGCTCAAGCGCTCACATGGGGGCAGCACCGAGGAACAAATTTAACCTTCTCACAATTTCCAAGGAAGCACTGCCTTCTCTCTCTCTCGAAGGCACTCGTACGCTTCAAACTGCAGCTGCTGCTGCAGTAGTAGTCGCTGAGGCTTCAGACTGGGGTGCCTAACCAGGGGCACATCCTATCAGTCTTCAAGGATCCAAACTACCACTCATGATACCTACTACCAAGAGCACATACCTTCCAGCACATAGACTTCTGCCGCAAAGGCGACCATACTTTTGGTGCTGCTCAGGGGTTCAGTTAGGGGCAACTACCAGGATTAGAGATCACTAAGCACTGGATTGCTCTCGCTTCCAGGCCTCCATGACAAGAGCACACAGCTCTATGTACAACAACTTGCCTCACAAAGCCGGTTCTACTGCAGCCTTTGTTGTTCCGGGTTTTGACAGACGGACTCGAGACCACAAAGCGCTACATCTGCAAGCACACAGCAACATAGAACGTACACTGCCTTCTCTCACAAAAGCACTAATGCACTTCCTACTGCAAGTGTTGCTGCACCAACATATGCAGTTGTTGCTAAGGATTCGGCCCAGGGGAACATAGAGTCGCAGACTCAACCACAATACATTCTCTCGCCAAGGAAATTTGGGCTCTTCATGCTGCATTGAGCATGTGCGATTGCACTGCCCTACATGAATCCCAGAAATAAGGTGGTTTAGCGCTAACCAACCAATAGCCCTCTCTCGGCTATAGCCACGGCCACTTTAGCACAGCTTGCGTGCGCGGTGCCCGGACCTCCGCAACGTCTAGGACACTGCCAAGAGTCTTGTCTCTCCGGCTGGCTGGCTCAGCACAGCTCCCAGAGACCATGCCGATGGGTGTGGGAGTGCGTTCCCGTCCCTGGCACCTCCTTCATGACTGTTAAATCGGGCAGAACCGAATGGCTTGGAGCACGCCACAGCCACTGACTGACTGGGCCAACTCAAAAAGTAAATTATCGGCCTCACAAGTCGGCCGACGCGAATGCCTGCTATCGCAGACTTAGATTCCCCCTGTTGGGACGGGGCCCGCCTATCCACTAGACTGCCGCCGCAGCTCCTCGTCCGCATCTGTACCACCTCTTCCTAGTTTAAAGCGAGCAAAGCGCTGGGTTATAGAGGTAGGGGTGCAGGGGCTGCGGCTGGTTCTGGCCTAGTGGCTTGACCCGGCGACTCCGGACAACACCCTCAACTCGGAGGTAGGGGACACTGAGATGTCCTTAAAGAACAAGAAAATCGCGCAGCAAAACAGCCGGCGGGAAGGAGGCGGCGGCGAGCAGGCCAAGCTGCCGCTGCAGCCACCACCGTCACCACTAGCAGTCGCCTGCGACGAACAAGATAATACCGTGAGCCGGGCAATGCAGGGTCTAAGAGGATCGCAGCTTATTTGGGATTGCTCGCTGCTCTACCCCTTACGACACCCCGACTTTCTACGCAAGTCGTGTTGAGGCGGTTTGCCGTACTCCGCACTGGGCCATGGGATGATCTCCATTAGAGAGAGGGGGAGGGCCGTAGTCGTCGTACTTGCCGCCGAGCCTGGCGCGACAACCTCCCAAATGACTTTCTCTCTTTGCAAGGGCACTCTCCTTCGGACTGGCTTGGATGAACCAGCCCCGCTGCCGGCCGGGCCTGTGGCGCGGCGGCCAGGTCCGTATCTTTCGGCCGGTTCCCAGCGCTCCGCACAATATGTCCTATCGTTGCTAACTCAAGCCCGGATTCCGTCGTAGAGGCGTTCAGACGTAAATCCGGCTGGTGTAGCCCCGCTCCTTTGGCGTCTCCGCCAGGAGCGACACCAGCGGCCCGGTCCTGCGGTTCCTCTCGTACTGAACAAGACTGCTATCGCAACGACGCGCGCAACAACAGTAGGGTAAAACTAACCTGTCTCGCGACGGTCTAAACCCAGCTCACGTTCCCTATTGACGGGTGAACAATCCAACGCTTTGTAATTTCTGCTTCACAATGATAGGAAGAGCCGACATCGAAGGATCAAAAAGCGACGTCGCTATGAACGCTTGGCCGCCACAAGCCAGTTATCCCTATGGTAACTTTTCTGACACCTCTTGCTTAAAACTCTTAAAAGGTCAAAAGGATCGATAGACCGTGCTTTCGCAGCCCGTATTCGTACTGAAAATCAGGATCAGGCTAGCTTTTGCTCTTTTACTCTACGCGAGGTTTTTGTCCTCGCTGAGGTAGCCTTGGGACACCTGCGTTACCATTTGACAGATGTACCGCCCCAGTCAAACTTCCCACCTGATACTGTCCTCGGCCAGGATCGCCATCGGGCGCGCACGCCCACCGCGGGCCGCCGCCGCCTCGCTCCGGAGAGCTCGGCCACGGACGGCCAGCACCGTAAACAGCTTGGAGCTAGAATCTCAGACACTTGCCCACCTTGGGAGCCAGGCTCTGGTTCCACTTCACCGAATAAGTAGAGAAACGATCAGAGTAGTGGTATTTCACTGTCGGCCAGGGCACGAATGCCAAGACCTCCCACCTATGCTACACCTCTGATGTCTCTCTACAATATCAGACTAGAGTCAAGCTCAAAAGGGTCTTCTTTCCCCGCTGTTGTGTGCAGGCCCGTTCCCCTGCCTGTGGGTTCGCTAGATAGTAGGTAGGGACAGTGGGAATCTCGCTAATCCATTCATGAGCGTCACTAATTAGATGACGAG
Organism: Palaemon carinicauda; assembly: GCF_036898095.1. Classification (NCBI taxonomy): domain Eukaryota; kingdom Metazoa; phylum Arthropoda; class Malacostraca; order Decapoda; family Palaemonidae; genus Palaemon; species Palaemon carinicauda. Next base: position 43,833,224 of record NC_090767.1, read on the forward strand.
GCATTTGGCTATTTTTTTTTTTTTTTTTTTCAGACTAACGTTTGCAGGAGAGCAGCACTACTTCACCATTTTCCTGGACTTACCACGCTCTTGCTCTCCCTGGCTAGTCTACTTTTCCTATCCACGATAGGTGTCTTCTTCTGCTGCTAGCTGAGATCTGCAGCTCCAACTTGATGTTCGCATACCGATGATGTTGTCGATCCGCTGCAGTCCCACTGGCGTGTTTATCTCCACTCAACAGGAAACAAGTCCTGGAGGAACGTCGGTCGGTCAATCTCCATCGTCGATCCAGCTACGAGACGTCGCCTCCGCCCGACATGCCCATATAGTTCGCATATATGGACAGTCCTCCTTCTAAGATCTTCACAGTCAGTAGGTCCAAGTCCTCGAGTCGCAGTTTCAGCTTCTGGCACAAGCTGACGGTCCCTCGCAACAGTACACCTCGCCAGTTCCCGGTGACCGCCCTAATTGAGGGTACTGTCGCCGTAAGCTCTTCCACGGCCCTCTTGATGCAGTCGGTGTTATACTTCGCGATCTTCGCGGCATCAAAGAAGTCGAGAGATCGTACGTTGGCGTCCGCATTTACTTGAGAGTCAATTACTATTGACTCTCTGTCATTCCAGACGACGAGGTCTGGCTTCCTTAGCCCTTCTGTCCTTGAGATGTGGGGTTCATCTACTACGGTGTACCCTGCTTCGATAGCTTTTTTCTTGATGAAGCACTTGATGGAATCGTGCCTCTTGATCCTCCATGGTTGAACAGCTGGGCACGTCTGCAAAATATGATGCAGGGTACCGGGGACATTGCAACCAAGATCACAACGGTTGCTCTGCTGTCTGCCTCTCGCTCTCCAGGCCGGGGTTGTTAGAAGTCCCAGTTTGAGCTTGATGGCATTACAGTAGGTGCCCCCTTTCATAAGACGGCTTCCAGCGTCCAACCATCTAGGTCGTAGTCCGAAGGGCGCCTCCCTCAGACCACACCTGTCAACAGTAAGGTATAGCCTTTCTCCCCAGTCGATGGCTACGGGAGCCGGGTGTTGCTCGGCTAGATCAGCAGCAATTCCCGCCACCAACGGATCTGGAGATTGGGCTAGACGACTATAGCAATCATGCAGGGCTTTGGGGATACCCTCGGTAAAGTTGTAAATACCAAGGCCCCCGGCTGCTGAACCTGCATAGAAAGCTCCTAGTGGAGTATCGCCAGGTAGGTGCAAGCACTTCCTGACAAACTTCCTGACCTCATTATCAACCGTTTTAAGGTGATATTTCTTAAGTTGTCCGTGGACGGCTATGTGACATAGCCGTGGTATCGGCACGGTTTTTAAGGACCAAAACTTCTGCTGAGGCTTCAGCGGCGCTGTCTGGAGGTTCCCCAGTTCAGTTTTGGCCTTACCAATCAATTTCGCCCCATTCACGTTTGCCACTAGTCCGACGTCTACCCCAAGATATTTGTAAAAGCCGTCAGGACTTGTGACCGGAAGGTTGGCATTTCTGTACGTGAATGGACGGGTATCAACGTACCAGGTCTTACGTTGGCGGTCGCCGATGATTCCAGCTGTGGCACACTTCCCTAAGCCAGGCTCGAGGCCAAGCTTTACTCATCCAGTAATCTGGTTACCGAAGATGACAAACCTGCTCTCGTCTGTGCCACAACAACATCATCCGCAAACGCCAAATACTTAATAGTCTCCCCTCTCAGCGTTGCCCCTACGCCTTCGGGGAGCTTTGCAAGTGCATGGTCTAGGTCAAGATTGAATAGCAAGGGAGATAGAGGATCCCCCTGCATTACGCCCCTTGTTATGTCTACATCGATTCCAGCTACCTCCGTGCTGATACTAGAGTAGAGGTTGGTGAGGTACTGGATCGAATTCCTGTCGAGGCCAGCAGCTCTGAGTATCGAGGAGAGCTGGATGGTAGACGGAGTCAAAGGCCTTTTTAAAGTCAATAAAGGCTATGAAAAGGCTCTTCGACTCACGTTTGGCCTCTTTGATTAACTCCTTAAGTAGGATGAGGTTGCTACTTACCCCCTCCTCAGCCTTGAACCCTTTTTGTCGAACTGAAGAGGGGATGCGCTCTGCCAGGCGCTTTGTTAGGATCTTGTGCAACCCTCGTGTTGCCACGGACGTCACTGTAATTGGGCGGAAGTCCCCGGCCTCTAGGGGGACATCCTTCTTGGGCAATAGGGTTGTTCGCCCTTTTGCCCAATCCCGGGTCACAATTCTGTTATCAATAATCAGATTGTACAGATTCATGATCTGTTGACTTGCCGCCGCTCTAAAATCGGCAGCTCTTATGCTGTCTGAGCCCGGCGACGTTTTTAAATTTGTCTTTCTTTTGCACCATTCTACATCATCAATAGTGATGGGGTCCAAGATGGTGCACAACTGGGTTGGCGGGTCATAATCAATCGTGCTAGCCTGACTGGGTCTCCCGAATAGGGAGGTCCAAAACTCAACTGTCCCGGGCGGAAGGGACGGGCTAGCAAGAGGGTCCTTGCCTAGGATGGCATTCTGTGCGACGCGACTTCTGTTCTTGTCCCATGCCCTCTGCGTCGCTGCATATTCTCGCCTCTTCCTAACACTTCGAGGCACGTTACTGTTCTGCTGTTGACCTGCTCTTCTATTAATCCTATTCATATTATTTGGTCTCCTACCAAATATCTCATCCTTCAGCGAGTTGACATCCTCCGCGGTGACTTCCTCTTCTGATGAACTACCAGCGCTTTCGCTGGAGGATTGAGATCCATTGCTCCCGTCTGGGCTGGACGGGGGAGACCCTCCATGGTCTGGAACCCGGATGGGAGAGGTTCCAGCCATGAAGTCATAATAATCATTCATTCCATCCTGGGCTTCAGTATTTGGGACAAAAGGGGCCGCAAGCATCCTGCCATCCACTCGGATTCGGGTCAGATTGACCCTGCAATCTCTGAGGGGAGGCATTGCACATTGGGCTGTGCATATGCTGCGACCTTTTCCTTATATTTAATGGTCCTTCTCTTTGTCCGGATGCTTTCAAGCATCCGCCAAGGAAGGACCATTTTATGAATTGACTTGTTTATGTGGGGGTCATCCTTGTGTGCCATTTCGAACTCGATCATCGAGTTCTCGTCGTCGGAAGTCCAACTGAGTTTGCCCCCCACATGGCTCTCCCGGTGGCTCCCGACTGGCACGTTAGTCAAAATAGATTTCTCCTTGTACTCCTGCTTCACCAACAGGTCTTTGAGTAAGTCTCGGTATTGTTGAGACTTTCTCTTACCATTTATACTGTCAATCGACCTTCCTGACAGTACGCACTTGCTTATTTCCTGATTTATGAAAGGGTGGCCGTAGTTGGACACTTCAAACTCGGCCATCATCCTTATTTCTTCAAGGGACCAGGGCGTATTGCGCCGGTCTTCAAGGCGCTTAACTTGTCCCTCATGATAGGTTTGGGCATGTGCCCGTCTTTCGTGCAGACGCCTGCCTGCGTAGGACTTGAACTGCCTCAAACAAGTTGGGCAGACTGGACTGACTGTAGCTGCATCGACGATGCCTTGGGCTGGGATGTTAAGCCCGTTCACTATGCTAGCGATAGTGCCGGCGACAGGAGTGCTCTGATTTTGAGCACCCCTGTTGGCGAAGGGTTGACCAAATCGCCGGTTTGTCCCCTGGGAAGGGGTGGAGCGACCCACAGCTCCCCCCGAAGGAGAAGCTGGGCGGGTTGAGTCCTCCATGCGATCCGTTGGACCCATAAATGGGATTCCGGCAGGTACCACAAGGAGGTGGATCGCTAGTAAGCTATAACTCGTAGCGGCTCGGATTCAGCGAACGCTTCGTCTTTGCCGAGTCATAGTTACTCCCGCCGTTTACCCGCGCTTGGTTGAATCTCTTCACTTTGACATTCAGAGCACTGGGCAGAAATCGCATCGCGTCATCATCAGCCATAACCATCGCGATGCTTTGTTTTAATTAAACAGTCGGATTCCCCGTGTCCGTGCCAGTTCTGAGCTGGTCGGTAGGCTGCCAGCCGGAGTAATATATACACGTCTCCGTGTGGGGCCTCGCACGGCCTGAGAGCCACGCTCCGCCCCAAGTCTCGACGCGATTATACTTTGCAGAACCTTGCCCGTTCCGCGGAAGGGCACCCGGTCAGCGAGGTCCGAGCTCGGTCCGCCGGCCAGCCGAAGCCGACCGACAAGACCTCGCCCAGTCCTGCCCCCCGAGACACCCCGCACCCGCTTCCCGGGAAGGCCCGACTGGCCCGACCCTCAGAGCCAATCCTTGTCCCGAAGTTACGGATCAAAATTGCCGATTTCCCTTACCCACATTCATCTATCGACTAGAGGCTCCAAACCTCGGAGACCTGATGCGGAGATGGGTACAGTCTGTGTCGAAACAGGGTCACCACGGGCGAGCGGGGCGCCGACCACGAGGGCCAGCCACCCGCACCCGCCCCGGACTCCGACCCGTGTGACTTCCTCACTTGCATCTTTCACGGACTGGCGTTGGTGCACGGGACGACACAAGAATTGTGTCGCTCTACGGCCACCTTCTCGCTTCATAGGATTTCCGGGGATCACGGGGCCTAAAACAGAAAAGAAAACTCTCCCCCGGACCAGACGCCAGTGGACACAAGCCAGATCCCGTTGCCAGGAATCGTCACACACTTGACCCGGCCTCCACCTCAAAGGCAGACACCGGGCCCGTCCGAACACAGGTCACGGTATCATTACCGTATTCCATTTCGCCACTGCATCCCTTCCAGCTCATAGTATCTATTACGATGACAAGTCGGTCCCTCGCTGGTGGAAGCCCTCTTAATGAGAGAATGCCTTGATGAAGTCATTGAGCTTCTGCACGGCATTTCATTCCCGTGCTGAATCTTGGTGACGGGCAAGAGGGCTCTCGAACTTGGGGAAATTGCTCCCCCAGTTCGAATCTAAATTTCTCTCTTTCATCTTTTTCTTCTGCTTAATATTACTTCGACCTTCTCTTAATTTTATCAACTTTCTTTCATCTTGCTGTCCTATCTCTATGATTATTATTTTTCTTAGTTATATATATATGTAGATGTATGCATGCATATATATATTTATTTATTGTATTTGTTCATTTATTTATTTATCTATTTTTTTTCTAATTTTTTTAAATGGCGTGGATATTTCCACATTCGTTATTACTGCCTGCTTAGATGAATGTGAGAAGGGATCACGGTTGGGAGGTATTCGCATTCAAAGCTATATATGAGAGTATTGGATGATCTTAGCCATCCCAAAGATGGTTTGGACCTTTTTGGCGGAACTACTCTCAAGGGTTGGGTCATCGGAATCCAGGGGGATCCAATCCTTGAGGTGGGACTCTTGGCTTTTGGCCGGAAGCCCATCATTACAGATATGGGGAGGATGATTCCATATTACTTTGGTCTCAGTCCTAACAGGCGGGTTTAGCTTACACCTGTGCCTCTATATCTGTTTTGATGCTATCCTTCATGTAGGGTATGGAGTGGACCATCGGGGAAGTATGCTCTCATTGTGCCGATAGTGGAGAATGCAAATTTCCTTTCCAACGTATGATACTTTCTTATAATTCTCAAGCAGGTACCCCAACAAAACAACAACCAAAAACCTGAAAATCCCACCCTTAAATATGGACCCTTCAAATACTGACCCCCCCAGATGCTGAAGCCTTAATGAGGATGGGGGGCTTAGGGATTAGCAGCTGGGCTCTAATGAACAGTGGGAACTACTTCCCATTGGACCTCGGTGCCCAGCTGTCGATCCAACTAAATCAGTCAGCACTTTCTCTTTTACTTTTGATAGTTTCTTTTTTCTCCCATCTCTTCCTTTTGGGCTCGATATTGTTGACGACTTTGGCATGTTCGATTTTACTTTGGATGCTGCTTTGGATTTGGCAGAGTGTGGGATGGACTGCATTCCATCTCAACCTGTGCCAATTTAGACGCCATCACCCTCTGGCAGACCCCATTGGGTGCAGACCAAGTCTCTTAAGAGTCGGGCTCCAGTGATCCGGTCTTAAGTCACCCATATTTGCGGGTAATGGGTGACGCCAGGCATTGGAGTCGATGGTGGGAGGGGCTAACTACCCCCACTGACCAGTGTACGCCCACCTTAAGAGAGGCAGCCCCTCTCTAATAGAGGACTGGTCCCCGCTGAAGCCTCTTCTCGTGTTGGGCCACATGGGATAGGAGGACTGACATCCTCCGATAAGAGGTGGATAACCCGGCTTGCTTTTTCAAAAAAACCCAACACCTCTGTTGACGACCTGGAAAATACAAACATGGACCTCGGTACAGACAGCTCCAACTCGGGTTCTAACATTGTAACGTTAGAACCTTATTCACGTCATGTGAATAATAAAGCGCTAGAGAAGAAAGAGAGAGTGAAAAATGATGACAGTACAGAAAGATATAGAAAAGTAGAAGTATTACCTGGTCACTATGAAGTAGTGAATTATGAAAAATTTTTTATCTTTGAATTTGAAAACGGAAGAAATGAGCGTATAAATGTTTTTAAAGCTAATAGGGAAATAGTTACTTTATATGGAGGGCAGCCAAAAATTTTACCCCAGGGAAATGGAAGTCTCTTGATAGAGACACTGTCCCCATTACAAGGTGAAAGGTTAAAAACACTTACAACATTGAATGGTCATAGCGTAAAATGCGTTTCGCACCCTACTTTCAACCAGAGTAGAGGTGTGATATATGCTCCAGAATTGTTGGATATAGAGGAGAAAGAAATAGAGGATGAACTGAAAAATCAAGGAGTAGTTAAAGTAGTCAGAATGAGAAAGAGAGTTGGAGAACAACGTATCCCTCTTGCTACTCTGATTATAACATTTGATCGGTTGACACACGAGTTTCTGCTGAAGGGCCAACACCAACCGTATTGCGAGGACTGCTTAGTACCTTTAACAGTGAGGCATTTGTTGACCGAATGCCCTAATTTTACTAACTTAAGAAATAGATATCTGTTTGAGGCTCGAGGTGAGGATGGCAGGTTTATCCTTGCCAAGATTCTTGGACATGATGTGTCTTACTATGCGAGCGGAATTTTTAGATTTATTTCAGAAGCAGGTCTTCTGAAAACTAACTATTGTAATGACTTCTTAATTTTTATGGTTTTAATTGAATTCTCTTTTAATTTTCATATACAGTAAATGGTATCGGCGTCAATGACCTTAGATATCAGGATGCCAGAAAACTTTCAATCAATCAATCAATCAATCAATCAATCAATCGAAAGGAAGTTGACTGCCCTTCGAACGTTGGGTTGAATGCCGGGGACTGTGTCGACACGGCCTGGGGTACCCACTGGAATGTGGTCGGGGTTTGTGCCACCATCTGGGGCACTGAAGGCATTGGCAATTGCTGTTGCTGTTGCTGTCTAAATGGCTTGGCTGGCCGAGACGGTAGCCTAGTCCTCTTAGTCTTCCTCTTTGGTTGGGGACCCTCATCCGGGGAAGACTTTCTCTTGATAGACAGGCCCTACTTCTGGAGAAGGTTTCTATTCTCCGTGGGGGCCTTATCAACAACTTCTTTGACCGATTCGCTAGGGAAAAGGTCTTTGCCCCAAATGTTGGAGGAGATTAGTTTCCTTGGCTCGTGCCTCACCGTAGCCGAGGTGAACACGAACTCCCTACAAGCTCTCCTCGCCCTAACAAAGCTGTAAAGATCCTTCGTCACTGTGGCCAGATGAGTCTTGGCCACTACCATGAACATTTCATGGACCTTGGGGTCACTTGCCATCGTCTCAAGAGTGGTCTGAAGAGACATTGAGGCAGCCAGTCTTTCTTTTGTCTCGAGCTCTCTCCGCCAAAGAAAGTCAGACAGCTTAGGGAGGTTCTCACCGAACTGACGTCCGGCAATATCAGCCTCCAACTTCCCAACTGAGAAGGTAAGATGGACGTCCTTCCAGTCCTTGTGGTCCATAGGTAGGGCCAGCGACAAGGGTTTACACTCCTCCAAGGAGGGGCAAGGCTTGCCAGCCTCGACTGCTTTTAACACAGCCGCAAACCCTTTCTGCAAAAAGGGGAAGGCTCTAGCAGGAGAGGACACAAAGGAAGGGAGCTTCTTACTCAATGCAGCCACCTTTGAGTTCGTGAAGCCCCTCTCTTTCATCGAAGATGAAAGCAAAGCTTGAGCCTTAGCATGGTCCATCACTATGACCTCCTTCGGCTCTGTCTCCTCCTTTGAAGCTGGTTCCTTCCTCAACCGGACATAACAGTCCGGATATGACCCTTTGCTGGGCCAGAATTCCACCTCCTCTAGGGGAACTGAACCCAACTTATCCGACATGACGATCTTTCCAATCGTCATCGGCATGTGCTCAGCATATCTCCACGAGTTAGCATCTGAGCACAAGGGAAGGTCTTTCACATTGAGCCTTTTCTGGGGCCCACGTGATGCCGCAAGCTTCTGCATCTGCAGTTCCATTGCAGCCGCCTTCTCATTATTCTCCTTCTGCATTTTTTGGATCATTCCAACAATGGAGGAGAGGGCCTGTCCCAGCTCTACTGGGAGAGCGGACGATGTTGAGGGAATAGGTTCAGGGATCTGAACCAGAGCAGCCGACACCTCGTCGGCCTCTTCCTCTACAATGTCTGGGGCTTGATTTTCATCCTGGCCTTCTGCCAGGAGGTCTTCCTCCAGACGCTCGGACACATCTGACATCCTGTCGTCCAACTGGATGTCTTGCAAGGCGACCGCGACTTCAGCATCTACCGGGATCTGAACTAGGGGGATCTCCTCTTGAGGCTGGGGAATCACTGCATCAGCTGATGCCCTAGGGAAAAGGTAAGCCCTCATCTTCTCACTTGGAAGATAAGGTCTAGAGGTGTTCTTCTGGAAGCCCCTTACCTAGGTACGAAGCTTCTCCCTTGCTATATCCCTTGATTCCGCCATCCTAGGGGAATCAAAAGCCTCAGTAATCAGGTTAGAGCACACGGTACATACCTGAGGGTCCCAATACCGGAGATCACCCTTGGAGACAGCGCATGCTGCGTGCCTCCTACATAACTCATGTCCGCAGAAGTTCTTACTGCGGACGTTGCAGAAAACACTTCCGCACTTCGGATGGTTCTCCTGTATAGAGAAGAAATTTCCATGAGTATCAAGTGAACTACGTATCACTGGATATGCACAGTTTAGCATAACAAATCAGAAAGGAAAGACACACACTTGTGTTTCCCGCACAACCAATTGTTGCAGCCTTCCAGATAATAAAATCGTATGGTTAATCTGTCCTAGAGTAACCAATGAAAAATTTCCAGAGGAAACAGGTGTAGCTCACACCTAAGGTATGATTTTAAAATACCGGATAATAGACAAGAAAGAACTCACTTTCTTATCTGTAAGGCAACACCAAAGGGCTGTGCAAGACAACACAAAAGTGTTAGAAAACAGTGTTGTACCAATACTATACTATAGTTTTCTCCCAACAGTATATACTATACTGAAGAATACTGGTACAGTATAGAAGGTAATGCACCGGCCGGCACACACCATAAATAGCTTTAAAGTATACTACTTAACAGCTATAAGGTGGCAGAACGCTGGTTCAAATGCATGTGCCGGCCGGCAACAGCCAATGATTGCCGGCTGGCAACTGCCAATGTAGGCCGGCAATGACTGCCGGCTGGCAACTACACAAGGTAGCAGCCGGCTGCCGGCCACCGCTCATAGCGACCGGCAGACAAGGGCGTGACAATAGCCGGCCGGCAAAGGTAAACAACCGATGCCGGCCAGCAGCAAAAGAACCAGAGAACTCCGACTGCCCGGCTGCGGCCGGCAGCCGGATCGGGTACAGCACTAGAAGAAAACAGAATGGATGCCAGGATAAGAGAGTGTACTACCTCAAAGCCCGGCAATCCGAAAGAGTGCATATAAGGAAGGGGAGAATCTAATTCAGGCTTCCCGACCAATGCCGTCTGGCTCTACAGACAGACATGGATGAAGGACCAAGGGAGGTCCGGGCAGCACTCAAAGCAGAAGACCTTTGCCGGCTGGCAAGGGACTGAGTCCATTCCACATCCTAACCTATACTAGGTCCAGATGTAGAATGACGAACAGTACTGTAACGGCTAGGCCATTACAGAGATAGAGGGGGAAGGGACAAAGAGGGTCCTACCAACCTTGCTTTAGTAAAGAATCACCCGCAGCCAAGAAAACTCATCTTAGCCTAAGGGAGATCCAAGGAGGGAGGCCAGCAATACTTGCCAACCCCCACTGAACCAAAGCAAGGAAGGTGTTGCTACTCCCAGGGACAGGATCTTATCCTCCCACCGAGAACAGCAACAAGGACTAGTCTGCTAGATCATAAAAAGAAGGAATCATCTCGTACAGAAACCTTCGGGAGTGACCTAAGGAGGCTAAGCCTCCTATGTCTGCGTCAGACTAGCGAGGGAGTCTCAACCCCAAGCCAAACAAACACAGACTCAGACTGAAAACTCTGATGTTCTGCCCCTCTCTGAAGCCAGACTTACTGGAACAGGAAGGTACAGTAACACCCCAATATAGTTTTATCGAAAGTTAATTCAGATAAACCACTAGGGTTAAGCCCAAGGCTTAAACAGAGGGAAAGGGATTGCATACCTTCTCCGAAGAAAAGGAAGCAACCGGGGAGTATGAGAAAGTATACTAAGGCTCCATAGGCAACTTAGCCTAGGCACCAAGAGAATTGATTACCTAAATCACCGAAACTCACTCGTATACTATCTTGGAAATAATCAATATAATCTTAAATGTATAAAACTGCCTAAAGCTTCAATAATATTTTAAAACACTCGGAAATCCAAAAATCATGCAGGAAAGTACTAGGGCCAAACGACAAGGCTACGTGGTCTAGCGTAGGCCAGAATTGGCGAATACTTCGCCAAAACAAATAATACTAAAAGCACGAATAAGGAAATCCTATGTAACGCTAAATAGCCAAAATTATTAAAGCAAAACAGCCGGGAACGTCGCTCTGGCTAACTAAAACTCATACCTAGCGAGCGACAGCGTCCAGGACGCCTCCGGTAGGCAACAGCTCTTGTAACAAAGATTATTACTATTAATCACTTGAAAAATTACCAAGAGCCTACATTTATACATAAAAGAAATAATACTCAACTTATCAGAGGCAGACAAAGTTGGAGAAAGCATAATAAAGCGATTAAATCCAAGATTTTGCGAGAAACACAGGAAAAAAACACCGAGTTGTTAAGCTACGCAAAAAGGAATACAGATGGCGCCAGGATCTGCGCAATGCACGCTTACGAAACGGGAGAAGAGAGAGACTTGCGAAGGGCTCTCCTTTTTCTTTCTCGTTTTCGTTTTCTTGCCAATTGACCCCTTCGAAGTGTTATCTCTGTTCGGGGTGCAGATTGCCATGTGGCGTGTCAAGAATACGTCCTCTGATATTTCGCGATATCCCTGGTACTTTCATTAGGGATATTCGCTCTAGGAGTTAGAATTCTGGGTACCTTAAGGTAAATTCTCTGGGAATATCGCCGTAGTTGTAATATACCCTAGGAAGCTACCCTATAGGAACTTCCATCAGGACGACATGGCTTGAGCCCAAAAAAGGTAACTTATGATTTGATTTATTGAAACTTTCAAAGGTGGTTGGGAGGGATGCCTGAACTGGGAAAAGAAATATTGAAGGTGAAAAAGATGCTGGATACCAGAAAGACCGCCGACGCCTCCGGTCCCATCATCAACGTTGAAGAAAGGACGGGAAGGCAAAACTATCTCCTTTTAAGGAGTATGAGTTATTGCCCTCAGGCGCCAGCACCCGTTCTGTTTCCAGCAAGGGAGATTGGCTGAGATGAGAGAAAGGCATGTTGGACGTCAAAAAGGGCACCGATGACTCCGACCCCATTTCCAAGCAGAATACAGGATGGGAAGACAAAACTGTCTCCTTATAAGGAGTACGAGTTGTTGCCCTCAGCCGCCAACAATCATTCCGCTCCCAACATAGAGATTGCAGGGGGAATAAGAAGGTTTCTCTTCAATTGCCACTTAGATTGCTGGTTGGCGTTGTTGCAACGTTATCTTGGTGGAGGGTAGCTGAGGAGAATTTCTGAGAGGGTATTGTGATCGTCAATAATGTGCTTGACAATTTCTGTTGCTGTTACAGGAGTATTGGGATTAAGATCCTGCCGAAGTATGCTTGTTTCCTGACATTGCTGTAAAGGTTCTTCTGTGTCCTGATTACAGTACTTGCATGGTCTGATTGGTCTGTGCTGTGCTGCTGGGTCTTGGCCGTTATCTAAAATGATCTGCCAGTTGCATAGATATCCCAGTCGCAGTCTGCAAATAATTACTGCATCCTGGCGAGGTGTTTGTCTTGCAATTGGGTGTGGTAGTATGTTTGTAGCTTCAATGTACCACTTAGCAGATCTTGAGCCATCAAGAAAGGCTCTTCTAACTTCACTAGTCTTTTGAATGTTGCAGTAGGTAGCCATTTTATTTTGAATGGTTTTTAATGACTGTTGCAGAGTGATGCTGATAGTTAGGCACATTAAGGCCGATTTAGCTAGGTGGTCGGCCTCATCGTTGCCAGAGATTCCTGTATGACTTGGTATCCAGTTCAGGGTGACTTGCCTGTTGTTTCTTTGGTGGAGCAGGGCTAAGAATTTAATTGCAGTGATAAGGTGGACATTCTTTGTAGGTTCCTTGTTGCTGAGGGCCATGGTGGCTCCTCTGGAGTCTGTATGGATCGTTGTGTTCTCGTTTTGTTGATTGGCAGTGTGTTCTAGGGCTTTTGTAATGTGGAGGCATGGTTGGAAAGTCTCCAATTTGCTTTATATCCTGATGTAGAGATAACTGCAGCCGCGGCTGGCTGCAGGGATTGCACGGTCAACTTATCCATCTGTGTAGTAGGTATGAGGCGCAGGAGTGTTCCTGATTGCATTTATTGTAGCTGCATTGAGTTGCTCTTGCGTGCAAAGAGCCTTGCTTGCTGCTGGTAGGATAGTGAAGTTGTATTTGATGGGATCACATGCCCAGGGAGCAGGAATGAATGAATGAATGATTTAAAGTTTTCAGGCATCCTGACATCTAAGGTCATTGACGCCGGTAACATTTAATTTATGTATACAAAAGTAAAAAATGAAATAAAATAAAAAAATTAAAGAGTATTCAATTAAAATCATAAATATTGAATGTCATAAAAGTTAAATATTTTTCAGAAGACCTGCTTCTGAAAGAAATCTAAAAATGCCACTTGCATGGTAGGACACATCATTTCCAAGAATCTTGGCAAGGATGAACCTGCCACCCTCACCTCGAGCCTCAAACAAATATCTATTCCGCAAGATGTTGTAATTGGGGCATTCGGTCAACAAATGCCTTACTGTTAGAGGTACTAAACAGTTGTCACAATACGGTTGGTGTTGGCCCTTCAGCAGAAACTCATGTGTCAACCGAGTGTGACCAATACGGAGACGACAAAGAGACGTCTCCCATTTTCAGGGCATCATATTATACCTCCAAGGAAATATGTCATTTGTTACTTCCCTCATTTTATTGCCATCTTGACTATCCCATTGCTGTTGCCATTTATTGCAAACCAATTTCTTGATGTCAGGTAAGAAATCATTACAGGGAATGGGATACCTTCTTGGCAGCAACTCGGATGCAGCCTCCTTAGCCAGTGAATCTGCCTTCTCATTCCCGGACACACCTACATGTATTGGTGTGCTACTGTCTTAAGCACACATTTGAGTATGAGTTGTTTTCAGATGTATTTAAATGGATTAACTGAATACATCTTAATGGTTTTTAAGTTTTATTTTTATAAAACAACAGAGTTAAACATCTCCATCACTGGAGGAAGCTGTGTTGGTCCAGACGACCAATTCTGGTGAAGTTTAGATATGAACTGAATAAATTATCGATATCACAGATATCGTATGCTTGCTTTAATTTAGCCACGTGACGGAATCGGAAGACACCTGCATCCGGTGACGTCACAAACTTTCACACGAGGAGACAATGTGTTGACGTTAAGAAAGAATGTCAATTTGCCGAGGTTTGCATTATACATCCTGTTTATAATTTGAATGACTACAGCAAATCCCAGGGTTAGCTCTTCCAACCAACATGACATATTACGTCATTTGTTTTAAACATGTAATATTACTATTCTAATTATTACATAAGCTCGGCCAGCTATCTCAATTTTTTTTTTTTTTACAAAAATTTAACAAGCCGAAACATGGTTATTAGGTGTGACTGGACATACGTATTATTCTTTGTTTAACTTTAGCCATAATCAACTGAGGACGAATGTCCAAATAGGCACAATAAAAAATAATAACAATAATGCATACAAAAAAGATATTACCAAAGCAAAAAGAAAAATGCATGATAAAACCAAGATCATATATATGGTACATTGCTAGCAAATGATTACATGGTACCAAAAAACAAAATAAATTCTGACTTACATATGATTCGGTAACTTGATAAAGAATAATTGTTACCTTTGTCAGAAACAAGATACTCAATTTTTAGTGCACAAACACGAATTCCTGGTACGTACACGTACCACGGTTTCGTACATATATATATATATATATATATTTATATATAGGGCTGATATCTTTATTAGATGCCCATAGATTGTTATATATTTTATTATATTTTTTTTTCTCTTTTCTTTTTTTAACATTCCGGCTTATATACTTTTATTAGATGCCGAGAGAAAAAAATGATTTATATCCTTTTTTATTTTAATTATTTTTTAAATGTTGTTTTAAATGTATTTTTAACAATGCAAATGTAGAGAATTTCTTTAATTACATATTACTAGCGTACTAATCAGCTTTTCATACAAACATCTTCCCGACAAATTACTCCCTTAGCGAATGAGGTGGCCACTCATACAGCTTTGAACTGGATTAAATAGGGGGTATTGTCAGGGCTATGCAACTCATTCCTTTGTAGCTGCTTGCTGTGCCGTAACCTACGCCAAACAAGGATGTTCACGGCGATAAATATCATCACCGTGAAACACAAACTAGCCAGTATTATGGGGTGAAGAATTTCTTCATAAGTCGGTGACAGGTGGTCCTTTTCGGTAAGTTTCATCAACCGCTTTGCCACACGGCCGTTGTATGGGAGAGGAAGTGCTGGCATTGTAGAGGTCCACGTGAAGTTCGCGAAGTAGGCTCGTTCTCTGATGATTGTCCGTAGGCCAGTCACCATGGAATTCGGGGAAGTCCCGATACAACCATCTGCTGCGACGAAGATGTGGGTGAAGGATGTGGATCCGTCAGGGCATGATACATTGAAGCCGTCCTTGTCGTATCGTATCCATGAGCCATTATTTAGTCTGCAATTGAATTCTTTATTGTCAAAGGGATAAAGCTTATCCAGACAATTTTCACTTGTATGGGAGAGAGCACCGTCTAGCACTATACCTAACTCGCATGAATCCATTAAGTTTTTATG
This sequence comes from Palaemon carinicauda, assembly GCF_036898095.1. Lineage (NCBI taxonomy): Eukaryota > Metazoa > Arthropoda > Malacostraca > Decapoda > Palaemonidae > Palaemon > Palaemon carinicauda. The sequence continues at coordinate 43,848,658 of NC_090767.1, forward strand.
GAATTCAAATGAGTCAGCTGTACATATTTTTCTATCCATTGCGTCTGAACAGTGAGTTAATTGATTTAAGTCTTTAATGACCGTATATGTTTCCTTGTCTGGGGAAATCAATACGTGTCCTGTCAAACTGGATATTACTGGATTTGAGTGATTCGTCATGAAAGTCGGAAATGGTGATATCCTGTAAGATTGCCAGGCATCAGAAGAATCAAAGGGAATTGTAATCCTAATCTTGTTATTATCTACGTTTACTGTAATTAGGCTGTAATAAAATTCTAACCTATGTTCGTCTAACAAAGGAACATAGCCTAGTTTATCCCTTCCGTTCTCCAGAACTAATTTTAAGTAACGTATAGGCAACAAATGGGGCGACAATACACCTTTAGTTGCTAACGTGATAGCTTCTACATAATCCTTGGATTTCTCAATGAAATGTGCAATTCTGTTATGTATGTGATCTATCTTTGAATCATAATACGTTAATGTTGCCAACAAATCCTGTACTTCCATAATTTGAACGATATTATCTGAATGTTCATTTAACAAATCCATAATTTTATTGATTGAAGCTAACTGATCCCTTAGTTCTGACATAATCAATTCATCTTTATGAGTCAAGAACTCAATTTTTTTATTTTGATTACTAATTTTAAGACGATTGGAAATTCCTAAACCTAAACTTGCAACAGACCCAAAGATGCTTAATGCAGCATAAATGAACGGATTCCGTCTTTCTTTATGTTCGTGTCCTACAGTCCACATCAAAAGGTCATAAGCCAAAGATCCTGTCTCGCCAGTCTTATTTTTCAAGTCATCAGATAGCATCTCTGCAACTTTTAATGTTGATCCAAGCAAACTCTTAGTAGTCAAATGAAAATGTCTTCTATGCAACTCATCCAATGATGCAGAAAACCTTGAAATGGCGGTTAAGCTAGTGACATCATTCTCTTGAAGAAAAATTGCTTGCATATGCACTTCGACAATTACGTTGGTTGATGTAATAAAAATGTCTTCTTGTCTTTCAACTATATTGCCATATTTAAAATATATATTTTTAGTCTTAGAACTCATCCCATACGAGAAAAATGTCTGAGCGAACAATATCACTCCCAACAACAAAAAATTCATCTTGGAAACCTATAACGAGAAAAAATATATGTAATTACTCCTGTATTAAAAAGAAAACTTTTAGTCACACAAAAAATTTTTCCTCACTTCTTTTCCTCTCTTTTCTTTTTAATTTCTTATGTGAGACAATGGTACTATTCTCTCATCCGTGGGTTGGGCTACGTTTTGAATTCTAAACCTATTGGCCGTTAATGTTTCCAAAATGTTAAATGGGCCTTCAAACTTAGGTGTTAGTTTATAGTTGAGCCCTTTTCTGACATTGATTTGAATATAGATGTTATCACCCACGGTATATGTTTTAGTTGGTTTCGCTATTTTATCATGATTCCTTTTCATTATGATTTGTGATTCTTCTAAATTCTTTTGAAGGATATCATATCGACTTATACTTGCATTTATACATTCTTTTAAAGGATTTGATAGATTAGTTGTAGGCGTTAATACATGGAAAGGTGTTCTAACTGGGGTACCATACAATGCTTCATGCGGTGACATTTTAATTGATATATGATATGAATGATTCAGAGTACTCAGTGCCGCCGGTATTGCAATATCCCAGTTGGGGTCTGATCCCCCTAGTGTTACCCTCAATATATTTAATATCTTCCTATTTGCTCTTTCCACTAGCCCATTCGACTCTGGGTGATATATCATGGTATTAATCTTCTTTATGTTGAGGAATTCACACAATGAGGTAAGAAAGTGATTATTAAATTCACCACCCGAGTCTGAGATTATCATGTGTGGAATTCCATGTTTACAAATGTAACACTCGTAAAACTTCCTAGCGCATTCAATCGCAGTTTTAGTTTTAAGCGCTATTAGTTCTGTATATCGAGTTAAAGCATCTATAATTACTAAGAGGTGCTTATTTCCTCTGTCTGACTCGTAAAATCCTGTTAACAAATCTAAATGTATTCTTTCAAAGGGTTGATTGGGAACAGGATAAGCTCCTAGGCTGACAGGTGTTTTCGTATGCCCTTTGTTTTCCTGACATGTGCGACAATTAGCTATGTGTCTTTTTATATCTGTAAGCATTGTATGCCAATAAAACAATGATTTGGCTTTCTGTGACATTAATGAGAACCCAGGGTGTCCATGTAATGGATTTGAATGCAACCAATTCAGGACAGTGGAAATAAGTGAGATTGGTACTACTACCTGGTCGTTAGTTACATGTGGTGTATTGTGGGTTTTCCTTGTCACAGTCCTACACAGAATATTATCTTTGATTATATAATTCTGCTGCTTATACTTTATATATTCCTTTTCTTTATGATTGCCTTTCAAAGCATTTATAATTGTTTCTATTTTCTGATCTTTTCTTTGCTCAGTCTGTAACAATTCAGCACTCCAGCCTAAATCTTCTTGTTCAGATATTGTTTTTACAATAGGCATGGATGTTGATATATCTATTAATTCAGCTAAAGGCTCCGTACAAGATGACACGGGGTTGCGTGATAATGCATCCGCAATGATATTTGCTTTCCCAGGTAAGTACCCGATTCTTGCGCCAAAATCTTGAATGATCAAATGCCACCGAGTTCGTTTAGGGCTGTGATTGAAGCCTTTAAAGAACTCTGTTAGTGGTTTATGGTCAGTAAGAACCTTAACAGGATAACCGTAAATTATGAACTTAAAATGCACTAGTGAATTAACAATAGCTAGTCCTTCCTTGTCTATTACTGCATACTTACTTTCGGAAGTTCTCAATTTTCGAGAATAGAAAGCTATCGGGAAAAACTGTTTATCATATTGCTGAAGCAATACCCCTCCTACTCCTAAGTCTGAGGCGTCTGTTGCAATGAAGAATTCCTTACCGAAGTCAGGAAATTTTAAGATAGGAGAACTACACAGTTCATCTTTCAAAGTATTAAACGCCTGTTGATGTTGCTCAGACCATATGAAATCTACGCCCTTCTTCGTAAGATCAGTTAAAGGAGCGGCTATTATTGAATAGTTGCGTATAAAACGCCTGTAATATCCACTACAACCCAGAAATTGCTGTATTCCCTTGACATTAGTAGGTATGGGAAAATTACGTATAGCCGACACCTTATCATGGACTACTTTAAGACCTTGGCTTGACACCATGAAACCCAAATATATTAATTCTGTTTTGAAAAATTCACACTTACTAATCTTTACCCTTAAGTTATGTTGTCTTAATCTCTGTAGTACTAGTTCTAACTTACGTAGATGTTCTTCTAAGGTGTTGGAAAAGATTACAAGATCATCCATATAGGCATGCAATATATCCCCTAACAAGTCTCCAAACACTATGTTAATCATTCTTGTAAATGTTATAGGAGCACAACGTAAACCAAAAGGCATCCGTAAAAATTCATAATGTCCCCTGGCTGTGCTGAAGGCTGTGTATGGGATACTATCTTCTTCTAATGATATCTGGTGAAAGCCTTTAAGTAAGTCCAAACTGGTAAAATATTTATTCTGACCTAACAAAGACAAAATATCGTGGCAACAGCAATGGGATAGTCAAGATGGCAATAAAATGCGAGAGATAACAAATGACATATCTCCTTGGAGGTATAATATGATGCCCCGAAAATGGGAGACGTCTCTTTGTCGTCTCCGTATTGGTCACACTCGGTTGACACACGAGTTTCTGCTGAAGGGCCAACACCAACCGTATTGTGATGACTGCTTAGTACCTCTAACAGTAAGGCATTTGCTGACCGAATGCCCCAATTATAACAACTTGCGGAATAGATATTTGTTTGAGGCCCGAGGTGAGGGTGGCAGGTTCATCCTTGCCAAGATTCTTGGAAATGATGTGTCCTACCATGCAAGTGGCATTTTTAGATTTATTTCAGAAGCAGGTCTTCTGAAAAATATTTAACTTTTATTACATTCAACTTTTATGATTTTAATTGAATACTCTTTTATTTTTTATTTTATTTTATCTTTTATTTTTGTATACATAAATTAAATGTTACCGGCGTCAATGACCTCAGATGTCAGGATGCCTGAAAACTTTAAATCAATCAATCAATCAGTACATGGCACTGGGAATCGATCAGGGATCGTTTCCTCGTTTAGACGACGAAAGTCGACGCAGATACGCCATGTTCGATCTTTTTTCGGTACAACTATTAAAGGAAAATTATAAGGGCTATTTGATTTTCTAATGACTCCTTCCTCTAACATTTTACCTACTTCATCATTTATTTCATTCTGGAATTTCATAGGGAGTCTGTACGAGGGTACATATATAATTTTCTGCTTGTCTTTTAACCTTATTTGATGCTCGATCACATCTGTTTTTCCTAAGGATCCATCCGTAGTGGAAAAGACATCTGTATATTTAGTTAAAAGTTCAAAAATTTTCTGCTGAATTTCTTCGTCTTGAATGTCCTTACTGATTTTATTTTTAATAGATCGCAAAAGGGACTCATCCGCAACTGATTGAGAGTGATTGATTTCTGCAACGGTAAGAATACGATGTTTATAAACTTCTACATCCAAGATATGTTGATTTTTGTGAATTACTAAAGTGTTATTTAAATGATTACAGACTTCGATATTACATTGCTGATGTGAGCCTACTGTATAAATAGCTTGTGTGACAGACAATCCGTTAGTTTTCAAAGTATCGGAAAGGATTAATATTTCAGATCCCGGTAGTGTTTTCTTTATTTGCACTATTAAATTCGAAGGTATGTTTGGTTCGATAGATTGCGTGCAAGATGATATTACGGGTGAACGAGAATTCTGCTGGGTCGCGTATATTATTTCTTTATTAGTGAGACAAGTTATTGGTTCTTCAACGTACGTTACGGTTACATTTGTCGTCTCCTTTTTATCCAAAACTGACTTTAAGGTATTAGAAGACTTATAGAATTTCCCTTTGATATACACGCCGTGCTTGGCAGGAGCTAAGATAATGTTTTGATTTCCCATAGATGGGTATCCTATAATTACAGCTGGATACATATTAATGTTTTTTTACAACAACAAATGTATCGGCAAACGTGCGATTACCGACTCTGAACTGAATATGAGTTATGCCTATGACGTTTAATTCATTATTTCCTATACCTGAAAGTCTAATTCCTGATTTTTCAATCGGAAAGTTCGGAAACAACAAATGATGCGTCTTCAAATCCATAATATTACGTGGACTACCAGAGTCAAAAAATAACGTAAAGGATTTGTGTTCTAAATTTACAGCATATAAGGTTGGCCGTAACTCATTTTGGCTTATTATTGTATGAATTCGTTGCAAATCTACGGGAGCATGCACTGTTTTACTTAATTCGGCCGTGTGTTTCATAGGAAAATCTATTGTCTCACAATTATCTGATAAAACATTAAATTGATTATTCAATACTATTGATGTTGACATAAATGACCTTGACCCAACATCACTCTCTTCCCCTCTAGAGTTAACTATGTGGTATTTGCTTTGCTCTGCACATTCTGAAAATTAGGCTGACTTTGCGAGGTCTGGTTTGACGGCCCAGGCTCAGCGATATTTGAAGAAGTGTTTGTTTGTTTCGGACTCTGAACTGCATTGACATTTTGTTGTTTCTTCTTATTGTTAAAATGAGGATTTTTCTTTTTATTTCCATATGGAACTGACTGTGGAATTGACTGTGCATTTCTAGGATATTGTTGTGTCTTACGCGCGTAACATTGACTATAAGAATGTGATGCTGTGTTGTGAACTGAACAAAATTTCGTTCTACAGTCTGCGCTTATGTGACCTTGACGTTTGCAGTTGTAACACGTCACTCCCGCTACTGGACTGTTAATTACGTTCACTGTTTGTGGTTTTGTTTCATTCTTAGCAAAAACTTGAGTTAACACGGGATCGAGATCTGGACACTTGGACATGTGTTTCTTTATCTGTTTATAGACATCCAATTCCGTACTTGCAGGCATTAACTTCTTATCAAAGCACCGCACTAAAGCTTCAGGCAACATAAGTGTCATGCAAGTTAAATACATTAATCGTAAAAAATCTTTCACGGAGATGTTATCGTTAGTAACCCAAGTGGAATTACCTAAAATGTCCTGATATTCGTTAAGCCTATCAGCTATGAGAGCTGCTCTCTCAACAACATTAAGCCGATTCATAGTGGCTTGATTAAGTGTATTTCGTAACGTTAACACTACATCCAAAGCTTCCTCACCCCCATAAATCGCGCGTAACCTAACTTTGAAATCATCCCAAGTAACAGCTTCTTGAAATGAAACACCTCTTAAATACGCACTCGCATCCCCTTTAGAAAAATCTATAAAACTTTTAGCTTCTTGTAATTGTACAAAAGGATCTACGATTTGTTTGGCATTTAAATGGGCATCAACGGATGAAATCCATGACTCCACATTTTGTGGCAAGAACCCGTTGACACGACCTTGAAAAGGAAGGATTGCTGACCTGGCATTTACAAGCGTCACAATTGGAGGAGGATTAGCCTGGCCTACACCACTAGGTCCAGGGGTAGGGCTGACAGGAGGAGCCATGACTGCTGTATTTTTTTTTTTTTTTCTATCTCTTTGACCCCTTTCAATCCTATCAAAATATCTATATGAGTACAGACGCCCACTGCGTAAACGCATATGTATAATAAAATTCCCCCAACAATGTTACTAATCCCAAAACATTTCCCCCCAAGAGTTTCTGAAAGAAAAAGGAATTAGCACAAAGAAAGAAAAATTCTAAATGAGAATTCGGAGTTTCTTATATCACATCGCGTCATCATCAGCCATAACTATCGCGATGCTTTGTTTTGATTAAACAGTCAGATTCCCTGTGTCCGTGGCAGTTCTGAGAGTGGCAGGTTCATCCTTGCCAAAATTCTTGGACATGATGTGGCCTACTATGCAAGTGGCATTTTTAGATTTGTTTCAGAAGCGAGTCTTCAGAAAACTATCTAACTTTTATAATGACCTATTAACTTTTATGGTTTCAATTGAATTTTCTTTAATTTTTTTATACATGTAAACTAAATGATATCAGCGTCAAAGACCCTAGATGTCAGGATGCCTGAAAACTTTAAATCATTCAAACAATCTCATCATAAGTGGGTTAGTCTCTTTTCTTACTCTCTACTTGTGCTACGAGATAGTTTGTAGCACTTTATAATGTAGGGATCCTTATCATCTAATTACTGACCTGTAGGTACTACAGCATAACTTAGCTCGGATCACTCGGCTGTAGTTCTATCCGGCAGGAATCTCCACTCAACAGGGGCACTAGTTCTCTGGCGCCTGGAGGAACGTCAAAGTCGGTCAAACTTCATGAGCAATGAAGCTATGAGATGTCCCCCCCACCTGAAATGCCCATATAATATGCATATACAGACAAAGCACCCTCATAAGATCAAGGTCGTCAAGACTCAGCTTTAGCTTCTGGCAGACGCTAATCGTCCCTCTTGACAGTACTCCTCGCCAGTTCCCAGTTATTGCCTTCACTGAGGGTCTGGAGATCTGACTAATCTCTCATAGCACTCATACAAGGGTTTCGGAATGCCTTCGGTAAAATTGAAGATACCGAGGCCACCGTCTGCTATGCCTGCATAGAATGCTCCTAAGGAGTATCACCGGGTAGGTGCAAGCACCTCCTCGTGAACTTCCGAACTTTGTTGTCCACCCCTTTGAGGTGGTACTTTTTGACCTGTCCATGGACGGCTATATGGTTAAGCCGAGGTATCAACACATTCTTAAGGACCCAGAACTTCTGCTGAGGCTTCAGAGGCAAACTCTGCAGATTCCCTAGTTCAGCTTTGGCCTTACTGATCAATTTCGACCCGTTCATGTTGACCACAAGCCCACCTTCTACCCCCAGATATTTGTAGAATCCGTCAGGACTTGTGACCGGGAGATTTTCATTCCTATACATGAAGGGCTAGATAGTAGGTAGGGACAGTGGGAATCTCGTTAATCCATTCATGCGCGTCACCAATTAGATGACAAGGCATTTGGCTATTTTTTTTTACCGACTAACCCTCAGAAGTTTACTCATTTACTCTACTCATTCCGTTGGTAAAAGCCTTCATCATAAATGGGTTAGTCTCTTTTCCTACTCTCCTCTACTTGTGCTACGAGGTGTAGTGTAGCACTTCATAGTGTAGGGATCCTCGTCATCCAATTACTGACCTGTAAAGGACTACAGCATAACTTTGGTCGTATCACTCGGCTGTAGTCCCATCCGGCATGTATCTCCACTCAACAGGAGCACTAGTTCTTCGGCACCTGGAGGAACGTCAAGGTCGGTCAAACTCCATGACCGATGAAACTATGATATGTCCCCTCCGCCTGACATACCCATGTAGTTTGCGTACACAGACAATCCACTCTCCAAGATCTTAACACTCATAAGATCGAGGTCATCAAGACTTAGCTTAAGCTTCTGGCACAAGCTGATCGTCCCCCTTGACAGTACTCCTCACCAGTTCCCAGTTATCGCCATCACTGAGGGTACTGTCCCTGTAAGGTCTTCTACAGCTTTTGTGATGCACTCATTATTATATTTCGCGTCATCAAAAAAGTCCAGGGGTCGAACATTAGAGTCCGCATTCACTTGGCAGTCAATTACAATTGACTCTGTATTCTTCCGGATAACTAGATCCGGTTTTCTCAGCCCATGCACAGTGCTGATTGGGGCTTCATCAAGCACGTCAAAACCTGCTTCAGTCGCTTTCTTCTTAACAAAGCGCTTAATATTATCATGTCTCATGATACGCCATGGTTGGACAGCTGGGCACGTCTGTAAGATGTGATGCAGGGTTCCGGGATCATTGCATCCAAGATCACATCGGCTGCTTTGCTGCCTACCTCTAGAGCTATGGGCCAGGGTAGTTAGAACCCCTAGTTTGAGCTTAACGGCATTGGAGTAAGTGCCCCCTTTCATCCGACGGCTGCCAGTGTCCATCCATCTTGGTCGTGGTCCAAGTTTCGCCTCCCTTAGACCACAACCGTCTATCGTGGCGTGTAGCCTAGATCCCCAGTCTGTGGCAGCGGGAGCCCGATTTTGTTGGGCTAATTCAGCAATTCCCGCAACCAGAGGGTCTGGAGATCTGACTAATCTCTCATAGCACTCATACACGTCTTTCGGAATGCCTTCGGTAAAATTGAAGATACCGAGGCCACCATCTGCTATTCCTGCATAGAATGCTCCTAATGGAGTATCACCGGGTAAGTGCAAGCACCTCCTCGTGAATTTCCGAACTTCGTTGTCCACCCCTTTGAGGTGGTACTTTCTTACTTGTCCATGGACGGCTATATGCTTTAGCCGAGGTACCAGCCCATTTTTAAGGACCCAGAACTTCTGCTGAGGCTTCAGAGGCGAACTCTGCAGATTCCCCAGTTTGGTTCTGGCCTTTCCAATCAGTTTCGACCCATTCATGTCGACCACAAGCCCGACTTCTACCCCCAGATATTTATAGAGTCCGTCAGGACTTGTGACTGGGAGATTTTCTTCCCTACACATGAAGGGCCGGGTATCTACGTTACAGGTCTTTCTGGCACCATCACCAACTATTTCGGCCGTGGCGCACTTCCTCAAGCCAGGCTCAAGGTCTATCTCTCCTGCTTCATCAAGAAGCCTCTTTACTACCGCTGTTAAGCCTGCTCTTGTTTGTGCCACGACGACGATGTCGTCAGCGAATGCCAAGTATTTGATAGTTTCTCCTCTGAGGCTTGCCCCAACACCATCAGGGAGTTTTTGTAGTGCATAATCCAGGGCTAAATTAAAGAACAAGGGGGATAGAGGATCCCCTTGCATTACGCCCCTTGTGATATCCACTTCTACTCCAGCAACCTCTGTCCCTCTTAATGAGAGAATGCCTTGATGAAGTCATTGAGCTTCAGCACGGCATTTCATTCCCGTGCTGAATATTGGTGACGGGCAAGAGGGCTCTCGAACTTCGGGAAATTGCTCCCCCAGTTCGAATCTAAATTTCTCTCTTTCATCTTTTTCTTCTGCTTAATATTACTTCGCCCTTCTCTTAATTTTATCAACTTTCTTTCATCTTGCTGTCCTATCTCTATGATTATTATTTTTCTTAGTTATATATATATATATATATGTAGATGTATGCATATATATATATATTTATTTATTGTATTTGTTCATTTATTTATTTATCTATTTTTTTTTCTATTTTATTTAAATGGCGTGGATATTTCCACATTCGTTATTACTGCCTGCTTAGATGAATGGGAGAAGGGATCACGGTTGGGAGGTATTCGCATTCAAAGCTATATATGAGACTATTGGATGATCTCAGCCATCCCAAAGATGGTTTGGACCTTTTTGGCGGAACTACTCTCAAGGGTTGGGTCATCGGAATCCAGGGGGACCAATCCTTGAGGTGGGACTCTTGGCTTTTGGCCGGAAGCCCATCATTACAGATATGGGGAGGATGATTCCATATTACTTTGGTCTCAGTCCTAACAGGCGGGTTTAGCTTACACCTGTGCCTCTATATCTGTTTTGATGCTATCCTTCGGGTAGGGTATGGAGTGGACCATCGGGGAAGTATACTCTCATTGTGCCGATAGTGGAGAATGCGAATTTCTTTTCCAACGTATGATACTTTCTTATAATTCTCAAGCAGGTACCCCAACAAAACAACAACAAAAAACCTGAAAATCCCACCCTTAAATATGGACCCTTCAAATACTGACTCCCCATCCCCTGGATTTGCTGACTCTCCCCCGGCACTGTTGACGACTTCTGCTACTGTAATTAAGGAAAACTCTGTTGACGACCTTCAAACTAAAAAGGACCACTCTACTGATGTTAAAAAATCTAGCAATTTGGGTAACACAGGGAAACTACGATTCCTTCATGTTTCCCAAATGCCATTAGAGACAAATTATGATGATATATATAGAGCATTTGAGTGCTATGGATTGATAAAGGAAATAAGGATGAGACTTGGAGATGAAAAATGGGACTCTTGGATATCTTTTGAAAGTCACGATGAGGCGTTTAATGCCATAAGTAATATTAGTAGTATCAAAATTAACGAATTGAACATCATGGGAGCTATTTGTGATAAGGTCCCAAAGGAATTGGATGTGTACAAACCTGCTAATTGGTTTGAAAAAGATAGAAATGTACCCATGCCTTCACAGAGAAAACCCAAACCACCAATGTGGCTCTTAGCTGAATCTAAAGGGATAATAGGGAATTATTTTAAGATATGTAAGTTTATCCAAAAAAAAGTAGGAACCATAGCACCTGGAGATATATCTCGTTTTGGGAAGAACAGTTATCTCATCCATGCCAAATCTTCGACTCAGTCTGCAATACTGTCTAACTTACAGACAGGCAGTGATGAAATTACATTGGAAATGAAACCTCATCTAAATTTTAGTTATGGAAGGGGAGTGGTCTTTAATAAGGACCTATACGAATTTACAGAGGAGGAGATACTTTCTATGTGTCCATTAAATGTATGGAAAGTGCATAAGGTTCCTGGAACTTCAATGATTATACTCACTTTCCAGGATGCTGATGTACCTTTCCATATTTTTATTGAAAATGAAAGGATTAAAGTTCGACCTTTCAAACAAAAGCCCCTGCAATGTTTTAATTGTTTTAAATTTGGACACCCATCCAAAGTTTGTAAAAATGGAAAAAATGTGTGGTATTTGCTCCAAAACTTATCATGGAGAATGTACACTTGAGGCCAGGTGTTCAAATTGCAATTTGAATCATAAATCAACTGATAGGAGATGCGAACTGTATAAGTTGGAGGAAGCTGCTCTAAACAAATCAAGTTTAGAACACATAAGTGTGGGACATGCAAAAAGACTGTTGAATAAATCAACCAGCTATGCAAAGGCCTTAAAATCAAAGGTAAATTTACCACAGGAGACAGCAACCCCACCTAGCACTGCCAGTAATCCTAAGAAAAGAAATACAACCTCTGATAATAAAGTACTGCATGACAAGGTAATCATATTACCTTTTGAGGCTTTGCCACAGCGTATTGCTTGGAGATTTGAATGGTAGACACCCTTTGTGGGGTGATGTTTTAGCAAACACAAGGGGAAATATCATATCATCAATTGTGGAAAATGAAGATGTGGGACTCCTTAATACAGGAGAGCCCACACACTTTCATGTCCAGACAGGTACCTTGTCATGTATTGACCTATCAATCGTAAGCTCTAATTGCCTTCTCGACTTCGATTGGAGAACATTAGATGATTGGCATACTAGTGATCACGCACCAATCATTATAAACACCAACAATGGTCCACCTTTACAGGGATCGCCACGATGGAATCTTGACAAGGCGGACTGGGATAAATTTCGTGAACTAAGCGAAATTGAGGGGGATGCAGGACAAGTTGAAAATATCGATGATGCCATAGACTTACTGAATGGAACTCTCCATACAGCAGGAGTCAATTCAATTCCAAAAACAACAGGGTTATTCAAACGACGACCAGTCCCGTGGTGGTCTTCAGAACTAACTGCCCTGCACAGAGCCACAAGAAGATCTTTAACACGATTGTGTAGACGCAGAACTGATGAGAATTTAATTATGTACAAGAAATGTAGAGCACAGTTCCGCCGTGCCATGAAAGAAGCAAGGCGCCAGTCATGGATGTCTTTTGTTTCCTCCATTAACAGTAGAACACCACCATCTTCTGTGTGGAGGAAAGTAAAAAAGATAGCTGGCAAATTCACCCCCAACCCACCACCAGTGTTGAGGGTGAATGGCCAGTATGTAACTGAAGCAAATGATGTTAGCATTGCCCTGGCTAATCATTTTTCAAAAGTATCCAGCAAGTGTGAAGGAGCCCCTGGTCACCAGTATAGGAGCACTGAAGAAAAGAAAATTTTAAATTTTGCAACAAGAAGGGAAGAGTCGTATAATTCTCCTTTCACTGAAATAGAATTTGATTCTGCACTTGCTCATTGCAATGATACAGCCCCTGGACCCGATGGAATTCCATATGCAATGATTAAACATGTACATTTTAATACAAAGCTATTTATTTTAAGTACTATTAATAGAATATGGCATGATCATAGTTACCCTAGTGTTTGGGAACTAGCCATTATTTTAGCCTTTTTAAAACCCGGTAAAGACAAGTTTTTAGCAGCAAACTATCGTCCTATTGCATTGACATCTTGTTTATGTAAAATCATGGAGAAGATGGTCAATGCAAGGCTGATATGGTACCTTGAAAAGAAAGGTATTTTATCACCGATTCAATGTGGATTCCGAAAAATGCACTCAACGACTGATTTGTTGATACGACTAGAGTCTTCTATTTGTGAAGCCTTTGCTTCCAAACAGCACCATGTTACAGTATTTTTTGACCTTGAAAAGGCATATGATACCACATGGAGATATGGTATACTTAAAACCATACATGAATTGGGATTGAGAAGAGAGCTGCCACTATTTATTCAGGCATTTCTTTCACGTAGAGTTTTTCAAGTGAGAGTTGGGGAAACTCTATTCGAGAGTAAGTGCCAGGAAGGAGTTCCTCAGGGTAGTGTGCTTAGTGTAACCCTTTTTGCACTAGCAATTAATGGGATATCCTCAGCCATTCCCCAGGATGTTCTCTCAACATTATTTGTGGATGATCTCTCAAAATCATTTGCTGGCACCAGAATGGCAATGGTTGAGAGAAAAATCCAACTCTCTATTGATAAAATTATCCAGTGGGCTGACATGAATGGATTTAAGTTCTCGACAAGTAAAACTACCGTTGTCCATTTTTGTCGTATCCGGGGAGTACATCCAGACCCGGATATATACATTAAAAGTCAACGGATACCATGTGCAAGAGAAGCTAAATTTTTAGGTTTGATATTTGATTGTAGGCTGACATGGGTTTCTCACTTAAAAGCATTAAAAGCTAAATGTGTTGAAGCTCTGAATATCTTAAAAGTATTGTCCCATACATTGTGGGGGCAGACCGCAATACTATTTTAAAATTATACAAGGCCTTGATTTTTTCCAAAATTAGGTATGGTTGTGAGGTATATTCTTCAGCCACCCCAAGCCGGTTAAAAATATTAGACTCGATACATCATGCAGGTATTAGATTGTCTACTGGAGCTTTTAAAACCTCGCCTATCCCAAGTCTCCTTGTTGATGCTAGAGAGTTACCTCTAGACTTTTACCGAATGTCTTCCATTCTTCGGTATTGGTTTAGATTGCAAAGACTCCCTAACTCTCTAGCATTTCAGACTGCAAGCCTTGTAAGACACGCATCATACTTTGAGTTGCACCCAAAATCTCCTCAACCTTATGGCTTTCGGGTGAAACGATTATTAAATAGTCTGGATATAACTAGAAATAAGGTACTTCCATTCAAGGTATCATCAACGCCTCCATGGAAGTTACCGGAGATATCTTTTTGTAAATATTTTATTGGAGATAAGAAGAATATGTCAGACATTGAAGCCAGGTCTCTTTTTAATGAACATGTTAAAGAACATAGAGGATCAACTTTTATCTATACTGATGGCTCCAAATCAGATGCTGGCGTTGGATTTGGAGTACATAGTAATAGTTTTAATTGTAGAGGTGCACTTCCTCTGACCGCTTCCATATTTAATGCCGAACTGTATGGCATATTAACCGCTATTGAGAAAATAGCGTTGGAGAAGGAGGGTAATTTTACAATTTTTAGTGATGCAGGGAGTGTCCTTCAAGCTATGGAAGTTTTTAATTCTAATAACCCTCTAGTTTTAAAGATTTTAGAATGGCTTATCATTATTGGACGGAGAGGTATAACAGTTCAATTTTGTTGGGTTCCAGCACATGTAGGTGTGTCCGGGAATGAGAAGGCAGATTCACTGGCTAAGGAGGCTGCATCCGAGTTGCTGCCAAGAAGGTATCCCATTCCCTGTGATGATTTCTTACCTGACATCAAGAAATTGGTTTGCAATAAATGGCAACAGCAATGGGATAGTCAAGATGGCAATAAAAGTGAGAGATAACAAATGACATATCTCCTTGGAGGTATAATATGATGCCCCGAAAATGGGAGACGTCTCTTTGTCGTCTCCGTATTGGTCACACTCGGTTGACACACGAGTTTCTGCTGAAGGGCCAACACCAACCGTATTGTGACGACTGTTTAGTACCTCTAACAGTAAGGCATTTGTTGACCGAATGCCCCAATCATAACAACTTGCGGAATAGATATTTGTTTGAGGCTCGAGGTGAGGGTGGCAGGTTCATCCTCGCCAAGATTCATGGAAATGATGTGTCCTACCATGCAAGTGGCATTTTTAGATTTATTTTAGAAGCAGGTCTTCTGAAAAATATTTAACTTTTATGACATTCAACTTTTATGATTTTAATTGAATACTCTTTTATTTTTTATTTAATTTATTTTTTATTTTTGTATACATAAGTTAAATGTTACCGGCGTCAATGACCTCAGATATCAGGATGCCTGAAAACTTTAAATCAATCAATCAATCCAGCAACCTCTGTGCTGATACTTTGATAGAAATTTTTGGGGTACTGAAGTAAATGCTCATTTAAGCCAGCCCCTCTCAAGGTATCTAAGAGGGCTGGATGGCTAATGGAGTCAAAGGCCTTTTTAAAGTCTATGAAGGTTATATAAAGACACTTTGACTCTCTGTTAGCGTCGCTAATCGGTTGGTTTAATAGCAGGAGATTGCTGCTTACTCCCTCCTCGGCCTTGAACCCTTTCTGACGGGCCGAGGATGGGATGCGCTCCGCTAAACGCTTTGTAAGGATTTTATGCAATCCCCGCGTGACCACGGACGTTACCGTGATCGGTCTAAAGTCCCCGGCCACCTGAGGGACATCTACTTTTGGCAGAAGGGTAGTCCTTCCTCTTGCCCATTCTCTTGTGGCGATCTTACTTGCCAATATCATGTTATAAAGTCGAGCTATTCTGTCATCATCCGCCGCTCTAAAATCGGCTGCTTTTATGCCGTCTGGGCCCGGCGAAGTTTTGAGGTTTGTTTTCATTTTGCACCATTTAACGTCACTGATGGTAACGGGTTCGATGATGGTGCTCGTATGGACATGTGGGTCGTAGTTAATATTGCTAGCTTGACTTGGCCTCCCAAAGAGGGAGGTCCAGAAGTCTACCGTACCCGGCAGAAAGGTAGGGCTAGCTAATGGGTCTTTCCCGTGTATAACATTGTGCGACACGACTGCGGTTTTTGTCACACTGTCTTTGTGTCGCGGCATATTCCCGCCTCTTCCTTACTGATCGAGGCAAATTCCCAACCTGATTTTGTCTCCCATTTCTATTCATGCCATTCTATTCATGCCATTCCTATTCAATCTCCTACCAAATATCTCTTCCCTCAGTAAGTCAATGTCATCTCCCGTGGCATCCTCTTCCGATGAGCTATCTTCACTTTCACTACTTGAGGGAGATTGGTCGCTCCCGTCTGGGCTAGACGGGGGAGATCCTCTATGGGCAGGAGCACAGTTGGGAGTGTCTCCAACCATAGAGTTTAGATATTCATCCATTCCATCCTCGGTAGTTCCCGTTTCCTTTAGAGGATGGGAGCATATCGCCTTCCACAAGGACCGGGGATAGAGTCACCCGACATTCCTTTGGTGGAGGTATTTCACCTGTGGAGGTTGTGCATCGGGCATATGCTGCAACCTTTCCTCTGTACTTATTGGTCCTTCTCTTTGTGCGGATGCTTTCTAGTGTCCGCCATGGAAGGACCTTTTCTTTAATTGCCATATGTATGTGGGGTTCAGAGTTATGAGCCACTTCAAATTCATACATGGAATTTTCATCGTCGGAAGTCTACTCGAGTCTGCCTCCCACGTGGCAGTCAGGGTGGCTCCCAACCGGCTTGATCGAATTGTCAGTCTCCTTGTACTCCTGCTTCACCTTACCAATGGCAATTTGGAGTAAGTCCTGATAGAGTTTGGACTTTCTCTTGGCCTTTATGCTGTCCACGGATCTTCCTGTGAATAAGCACTCCTTTATTTTCTTATTCATAAAGGGATGGGCCAAGTTAGACACTTCGAACTGAGCCATCAACCTGAGCTCTTCAAGGGCCAGGGAGTTTTGCGTCTGTTCTCAATGCGCAATACATTCCCTTCCTGGAATTGCTGGGCATGAGCCCGTCTCTCATGCAGACGTCTACCAGCATAAGTCTTAAACACCCTCTTACAACTGGGGCAAATGGGACTTTGAATAGTTTCATCGGTCATGTTCTGGGCATTGTTGGAAAGCCCTATCTCTCGGCCAGTAAGAGATCCGGCGACAGCAGCACTCAGGTTTTGAGTGCCACTGCTGGCATTTTGTTGACCATTTCGCAGATTTATCCCCACAATGGGGGTGGAGCGACCCACAGCTCCTTCCGAAGGAGAGGCTTGGCGGGTTGGGTCCTCCATGCGACCCGTTGGACCCATAAATGGGTTTCCGGCAGGTACCACAAGGAGGTGGGTCGCTAGTAATCTACGACTTTAGTGGCTTGGATTCTGCATATGCATCTTCTTTACCAGTCATAGTTACTCCCGCCGTTTACCCGCGCTTGGTTGAATCTCTTCACTTTGATATTCAGAGCACTGGGCAGAAATCACATCGCGTTGTCATCAGCCATATCCATCGGGATGCTTTGTTTTGATTAAACAGTCTGATTCCCCGTGTCCGTGCCAGTTCTGAGCTGGTCGCTAGGCGGCAAGCCGGAGTTGTATATACACGTCTCCGTCTGGGGCATTGCACGGCCCGAGAGCCGCGCTCCGCCCCAGGTCTCGACGCGATTATACTTTGCAGAACCTTGCCCGTTCCGCGGAAGGTCACCCGGTCAGCGAGGTCCGAGCTCAGTCCGCCGGCCAGCCGAAGCCAACCGACAAGACCTCGCCCAGTCCTGCCCCCCGAGACACCCCGCACCCGCTTCACAGAAAGGCCCGACTGGCCCGACCCGCAGAGCCAATTCTTGTCCCGAAGTTACGGATCAAAATTGCCTCGCCATGCAGGGAAACGCTTTTCAGGCCGAAGCGTTTCTGAAACTTCACGAACCATCCTTTGCTGGCGGAAGAACGTTGTTTCTGAGGCTGCGAATCAGTGAATGTCCCTGGTTGAGGTTCATCTACATCATCATCTTCTTCAGCATGGTCGCCATCGTCGTCTTGAGGTTCCTTTGCCGCAAAATTCTCATACAAGCCCAAAGCCTTGGTTCGGATGGTGTTCATATCCAAGGCTATGTTCTTCTTCCGGCAGTCGGCAATCCAGACTGCTAAAGCACCTTCCATACGTACGATCGTTTTATTACGCGTGGTAACGACTCGCTTCGCTGATCTGCTAAAGGTGATGGCAGCCGTCTTTCTAATGTTCGCCTCGTCCTTCTTGATGTAGCGAACGGTGGATTCGTTCACTCCAAAATGGTGGGCTGTGGCCGCGTAACTTCTGCCTTCTTTTAACATATCGAGAAGCGTCCCCTTCTCAGCAATCGTCATCATCTTTCGGTGGTATTTAGGCTCACTACCAGCCTTAGCAGAAGCAGAACGCTTGGGAGCCATTGTACAGTAGGGGTTAAATAGAAAGTTAAACAAAAAGTTCAACTTAAAACAGTCACGCACAGCACAGATTAAAGTTCACAATAACGTAGCAGCATCTACACGGCGAGAGAGCGGCGAACGAAGTGGCCGCGTAAAGATGCTGCAGGTTGGAGAAGCGGTCAAAACACCAATCACAGGCTAGATTTCAAAACTTGGGTTCTGATTCGTCATCTATCAGAACTTGAACCATTCACAGTGTGTCTTACATGCTACATAGTAGTTACCAATTCAAATACAAGGTACCCTACGTATACAGTACAGCTTTACGTACGCTATTTTACGCTTGTTTTGTTGTAGGATATGTACGCTTATTCGAGATGTGATTTTTGCAACAGAATATTATTGGATGCAGTACTACGTACGTATACATACAAAAGATTCATGGAAAAGATGCACATCCATTACATTTGTAGTAGTAGCCATCAGCAGCCTTACACCATTCTAATATGGTATGACTGCATCTGATTTGCGTTTCATGTTCGATTTAATTTTACTACGTACTGTATACTGAATTATCGTATGGTCACATTCTCTTTTCGTGTTTTATTTCTTTCTGTACTGAATTATATGTCATATGTAATGCAATGAACCATTAGTAAGAGCAGATATTACTAATTACAGTATTAATGGAATTAACGAAATACGTATTTGGAGTCTTCATACATCGCGGTATTTTTTAAATTTCCGGAAAATCCGCGATATGTGTATATACATGCGTTATGAAAAAAATTCGCGAAGTTGTGAATCCGCGATGGTCGAAGCGCGAAGTAGCGAGGGCTCACTGTATTTGAGTTTGATATATGTTGTAAGTCGATGAGTACATGTAGTTGTAATTTTTTACCTCAGTAGATAGATATATACTGTACAGAGAGAGCTAAGACTAGCTGGGTTAGGAGATAGGTAGTGGCGTGCAGCACTCCCAGTGTAAAGGAGCTTGGGCTATTTGATATCATCACCCAGCTTGAATTTTATCGTGATTTTCATTAGAATTTTTGTTTAATAGGTATTGCATTGTTCTTGGCCATCCCAACAGCAACTATTATAAATCAAATTCTTAATGCTGGGTAAACAATTATCACAGATTTTTTTTCCCTTTTCAGTAGAAAATTGAAGCCGTGAAACAAGAATGCACAATTAACAAGGGCCTACTGCATTTTATCTCTCTCTCTCTCTCTCTCTCTCTCTCTCTCTCTCTCTCTCTCTCTCTCTCTCTCTCTCTCAGGTGAATCTTTACACGGTCTAATTTTTTGGCATATTTAATTGACTATATTTAAGGAAACAAAGATTTTGTGTTCTGCTATGTGACAGAGAGAGAGAGAGAGAGAGAGAGAGAGAGAGAGAGAGAGAGAGAGAGAGAGAGAGAGAGAGAGAGAGAGAGAGAGAGAGAGAGAGAGAATACAGTGATAACTAATAATGCGGCCTATAAACGAATTGTATGGAAACCGATATCCTATTACATATTGCTTCTGATTAAATATTCATTATGAAGAGATTTCAAATGTTAAGAAAATTGTCTCCGTGTTTGTACTATGTGTTCTCTTAATCACAATACAACTGATAGTAAATTGAAAGTAATATTTTATTATTTAAATGCTCAAGAATTTTAAAATACAGTGAGCCCTCGTTTATCGGGGTAGATAGGTTCCAGACCCGACCACGATAGGTGAAAATCCGCCAAGTAGTGACACCATATTTACGTATTTATTTAACATGTATATTCAGACTTTTAAAACCTTCCCTTGTACGTAGTACTGTTACCAAACTACCCTTTAATGTACAGAACACTTAATGCATGTACTACAGTACCCTAACCTAAGACAGGCACAAATATTAAAGGCGATTTTATATCATGCGTTTTCTAAACACGCCAAAAAGCATGATAAAAAATGGCAACCAATGTTTTGTTCACGTTTATCTCTGATCATAATGAAGAAACAAACGCATTTACACATCTGTGTATAGGTCAGTTTTTGCATCGATTATATTTATTATTCAGTATGTTGATTTTGTTATTACTAATGTTTTACTTAATTTTTCTTAGGACTTCCAAATGAAATGTTTTTCTTTATGACGCCGCCGTATGCTCCATCTTCGATCGTAATAAACAAACGAAGGCATTTAACGCGCATGATGAAAGTGATAAATAATGATATTACAGTAAAAGCTTTTAGAAAATGTTATTACAAATATTATTTACCATATCTATATAAAATCATACAGTACATACGTAGCAAAGCAGGAAAACAATTTACGAGAGAGAAAGAGAGAGAGATAGAGTGTGTATGTGTGTGTGTGTGTGTGTGTGTGTGTTTTATGTACGTAAATGTAAATTTTAATCAAAAAAAATATGATAGCTTACAACATGTATACTCTTCAGACTTTTAAAACCTTCCCTTTAACTTAATGCATACTAAACTAAAACAGGCACAAATATTAAAATGTTAGAATATTAAAGTAAAAAATAAAGATTGTTACTGTACTCACCACAAAAGAAGTTGAAGAAAAACTTGAATGATGATGGCGATGAATTTGCTGCACAGTAGAAATGATGATGATGAAGCTGATGATGTCTTCTACTGTGCAGCCAATGATAGTATTTTACGTCTCTTCAGACGGAGGTGTCTTTTCCTGGGACACCTCTTCAACTTCTTCCTGGGAAACTTCTTCAATTTCTTCCGAAGGCGTATTAACAGGAGGAACTGGCTCTTTTTTGCGAGGCTGGAAGAACATTGTGATCGGAAATTGCTGCCGGTGCTTCTTTTTTCGCTCTAAGAGCATCCAGTAGGGAGTCATGTCTTCATCGATTTTGTTGCAGAAGTGCATAGAATGAACCATATCCTCGTCCCACTCTTGCAACATTTCTTTCACGTCCTTTATATGGTTGCAGACCTTGGCAAGCCGTTCTAATGTTAAGCCCGTTTCTTCGACATTTTCTTGGGTCTCCTCCTGTGTTTCGCTCTCTTCTTCACTGGCCGATTTTGTCAGGTCTTCTAGGTCTGCGTCAGTTAGCAGCTGGGAATGGCAGTCCAACAACTCGTCGACGTCTTCAGTCGTCATGTTGCCAAACCCATCACCTCCAATTATCGCAGCCAAGTGCACAGATTTGCGTATTGCAGAGTGTTAGATTTCAGACGGAGTAAATCCCTCGTCGTCGTAAACAATCTGGGGCCACAACTTCTTCCAGCTCGCATTAACGGTTGCAGGTTTGATTTCTTGCAGTGCCTTCTGAATATTCTACAGGCACATGGCTATGTTGTACTTCCGCCAGTACGCCTTCAAATTAAAATCTTCATCTACATCTTCTTGGGCAGCATCCACACACGCAACGAGGTCCGCCAAGTTATTCTTCGTGTAGAGGGGCTTGAACGCCCTGATAACCCCCTGGTCGATCGGTTGAATTAATGACGTGGTGTTGGGTGGCAGGAACTCAACCTGAACGCCCTCACGCGACAGGTCAGTTGCTTGTCCACCAGCGTTATCCATAAGGAGAAGGATCTTAAATGGCAAGCCCTTTTCTAAGAGATATTGACTGACTTGCGGGATGAAACACTGGTGGAACCAGTTGGAGGTCAGCATCTTCGTAATCCATGCTTTTGGATTATGTATCCAGTACACGGGAAGGAGATTCTAATTTTTTTTTTCAAAGCGCGAGGATTTTTCGACTTGTAAATAAGCCCCGGCTTTAGCAAAAATCCAACAGCATTGCCACACATCACGAGGGTAACGCGATCCTTGAATGCTTTAAAGCCAGAGGCTTTGGCTTCTTCTTTGAACAGGAAAGTTCGCGACGGCATTCTCTTCCAAAACAAGCCGGTCTCATCCATATTAAAGACTTGTTCCGGCTTGTATCCACCTTTGGCGATAATATTCTTGAACGTCTCGTTCACGTAAGTTTCAGCAGCGGCAGTGTCAGCGGAAGCAGCCTCGCCATGCAGGGAAACGCTTTTCAGGGTGAAGCGTTTCTGAAACTTCGCGAATCATCCTTTGCTGGCGGAAAAACGTTTCTGATGCTGGGAATCAGTGGATGTCCATGGTTGAGGTTCATCTACATCATCTTGTTCTTCAGCATGGTCGCCATCGTCGTCTTGAGGTTCTTTTGCCGCAAAATTCTCATACAAGCTCAAAGCCTTGGTTTGGATGGTGTTCGTATCCAAGGCTATGTTGTTCTTCCGGTAGTCGGCAATCCAGACTGCTAAAGCACCTTTCATACGTACGATCGTTTTATTACGCGTGGTAACGACTCGCTTCGCTGATCTGCTAATGGTAATTGTAGCTGTCTTTCTAATGTTCGCCTCGTTCTTCTTGATATAGCGAACGGTGGATTCGTTCACTCCAAAATGGCGGGCTGCGGCCGCGTAACTTCTACAGTCTTTTAACTTCTCAGCAATCGTCATCATCTTTCGGTGGCGTTTAGGCTCACTACCAGCCTTAGTAGAAGCAGAACGCTTGGGAGTCATTGTACAGTAGGGTTTAACAGAAAGTTCAACAAAAAGTTCAACTTAAGGGGACCGTCCGCCATGTCCGCCATTTTTTTTCCTAATGATCCAAATTACACAATTTCTATATATGTTTTAGACACATATAATACCTTCATCATATAAAAATTTCAAGTCATTTTATCAAAAACTTTTGGGTTTATGAGCAAAAATCATGATTTAAAAAAAATATTTAGGTACATTTTTCCCCACTACTATAATACCAATTGTATTGAAACTTATACCACAAAAATTACTCTAACAACCGAACAATTCTGTCAGACAGAATTTTGATTTTCCTTTCTGTTTTTTTTATGAATTTTTATTTTTTTTCCTCGTCTAGACGGAAAATAATTGTGAAAAAAATGTAAAACGAAAATCAAAATTTTGTCTGACAGAATTGTGGAATTTTTATTCTTCTTTTCAACGATATCTTTTTCTCTAATATCGAACAACAAATAAGTGAGAAAAATGTACCTAAGTGGGAATAAGTATGTTTTTGAGTTATGAGCTCCCAAGATTTGCAGCAAGCTTTCGCTTCTTTTGTAAAAGAAATCAAGATAATATTATTATGATAACTTTTATTGTTCATTCCTACATAAATGCACCCTAAAGGAGGTATTTGAACCCTCAGTTTACTATTCCTATGTTATGAGTTGCCAGCGATCTCTAATTGTTGCCGGTGTTTTAGTTAGCAGGTTTCAGCTTTGTACTCTTATCCATGTTTCCCTCTTTCTTGGTTCTTTTTTCATGTTCTCCACTTACTTTTTGTTCTTTCTATCACCTTATGTAACATTGGCATTGCTATAAAATTCCAGAGGACGTTGTGAAAGCACAATCAACATACGAACTTCAAGTAAATAAACACATGCATTATAATTTCTATATGTCTTTGGAAACTTTGTGATTTTTTCGTAGCTGGTAGTTTTCATTCACCTACCCTCTACCAATGCCTTTCATTTCTGCCAGAGGTACGAGATTTCGAAACGAGAGAGAGAGAGAGAGAGAGAGAGAGAGAGAGAGAGAGAGAGAGAGAGAGAGAGAGAGAGAGAGAGAGTGAGAGAGAGAGAGAGAGAGAGAGAGAGCCTTTGCTGATATAGATGACAGTTCAAATTGAGAGAGAGAGAGAGAGAGAGAGAGAGGAGAGAGAGAGAGAGAGAGAGAGAGAGAGTTGAACATTGTTATTATAGTATTTGTATAAATGGGAGTTTTTAATAATTGGAGAGAGAGAGAGAGAGAGAGAGAGAGAGAGAGAGAGAGAGAGAGAGAGAGAGAGAGAGAGAGAGAGAGAGAATACAAGTATTTGTATAAATAGCAGGGATATATAATTCGAGAGAGAGAGAGAGAGAGAGAGAGAGAGAGAGAGAGAGAGAGAGAGAGAGAGAGAGAGAGAGAGAGAGAGAGGGAGAGAACTACGCATCTGTCAAACTCAGTCAGGCAGACGACGCAATAAGGATGACGTCATCATTTAAAGACCGCTATTTTCATTGTTTGGAAAAATGATTGACTATTTGTTCTTTCTACAACCTTAGGTAACATTGGCCTTGCTATAATGTTCCCGAGGGCGTAGTGGAAACACAATGTACATACGAACTTCAAGTAAACAAACGCATACATTATAACTTCTATACATCTTTGGCATCTTTGGCTTCTGTTTTCTTGTTCTCCACTTACTTTTTGTTCTTTCTATCACCTTATGTAACATTGGCATTACTATAAAATTCCAGAGGACGTTGTGAAAGCACAATCAACATACAAACTTCAAGTAAATAAACACATGCATTATAATTTCTATATGTCTTTGGAAACTTTGTGATGTGTTCGTAGCTGGTAGTTTTCATTCACCTACCCTCTACCAATGCCTTTCATTTCTGTCGGAGGTACGAGATTTCGAAACATGAGAGAGGAGAGAGAGAGAGAGAGAGAGAGAGAGAGAGAGAGAGAGAGAGGAGAGAGAGAGAGAGAGAGAGAGAGAGAGAGAGTTGAACATTGTTATTATAGTATTTGTATAAATGGGAGTTTTAAATAATTTGAGAGAGAGAGAGAGAGAGAGAGAGAGAGAGAGAGAGAGAGAGAGAGAGAGAGAGAGAGAGAGAGAGAGAGAATAAAAGTATTTGTATAAATGGCAGTGGTAAATAATTCGAGAGAGAGAGAGAGAGAGAGAGAGAGAGAGAGAGAGAGAGAGAGAGAGAGATTTAGAGAGAGAGAGAGAATAAAAGTATTTGTATAAATGGCAGTGGTAATAATTCGAGAGAGGGAGAGAGAGAGAGAGAGAGAGAGAGAGAGAGAACTGCGCACCTGTCAAACTCAGTCAGGCAGACGACGCCATAAGGATGACGTCATCATTTAAAGACCGCTATTTTCATTGTTTGGAAAAATGATTGACTATTTGTTCTTTCTACAACCTTAGGTAACATTGGCCTTGCTATAATGTTCGCGAAGGCGTTGTGGAAACACAATGTACATACGAACTTCAAGTAAACATAGGCATACATTATAACTTCTATACATCTTTGGCAACTTTGGCTTCTGTGTTTGTAGGAGTAGACTTCGTTCATCTACACTCTACCAATGCCTTCCATTTCTGCCAGACGTACGATAGATCGAAATATAAGTGAAAAAT
>NC_090767.1:43874908-43912408 GCF_036898095.1 Palaemon carinicauda
AGCTGCCCTATCTATATATATTCTTGTTCCCTATAGAATTTGTGATATTTTGGTATATTTTTACCTGCATAAATATCATATTATATATTAAATATATGTATTTTTTTACGAAATTTCCAAGTACTCAAAAAATTACCTTTAGATATGGCCCCTGATATAAATGTAATTTACAAAATAATGAAGATTTTTTTACATATTTCTATTTTAGGATAACATATGTTTATTCCCTAAAAAAATTAGCCACTTCCTATTTCATTTGGGTACCCAAAAAAATTCATGAAATTTGGACAATTTTTTTTGGCCAAAAAAAGTTACCCTTTTTTTCTCATTTCAGATCTTCACCTCCATGGGTCTGACTTCATCCAAAATACATCAAGATGTGCCCTAAACATTCAAGAATCAATTCCTAAAAGGATTTGTGTATATATGTATAAACTTTTTTTTTATGAATTTTTATGTCAGGTCTTGTTTTTTCTACTTAATTTTTTAAAATATTTATAATAAAGTTTTTCTGCAGATGAGTAGTATTTATCTTTACAGTTGTTTTAAGCATTCATTGAAGTTTTTTTTGGCAAAAGAAAAAAGGAGGTTACTGCAAAAACTGATTTTTCAAGAATTTTTTTTGGCGTCGGGGTCGTTCGCGTCCGAGTATACCCTTAAAGGGGTGTCCGAGGACCGTACCTATCCAGGGTTAAGGACATTGGCATATTTATATCGTTCACCAGCAATATACTATTATGTACTTTGTCAGGTAATGATTTAAGTAATGTTAGAACTGCGACGATTTTTGCTGTCCCGTCTTATATGTTTTTTCAATATATTTACTTAGTGTATTGGTATATTTATATAGTATTACTACAATGTAATAATATACTTTGTCAGCTAATGTATTAAATATTCTTAGAACTGTAATGCGTGATAAGCTTCCTTCCTTTATGTTTTTCAATTTATTTACATTATGTATTAGTATATTTATATAATTAAGTAAAACATTGGTAATAACAAAATCAACATACTGAATAATCAATATAATCGATGCAAAAAATGATATTTTGATTATAAAATAAATTTTTGAATATACTTACCTAGTGAATATATAATAGCTGACGTCTCGGACGGCTCGACAGAAACCCAAAAACTCGCGAGCGATCGCCATGAAGGTTGCGGGTGTGCCCACCAGCGCCGACTATCGGCCAGATACCGCATATACTTGTAAACAGCTCCAGTTCTTCTCATTCCGCTGGGTCTCTATCGGGGAGGAAGGGAGGGCCTTTAATTTATATATTCACCGGGTAAGTATATTCACAAAATTTATTTTATAATCAAAATATCATTTTTAAATATTAAACTTAGCCGGTGAATATATAATAGCTGATTCACACCCATGGTGGTGGGTAGAGACCAGTATTAATACAATAAAGGCGTATATGCTTAGAGTTTTTGACAATTATATCATAATAAAACCCAATTAAATATAGGTACCTGGTAAGGAAGCTGACTCTGATGATTACTCTGCCTTATTAGTCCGCTTTCCTCACGAAGCCCAGCCATCCTCTCAGGATGCTGAAAGACTCCCAGGAGCTGTTATATCCAGGGCGACCACCCATACAACAGGACTTCATCAAAATCCTTAATCTGGGCGCTCTCAAGAAACGACATTTGACCACCCGCCAAATCAAAAAGGATGCGAAAGGCTTCTCAGCCTTCCGTACAACCCAAGACAAGATTAAAAACATTTCAAGAGAAGATTAAAAGGATATTGGGATTAAGGGAATGTAGTGGTAGAACCCTCACCCACTACTGCACTCGCTGCAACGAATGGACCCAGTGTGTAGCAGTCCTCATAAAGAGTCTGGACGTCTTTTAAGTAAAATGAAGCGAACACCGACTTGCTCCTCCAAAAGGTCGCGTCCATAATACTTCGCAGAGATCTGTTTTACTTAAAAGCCACGGAAGTTGCTATTGCTCTTACTTCGTGCGTCTTGACCTTAAGTAAACAACGATCTTTCTCACTTAAGTGAGAATGAGCCTCTCGGATTAAAAATCTAATAAAATACGATAAAGCATGTTTAGACATAGGCAATGAGGGCTTCTTAACGGAGCACCATAAGGCCTCAGATCCACCTCGTAAAGATCTGGTACGAGCTAAATAAAACTTAAGAGCTCTAACTGGGCACAGTACTCTTTCAACCTCGTTGCCTACGATCTCTGATAGGCAAGGTATATCAAAAGATTTAGGCCAAGGACGAGAAGGCAGTTCATTTTTGGCCAAGAAACCAAGCTGAAGCGAACATGTGGCTTTATCTGTAGAAAAGCCGATGTTTTTACTAAAGGCATGGATCTCACTGACCCTTTTAGCCGAAGCCAAGCACACCAAAAAAGCGTCTTGAGGGTGAGATCCTTCAGGGAGGCTGAATGTAATGGCTCAAACCTGTCGGACATTAGGAACCTTAGGACCACGTCTAAGTTCCACCCAGGAGTTGCCATACGACGCTCCTTAGAGGTCTCGAAGGACTTAAGGAGATCTTGGAGATCTTTATTATTGGACAGATCTAAGCCTCTATGTCTGAACACAGAAGCCAACATGCTCCTGTAGCCCTTAATAGTGGGAGCAGAGAGGGAGCGAACATTTCTCAGATGCAGGAGAAAGTCTGCAATTTGGGCTACAGAGGTACTGGAAGAGGAAATGGATGATGACTTGCACCAGTCTCTAAAGACTTCCCACTTCGACTGGTAGACCTTGATGGTAGATGCTCTCTTAGCTCTCGCAATCGCTCTGGCTGCCTCCTTCGAAAATCCTCGAGCTCTTGAGAGTCTTTCGATAGTCTGAAGGCAGTCAGACGAAGCGCGGGGAGGCTTTGATGAAGACTCCTTACGAGGGGCTGTCGTAAGAGATCCATCCTTAAAGGCAGACTCCTTGGAACGTCTACCAGCTATTGAAGTACCTCTGTGAACCACTCTCTCGCGGGCCAGAGGGGAGCAACCAACGTCAACCTTGTCCCTTCGTGAGAGGCGAACTTCTGCAGTACCTTGTTGATGATCTTGAACGGCGGGAATGCGTACGCGTCCAGGCGAGACCAGTCCAGCAGGAAAGCATCTATGTGGGCCGCCTCTGGATCTGGGACTAGAGAGCAATAGGTCGGGAGCCTTTTGGTCAACGAGGTGGCAAAGAGGTCTATGGTGGGTTGGCCCCAAGTCATCCAAAGACTCTTGCACACGTCCTTGTGGAGGGTCCATTCTGTGGGGATCACCTGACCTCTCCGACTGAGACAGTCCGCCAAGACGTTCAAGTCCCCCTGGATGAATCTTGTCAACAGTGAGATGCCTCAATCTCTTGACCAGATGAGGAGGTCCCTTGCGATGACGAACAGTGTGTGGGAGTGAGTGCCTCCTTGCTTGTAGATGTACTCCAAGGCTGTGGTGTTGTCCGAATTGACTTCTACCACTTTGTTTCGTAGAAGACTCTCGAAACTCGTCAAGGCCAAGTGAACAGCCAACAGCTCCTTGCAGTTGATGTGCAGGCTCCTCTGATCCGACGTCCAAAGACCCGAACATTCCAGACCGTCCAGAGTCGCTCCCCAACCCAAATCCGACGCGTCTGAGAACAACACGTGGTTTGGGTTCTTGACCGCCAGGGACAGACCCTCTCGCAGACTTATGTTGCTGTCCCACCAGCTCAGGCACGTTTTTACTGGCTCGGAGATCGGGATTGACACAGCTTCCAAAGTTTTGCCCTTGTTCCAATGGGAGTCTAGATGGAACTGGAGAGGGCGAAGGTGAAGTCTCCCTAGTGAGATAAATTGTTCCAGGGATGACAGAGTCCCTAGGAGGCTCATCCAACTTCTCACTGAGCAACGGTCTTTTTTCAGCATGAGGCGGACTTTGAGTAGGGCTTGCTCTATCCTGGTGGCAGACGGAAAAGCCCGAAAAACTAGACTGCGAATCTCCATCCCCAAATAGAGAATCGTCTGGGAGGGATTCAGTTGAGACTTTTCTAAGTTCACCAACAGTCCCAACTCTTTTGCAAGAGCTAACGTCCATTGAAGGTCCTGCAGACAGCGATGACGGGACGACGCTCTGAGAAGCCAGTCGTCCAGGTACAGGGAGGCTCGAATTCCCGATAAATGAAGGAATTTTGCCACATTCCTCATGAGCCTCGTAAACACGAGAGGAGCAGGGCTGAGGCCGAAGCACAGTGCTCGGAACTGGTACACCACATTCCTGTAAACACAGATACGGTTGAGAATCCGGGTGTATAGGAATGTGGAAGTACGCATCCTGCAGGTCGAGAGAGACCATCCAGTCTCCCTTTCTGACCGCTGCTAGGACGGACTTCGTGGTCTCCATCGTAAATTTTGTTTTTACAACAAAAACGTTGAGCGCACTGATGTCCAGCACTGGCCTCCAACCTCCTGTATGCTTTGGGACTAGGAAGAGACGGTTGTAAAATCCCGGTGATTGAAGGTCCGAGACTTTCACCACCGCTCCCTTCTCTAGCAACTGAGAAACCTGCTGATGTAGAGCTTGTCTCCTTGACTCCTCTCGATACCTGGGAGAGAGGTCTAAAGGAACTGTTACTAGAGGAGGTCTGCGTACAAAAGGTATTTTGTACCCCTCCTTGAGCAACAACACAGACACTCGGTCTGCACCCCTCTTCTCCCAGGCCTGCCAGAAGTTGTTCAGTCTGGCCCCTACCGCTGTCTGAGGACGTGGGCAGTCAGACTCTGCCACGGGAGGACTTGGATCCTCTCCTCTTGCCTCTCTTACTGTCGGCACGAGCGCCTCCCCTACTGGGGGCTCTGCCACGAAAGGGCGGGATAAACCTCGTCGCTGGGGTATCGATCTTGGGTCTTACGACATAAGACGATGAAGGAGCACCCTTACGAGCAGACGTAGCCATCAGGTCGAGGGTATCCTTCTGCACCAGCGAAGCCGCAATATCCTTGATCAACTGCTGAGGAAACAAGGCAGATGACAACGGGGCAAAGAGGAGCTCCGACCTTTGACAGGGAGTTACTCCTGCCGAAAGGAACGAGCAAAGAGTCTCCCTCTTCTTCAGGACTCCAGCCGTAAAGGTAGCGGCGAGCTCATTGGAGCCATCACGGATGGCTTTGTCCATGCAGGACATAATAAGCACGGAAACATCCTGGTCGGCCGACGAGATCTTCCTGCTCAAGGCTCCTAGCGACCAATCTAAGAAGTTAAAAACTTCGAAGGCCCTGTAAACCCCTTTAAGGAGATGGTCAAGGTCCGAGGAGAACCAATAAACTTTAGAGCGTCTCATGGCCAGGCGACGGGGAGAGTCTACTAGGCTTGAGAAGTCTCCCTGGGCAGAGGCAGGAACTCCCAAGCCGAGAACTTCTCCCGTGTCATACCAGACGCTCGCTCTAGAAGCCAGTTTAAAAGGAGGGAAAGCAAAGGCAGTCTTCCCCAAACTCCTCCTGGTGATCAACCAGTCGCCTAGCAAACGTAAAGCCCTCTTAGAAGAGCGAGAGAGCACTAGCTTAGTAAACGAAGGCTTCGAAGCAGCTAGGCCTAGCGCAAACTCTGACGGAGGCGAACGAGGAGCAGAAGGTACAAAATGGTCTGGAAAAAGATCCTTAAAAATCAACATGATTTTCTTAAAGTCCATAGAGGGCTGAGCAGCTTGAGGCTCTTCTCCGTCTGACAAACTGCCCAAAGGAATATCAGTAGGCGGAGGATCAGCAACTTCCTCATCTGAAGGAACCTCGTCCGACAATTGTCGAGTCTCATGAAAAGGAGAGACCTGCCGCGGCGGCAATGCTTGACAGGCAATGTCCACAAGCAAAGGAGCAGCAGTAGCAGTCGAGGAAGCGACGTCATGCCGCTGCTGAAAGGACTGAAAACCTTGTGACTGACCAACAACAACAACAGGAGTTGATGGACGCTCGACGTCACGTCGGAACTGCATTGACTGCCTAGACTGAGCAGTCAAAGCAACCTTTGACTGCGGTGCTTGACGCTCAACGTCAAGTCGAGGCAACTGAGCTGGTTGGCGAACGTCCTGAACGTCAACACGAGACTGCGGCAGCGGCTGAACGTCAACACGAGGCTGCGGCAGCGGCTGAAAGTCAACACGGGACTGCAGCGAGTGAGGAGCCATGTCACGTGACTGACGTGACAAACTACCGACATCACGTTTCAAAGTGCTAACATCAAAAGGACGAGTAAAAGCTCGTTTGGGCGGCTGACGGCCAGAGTCTCGATCAGCGTAACGGCGATGCAAAAGCGAAGGATCATCGTGAACCTGCTCAACGTTATACTCCTCCATAAGGGAGGCAAGCTTAGTCTGCATATCCTGCAGGACAACCCATTTAGGATCAACGGGAGTCGGGACGGGCCGAGACGACGGTAACGTCTGTGTCGGCAAAACATTGCCTTTACCGAGACTCTCGGAGCCCGTGTTACGCTTACGTTTAATAGGCGAACAGTCTTCCGACGACTGCAAAGGGTCAGAGCTGTCCCAATTGCTACAGCCAGGACGCTGGACCTGTCCTGAAGGGACTGACTTCCGCTTCAAGGGTCTAGAAACCTTGCTCCAAGGTTTCTTTTGCGAAAAGCCTTCGGATGACGAGGAGAACACAGCCTCGCTCGTCTTATGGTAAGGGCGATCTTGACGAGAAACGCCCGATACCAAAGAGGGAACGTCTGTACGTTGGTTAAAGCCTCTCGTCCCCTTAAGTCCTACGACATTACTTCTCCCTGGTGCAGGGGAGCCTGAAAGAGGTCTCGGACTAGGGGAGCGACAAGCACGAACAGACGAACCCTCGGTCGCAACACTAACAACACTTTGCGCACTTATCACTTTGTCACTACGATTTTCTGATTTGCCACTCTGACACTTTAATAACTTCACATCTGACATGAGTTGGTTACGGTCCGAAGCTAAGGATTCAACTTTCTCGCCTAAAGCTTGAATCGCAAGAAACATATCCCGCATGGACGGTTCATGAGTGCTAGTAGAGGGTTCAGGAACAACTACTACAGGGGAAGGATTAGGTTCAGGGGCATGGGAGGAGGAAAATTCCAATGACCTAGAGGAGCTTCTCCTCACCCTATCTCTCTCCAGCTTACGAGAATATTTATCAAATTCAAGCCAGTCGAATTCCGACAAGACCACGCACTCATCACACCGATCTCCTAATTGACAGGTTTTACCCCGGCAATTAGAACAAACGGTATGTGGGTCGATAGAGGCCTTGGGAAGACGTTTGTTACAATCCCTAGCATTACATTTGCGAAATTTAGGCCCAGGGATAGGAGAAGGGTCAGCCATATTGAACAATCAGAGAAAAATCCAAAACAAATCCAAAGTCATCAACAATAAACACTAGCCAAAAAAGGGTTCAAGAGTTTTAATTGAAGAGAAAAACACCCGTCACAGCGAAAGCTCAAACAACCAAAATAAAGTACTTCACCAAAAATGACGAAAACTCAAGATCAACAGCGAGCGGAATCAACTTGTCGATAAGACCGACAGAGAAGAACTGGAGCTGTTTACAAGTATATGCGGTATCTGGCCGATAGTCGGCGCTGGTGGGCACACCCGCAACCTTCATGGCGATCGCTCGCGAGTTTTTGGGTTTCTGTCGAGCCGTCCGAGACGTCAGCTATTATATATTCACCGGCTAAGTTTAATATTTAAAACTAACGTATACACAGATGTGTAAATGCGTTTGTTTCTTCATTATGATCAGAGATAAACGTAAACAAAATATTGGTTGCCATATTTTATCGTGCTTTTTGGCGTGTTTAGAAAACGCATGATATAAAATCGCCTTTAATATTTGTGCCTGTTTTAGTTTAGGGTACTGTAGTACATGCATTAAGTGTTCTGTACATTAAAAGGTAGTTTGTTAACAGTACTACGTACAAGGGAAGGTTTTAAAAGTCTGAATATACATGTTAAATAAATACGTAAATATGGTGTCACTACTTCGCGGATTTTCACCTATCGCGGTCGGGTCTGGAACCTATCTACCCCGATAAACGAGGGCTCACTGTATTTTAAATTTCTTGAGCATTTAAATAATCAAATATTACTTTCGATTTACTATCAGTTGTATTGTGATTAAGCAAACACATAGTACAAACACGGAGACAATTTTCTTAACATTTGAAATCTCTTCATAATGAATATTTAATCAGCAGCAATATGTAATAAAATATCGGTTTCCATACAATTCGTTTATAGGCCGTATTATTAGTTATCACTGTATTTCTCTCTCTCTCTCTCTCTCTCTCTCTCTCTCTGTCACAAAGCAGAACACAAAATATTTTTTTCCTTAAATATAGTCAATTAAATATGCCAAAAAATTAGACCGTGTAAAGATTCACCTGAGAGAGAGAGAGAGAGAGAGAGAGAGAGAGAGAGAGAGAGAGAGAGAGAGAGAGAGAGAGAAAATACAGTAGGCCCTTGTTAATTGCGCATTCTTGTTTCACGGCTTCAATTTTCTACTGAAAAGGGAAAAAAAATCTGTGATAATTGTTTACCCAGCATTAAGAATTTGATTCATAATAGTTGGCTTTGATATGGCCAAGAACAATGCAATACCTATTAAACAAAAATTCTAATGAAAATCACTTTAAAATTGAAGCTGGGTGATGATTTCAAATAGCCCAAGCTCCTTTACACTGGGAGTGCTGCACGCCACTACCTATCTCCTAACTCAGCTAGTCTTAGCTCTCTCTGTACAGTATATATCTATCTACTGTGGTAAAAAATTACAACTACATGTACTCGTCGACTTAAAACATATATTAAACTCAAATATGTGAAGTTTAGATAAATTTATTATGATGCGTCATGATTTGGCAATGAACTCGATCATATTTATCAATATTTTCTTACTGTTTATCATTACTTAATTTTCTTGTTACACATGATATCATACAGGTAGTCGCCGACTTACGACAGAGATAGGGACCGAGAGATGCGTCGTAAGTCGATTTCGTCATGTGTCAAACTAAAAAAGAGAAGTTTCCGTAGATTTATTATGATGCGTTATAATTCGGCAATAATCTCAATCATATCTTATCAATATTTTCTTACTGTCTATCATTATCCCTTTTTGTTTCATAGGATTTCATATGCTCTGTTAATGCATTTTTGTATTCTATTTTTCAATTTTACAAGTATTTTACCAATCACGAAGTATTTAAAATTTTGTTTACCTTTCGTTATGATCAACTGACCTGAAAGTGCCACTACCTACCATATCAAAATACGGCGTGCATGCGTATGGCATATTTTTTTTTTATATATATAATTTCCTAAATTTCTTAACTTATTAGAAATATCGTCATGATGAATATTACATCAGCGCCAATATATTACAGGAAATCAGATTCCATATAGTAGCTCTGTGTGTGTGCGTACACACACTCGCAAGCGCATACGGGTAGTTCATTTTTAAAGCTTCATACAGTATTCAATTTTTAGTTCAATATTAAGCCTTCATATTTCATTAGACATTATTGTGTTTAATTGTGGTTTATGAAAGCACGTTTATATTTCATTTTTCAATTTCTTGATCATATCAATAATCAATAAATACTTTTGATTTACTTTCGGTTGGCATAAGCTGATCTTGAGGTCACGCTACCGTATTACGATTATGCGCACATACTGTATGTACTATACAGTATGTGCGCATAACCGTAATACGGTAGCGTGACACGGATTTATATAATTTTCTTGACATTCGAAATCTCTCCATAATGAATATTACAACAGCGCCTATATGTTATAGGGTACCACATTTCCCATAGAGTTTGTTTATGGACCTCCTTATTAGTTACAAAAAAAATACGCCTCTCTCTCTCTCTCTGTACTTTTATTTTTAATTGTTAAATCTTCATATTTCTTTGAAAATTATCAAATAATTCTGTATATCCTTATTCGATGTTTTGATTACTGGAATAGTAACGCATCGGAAGGAAATCGCTTGATTTGCCTCTCGCCTTCCGCCAGAAATATGATATCACACTTTTTTTCTTAAATTTATGGTAAGTTGTACTAATCTCATAACTAATGATACAGACCACTAAAACACTTGATATTATTACTTCGTGTTTCGATGAGGAGAATGCTGTAATAAGATTACTCGGTAACAATGAAAGGAAATCATTCGGTTTGTCAGCGCGCTTCGGCCAGATACATAACGTCACGAGACACGTGACGTAATTGCTACAAAAAAAATGACTTACAAAATATGTAAATTCATTTTTTTCCTTGCAAGAAATGAAAAGAAAATACTAACTTACCGAGCAAAAGTATTTCATTTTCATAATGAAAAAAGGAAATGTATCATTTTCAAAAAAATATTTGTCCTATTAGTATACTTTCCTTAGATAAACATCAATCTATTATCAGATTAAATAAAACTAGCGTACAGTCAAATTTACGCTACGTGGTACTCATGACAACCGATACAGCCCCACAAAATACTTTGTATCGTTACTTAGTATTTCCATGATGGGAATACTAATGTTAATCGTTAGCCTATTGGAAGGAAATCACTGTATTGCCCAGTTTCTTTCCACCAGTGATGTGACGTCACCAGCCATATAATATGAACTCGACAGATATCAAAGCTTTTCTTAATGTATTTTTTACTGAAAATTGATACTGTATATTAACGATAAAAGAAAATGATAATTCAGTTTATCTTTTATACAAGAAAATAGATTATTTTCAAGGAAATATTTGTCCTATCTCCAAAAGACTTCTGACAGAGAGAGAGAGAGAGAGAGAGAGAGAGAGAGAGAGAGAGAGAGAGAGAGAGAGAGAGAGAGAGAGAGAGAGAGAGAGAGAGAGAGAGAGAGAGCTGTATTATTATTATTTAAAGGTCCAAACCATCTGCGGGATGGCTGAAATCATCCAATACTCTCACATATAGCTTTGAGTGCAAACACCTCCCAACCGTGACACCTCCTCCCACTCATCAAAGCAAGCAGCAATAAAGGATGTATGAACATCCCCGCCGGGGCTACAATAGATGTAGAAACATCCAAGCCATAGGGAAAAAAAAAAAAAAAAATATATATATATATATATATATATATATATATATATATATATATATATATATATATGTACATAATATATACACATATATAATGAGGGAAATTTTTCTCATAGAGTTTGGAAAGCAAGACGAAAGAAAGTTCATGAAATTAGGATAAGGTCGAAGTAATATTGAGAAAAAGAAAAAGGTGAAAGAGAGAAATTTAGATTCGAACTGGGGGAGCAATTTCCCAAAGTTCGAGAGCACTCTTGCCCGTCACCAAGTTTCAGCACAGGAATGAAATGCCGTGCTGAAGCTCAATGACTTCATCAAGGCATTCTCTCATTAAGAGGGTCGCTTCACTGTTGAACAATGAGGAGTGTGCGTTAAAGGATTTGACCCAAAAAGTTATTTTCCTATTTGCACTCGCATCCGGGGCCAGGGTTAGTGAGATTGTAGCCCTCTCGAGAGAGGAAGGTCGTGTTCAGTTCCTGGATGGGGGAGAACTGAACCTGTTTCCGGATCCTACGTTTCTCGCCAAGAACGAGTTACCCACCAACAGGTGGGGTCCCTGGAGAATCTGCCCTCTGAAAGAAGATGCATCTCTATGTCCAGTAGAATGCCTAAAGGTCTATCTTCGTAGAACTTCAGACTTCAAGGGTGGTCAACTATTCAGGGGAGAAACATCAGGCTCAAATTTATCACTGAAACAACTCAGGGCGAAAATCACATATTTTATTCGCAGAGCGGATCCTGACAGTACACCCGCAGGTCATGATCCGAGGAAAGTTGCCTCATCCTTAAATTTCTTTAATTGTATGGATTTTGAACATCTTCGTTCATACACTGGCTGGAAGTCTTCCAGAGTGTTCTTTCGCCACTATGCGAAGCAAGTGGAGCAACTAAAGAGATCTGTGGTAGCAGTGGGTTGTGTCGTTAACCCTGCTGTTTAACTCTGCGAGGAACAGTGGTTTTAATTGGGACGATTAATTCCAGGGTGAGTGTGTAGTTACATACTGTGCTACAAACTAAGTGAGGGCACCGAGTTGCCCACGTTAACTGTTCCACTTCCAAAGGTGAACCTAACATAAGTGCAGACATGTGTGCCAAGCGTTTCTAATGCTAATGTGACTGATTAGTAATACATACTTTTATGACTTTGATACCTCGGTATGTTAAAAGTGGCACTAATATTTTTCTTTGAGATAAACAAGTTTCTGTTTACTATCATACTGTTATGAACTGCCTTGATGGTTCAACAGGTTCTTTTAAAATACTAAAAGAATTGGGACTGGAATGAACCGATGGACTGCAACAACCAAAGGGGTGGGTAAAACAGAAAATACTCAAGTACCTCAACCTAGTTTATTTTACAAAAATATATACAATAATTACAAGTGAGTACAGGTAATGGGAAGCACAGAGACATAAATGATCGTTACCACTAAACCAATTAACATTTAAAATTACAAATATAGTTCACTTGAAGTTAAAGTACATGATAAACATAATTATCAAAATTAATCAACCAATAAAAAAAAAACACAGTAAGCAGCAGCAATGAAAAAATAATAAGAGAACTCTCTCATTATTAATAAAATAAAGACGAGCCCATACACTGGCTCTTCCAACATGGAAACATCCAAAAACAATCCCTGATCCTCGAGGACGTCCATCGAACACTACGGGAACGCCCCCGACAGTGTCGATACAACAGCCACTTTGCTGCCACCGAAGAACACCTCTTCAAACCATCTCGACCTCGAGGGCTAGGTTGAGGACAAGTCACCATCAACTAGGAGATACTTCAAAGCTGTGTCTGCTGCTCTTTCTCGACTGCATTACGAGAAACGGTCCCTCTGGCTTCCCAAACCTGACTAAAGCTTGTCACTCACGTGTCAAAAGTAAACAAGACACCCGCCTTGACAAAGAAAAAGAGGGCAGTTAAAAATAAAATGAAACTAGGTTGTTTCAAAGTCAAACAACCTAACACATACTTATGCTTAAAGTTTTGGTTATCCTCCTCTTATATACATATATAATTGTTGTTAACCTGTCTATTTATTGTCTGTCAATAAACTTGTTCTTGAGAACCTTGCGTCTCCTTCACCTATGTCAATTTATTGGTATAATTGAGCATTCATTCTATGTATATTTATCTGGGATAATTCTAATAGATTGTTCCTTTATGCAAGCTAATTTTGTATTGGTTTATGCTTTCACTTAGCGGGAGGACTCCATCCCATAAGGGGACGGTGGCGATTTACAAGTTTCCTCCTATGCGGATATAAACCTTTGTCCAATACAAGTATTGAGCGGAGAACTGATCGATATTTCATATTGACGCAGTGGTTCTTTACAAACTATGCTTTACTTAATATAGGGTGAGACCACTATATTGGCTTGCCTGGTATTCATACATAGGTATATGTACTCTTCGAGACTTTTCCAGAGTCTAGTAGGACTCTTCCCTATAAGGGGCAGGAAGCTCTAACATGGTTTATGGTTAGTTGAAAAGATGTATAACGGTAACATCTTAGGTCTCTAGGTCTAGTCGACCGGGGAAATACCTCCGGGGAGTACGGCACGTTCTGAGAATCCACAGATACAGTAATGCTCTGGTATACTTCCATCAGGATGACATGGCTTGAGCCCAAAAAACGGATTTTGAGCGAAGCGAAAAATCTATTTTTGGGTGAGATGGCCATGTCGTCCTGATGGACCCGCCCTTCCCTTTC
This sequence comes from Palaemon carinicauda, assembly GCF_036898095.1. NCBI lineage: Eukaryota > Metazoa > Arthropoda > Malacostraca > Decapoda > Palaemonidae > Palaemon > Palaemon carinicauda. Next base: position 43,888,677 of record NC_090767.1, read on the forward strand.
TATGAAAGGGCTGTAGGACCCCTCCCTACATACAGTATCTGTAGCACCTCGTGTATCGCTACAAGGAATACAGATGGCGCCAGGATCGGCGCAATGCATGCTTACGAAACGGGAGAAGAGAGCGCCTTGCGAACAGCTCTCCTTTTTCTTTCTCGTTTTTGTTTTCTTGCCAATTGACCCCTTCGAAGTGTTATCTCTGTTCAGGGTGCAGATTGCCATGTGGCATGTCAAGAATACGTCCTCTGATATTTCGCGATATCCCTGGTACTTTCATAAGGGGTATTCGCTCCAGGAGTTAGAATTCTGGGTACCTTAAGGTAAATTCTCTGGGAATATTGCCGTAGTTGTAATATACCCTAGGAAGCTACCCTATAGGAACTTCCATCAGGACGACATGGCCATCTCACCCAAAAATTGATTTTTCGCTTCGCTCAAAATCCGTTTATTTTTTTTTATTTTTTTTTTTTTAATATTCACAGGTACAGGAATTTTTTTTTTCATCCTATCTCTACTACTAAAACTGCTACAATTCCCTCTTTCAGCTCTCTCCTACTCAGCTGAAACCTCACACTATCCCTCTATCTCACACTTAAGCTTAAACCAATATGAAGTTTTTCACTTCACCTACATCAATTTCTCCGACTACAAACTTTCAACTCCTTCCCGATCTCTCCTACTTATCGGGACTTGCTACTAAAACTCTTTCTCTCTAACTCAGACTGGAGCCAGTGGGCTCATAGGACGATATTCCAGTCAATCACTCCTTTCTCAAACATCCCATCACCACTCAAAACCTATCCTAATATCCTAAAATAAATGTTGCAGAATATCCCCCACCCAACTACCTATCCCAATATATCCTATCCTAAACACCTACGGGCTGCAAGATTGCAAAAGCCCGTGTCTGGCCAAAAGGACCAGGCAATCTCTACAAACAACAAACAAGCCCAAGTTGCAAGAAGACGTTCAAGACATTTGCTGGAAGGGGTCTCCATGAGAGATGGGTTCATGCCAAACAATTTCATGAGGGGAATATACAGTGAATTGAAAGCAGGCGCAATAACCCCTAGTCCCTGGAAGAACTCAGGTTGATGGCCCAGTTCGAAGTGTCTAACTTGGGCCATCCCTTTATAAACATGAGAATAAGGGAGTGCTTATTCACAGGAAGATCTCTGGACAGTATAAATGGCCAGAGCAAGACCAAAATCTATCAGGACCTACTCAAAAATGCCATAAAAAAGGTGAAGCAGGAGTACAAGGAGACTGATAATTCGATCGAGCCTGGCGGCAGCCACCGAGACTGCCATGTGGTGACCCTGTTTCGACAAAGAATGTACCCATCTCCGCATCAGGTCTCCGAGGTTTGGAGCCTCTAGTCGATAGATGAATGTGGGTAAGGGAAATCGGCAATTTTGATCCCTAACTTCGGGACAAGGATCGGCTCCGAGAGTCGGGCCAGTCGGGCCTTTCCAGGAGGGTGCGGGGTGTCTCGGGTGGCAGGACTGGGCGAGGTCTTGTCGGTTGGCTTCGGCTGGCCGGCGGACCGAGCTCGGACCTCGCTGACCGGGTGCCCTTCCGCCGTACGGCCAAGGTTCTGCAAAGTATAATCGCGTCGAGACTTGTGGCGGAGCGCGGCTCTCGGGCTGTGCGAGGCCCCAGACGGAGACGTGTATATATTACTCCGGCTGGCAGCCTAGCGACCAGCTAAATACTGCCACGGACACGGGGAATCCGACAGTTTAATTAAAACAAAGCATCGCGATGGTTACGGCTGATGATGACGCGATGTGATTTCTGCCCAGTGCTCTGAATGTCAAAGTGAAGAGATTCAACCAAGCGCGGGTAAACGGAGGGAGTAACTATGACTCTCTCATTAAAGAGGCCAAACGTGAGTTGAAGAGCCTTTTTATAGCCTTTATTGACTTTAAAAAGGCCTTTGACTCTGTCTACCATCCAACTCTCCTCGATACTCTGAGAGCTGCTGACCTCGACAGGAATTCAATTCAGTACCTCATCAACCTCTATTCTAGTATCAGCACGGAGGTAGCTGGAATCGAAGTAGACATTACAAGGGGCGTACTGCAGGGGTATTCTCTATCTCCCTTGCTATTCAATCTTACCCTAGACCATGCACTTGCTAAGCTCCCCGAAGGCGTAGGGGCAACGCTCAAAGGGGAGACTTAAGTATTTGGCGTTTGCAGATGATATTGTGGTTGTGGCACAGACGAGAGCAGGTTTGTCATCTTCGGTGACCAGATTACTGGACGAGTCTGCAAAGCTTGGCCTCGAGCCTGGCTTAGGGAAGTGTGCCACAGCTGGAGTCATCGGCGACCTCCAACGTAAGACCTGGTACGTTGATACCCGTCCCTTCACGTATGGAAATGCCAACCTTCCGCTCACAAGTCCTGACGGCTTTTACAAATATCTTGGGGTAGACGTCGGACTAGTGGCAAACGTGAATGGGGCGAAATTGATTGGTAAGACCAAAACTGAACTGGGGAACCTCCAGACAGCGCCGCTGAAGCCTCAGCAGAAGTTTTGGTCCTTAAAAACTGTGCTGATACCACGGCTATGTCACATAGCCGTCCACGGACAACTCAAGAAATATCACCTGAAAACGGTTGATAATGAGGTTAGGAAGTTCATCAGGAAGTGCTTGCACCTACCTGGCGATACAGGTACTCCACTGGCAGCTTTCTATGCAGGTTCAGCAGCCGGGGGCCTTGGTATTTACAACTTTACCGAGGGTATCCCCAAAGCCCTGCATGATTGCTATAGTCGTCTAGCCCGATCTCCAGACCCGGTGGTGGCGGGAATTGCTGCTGATCTAGCCGAGCAACACCCGGCCCCCGTAGCCATCGACTGGGGAGAAAGGCTATACCTTACTGTTGACGGGTGTGGTCTGAGGGAGGCGCCCTTCGGACTACGACCTAGATGGTTGGACGCTGGAAGCCGTCTTATGAAAGGGGGCACCTACTGTAATGCCATCAAACTCAAACTGGGACTTCTAACAACCCCGGCCCGGAGCGCGAGAGGCAGACAGAAGAGCAACCGCTGTGATCTTGGTTGCAATGCCCCCGGTACCATGGATCATATTTTGTAGACGTGCCCAGCTGTTCAACCATGGAGGATCAAGAGGTACGATTCCATCAAGTGCTTCATCAAGAAGAAGGCTATCGAAGCAGGGTACACCGTAGTAGATGAACCCCACATCTCAATGACAGAAGGGCTAAGGAAGCCAGACCTTGTCATCTGGAATGACAGAGTCTCAATAGTAATTGACTCTCAAATAAATGCGGACGCCAACGTACGATCTCTCGACTTCTTTGATGCCGCGAAGATCGCGAAGTACAACACCGACTGCATCAAGAGGGCCGTGGAAGACCTTACGGCGACAGTACCCTCAATAAGGGCAGTCACTGGGAACTGGCGAGGTGTACTGTCGCGAGGGACCGTCAGCTTGTGCCAGAAGCTGAAACTGCGACTCGAGGACTTGGACTTACTGACTGTCAAGATCTTGGAAGGAGGACTGTCCATATATGCGAATTATATGGGCATGTCGGGCGGAGGCGACGTTTCGTAGCTGGATCGACGATGGAGATTGATCGACCGACGTTCCTCCAAGACTTGTTTCCTGTTGAGTGGAGATTTATACGCAGGTGGGACTGCAGCGGATCGTCAACATCATCGATACGGGACCATCAAGCTGGAGCTGCAGATCTCAGCTAGCTATTATCATTATTATTGTTGTTGTTGTTATTAAAATTATTATTGTTAGTTATTATTATTATCATTATTATTATTATTATTATTATTATTATTATTATTATTAGTATTACTATTATCATTATTTATTATTACTATTATTATTATTATCATTACTGTATACGTAGGGTACCTTGTACTTTGAATTGGTAACCTACGTAGCATATAAGACGGATTGTGATTGGTTCAAGCGCCGATAGATGACGAATCAGAACCCAAGTTTTGTAATCTAGCCTGTGATTGGTGTTTTGACCGCTTCTCCAACCCGCAGTATCTTTTCGCGGTCACTTTGTCTCCTGCTGTATCGCCGTGTAGATGTTGTTAAGTTATTGTGAACTTTAATCTGTGCTGTGCGTGACTGTTTTAAGTTGAACTTTTTGTTGAACTTTCTGTATAACCCCCTACTGTACAATGGCTCACAAGCGTTCTGCTTCTGCTAAGGCTGGTAGTGAGCCTAAACACCACCCAAAGATGACGACGATTGCTGAGAAGGTGACGCTTCTCGATATGTTAAAAGAAGGCAGAAGTTACGCGGTCGCAGCCTGCCATTTTGGAGTGAACGAATCCACCGTTCGCTACATCAAGAAGGACGAAGCGAACATTAGAAAGACGGCTGCCATCACCATTAGCAGATCAGCAAAGCGAGTCGTTACCACGCGTAATAAAACGATCGTACGTATGGAAGGTGCTTTAGCAGTCTGGATTGCCGACTGCCGGAAGAACAACATAGCCTTGGATACGAACACCATCCGAACCAAGGCTTTGGGCTTGTATGAGAATTTTGCGGCAAAGGAACCTCAAGAAGACGATGGCAACCATGCTGAAGAACATGTTGATGTAGATGAACCTCCACCAGGGACATCCACTGATTCCCAGCCTCAGAAACAACGTTCTTCCGCCAGCAAAGGATGGTTCGCGAAGTTTCAGAAACGCTTCGCCCTGAAAAGCGTTTCCCTGCATGGCGAGGCTGCTTCCGCTGACACTACCGCTGCTGAAACTTACGCGAACGAGACGTTCAAGAACATTATCGCTGAAGGTGGATACAAGCCAGAACAAGTGTTTAATATGGATGAGACCGGCTTGTTTTGGAAGAGAATGCCGTCGTGAACTTTCCTGTTTATAGAAGCCAAAGCCTCTGGCTTTAAAGCATTCAAAGATCGTGTTACCCTCGTGATGTGTGGCAATGCTGTTGGATTTTTGCTAAAGCCGGGGCTTATTTACAAGTCGAAAAATCCTCGCGCTTTGAAAAATAAAAATAAGAATCTCCTTCCCATGTACTGGATGCATAATCAAAAAGCATGGATTACAAAAATGCTGACCTCTAACTGGTTCCACCAGTGTTTTATACCGCACGTCAGCAAATATCTCATAGAGAAGGGCTTGCCATTTACGATCCTTCTCCTTATGGATAACGCTGGTGGACACGCAACGGATCTGTCACATGAGGGCATTCAGTTTGAGTTCCTGCCACTCAACACTTCATTAATTCAACCAATGGATCAGGGGGTTATCAGGGCGTTCAAGGCCCTCTACACGAAGAATACCTTGGCGGACCTCGTTGCGTGTGTGGATGCTGCCCAAGAAGATGAAGATGAATATTTCAATTTGAATCCGTACTGGCGGAAGTAAGCAATAGCCACGTGCCTGCAGAACATCCAGAAGGCACTGCAAGAAATCAAACCTGCTACTGTCAATGCAAGCTGGAAGAAGTTGTGGCCCCATATTGTTTACGATGACGAGGGACTTACACCATCTGAGATTCAACACTCTGCAATACGCAAATCTGTGCAGTTGGCTGCGATAATTGGAGGAGACGGGTTTGGCGACATGACGACTGAAGACGTCGACGAGTTGTTGGACTGCCGTTCCCAGCCGCTAACTGATGCAGTCCTAGAAGAACTGACAAAATCGGCCAGTGAAGAAGACAGTGAAACGCAGGAAGAGACCCAAGAAAATGTCGAAGAAACGGGCTTAACATTAGAACGGCTTGCCAAGTTCTGCAACCATGTGAAGGAGGTGAAAGAAATGTCGCAAGATTGGGACGAGGATATGGTTCGGGCTATGCAATTCTGCAACAAGATCGATGACATCATGACTCCCTACAGGATGCTCTTCGAGCGAAAAAAGAAGCACCGGCAGCAACTTCCGATCACAATGTTCTTCCAGCCTCGCAAAAAAGAGCCAGTTCCTCCTGCTACTACGCCTTCGGAAGAAATTGAAGAAGTGTCCCAGGAAGAAGTTGAAGAGGTGTCCCAGGAAAAGACACCTCCGTCTGAAGAGACGTTAAATACTATCATTGGCTGCACAGTAGAAGACATCAGCAGCTTCATCATCATCATTTCTACTGTGCAGCAAATTCATCGCCATCATCATTCAAGTTTTTCTTAAACTTTTTTCGTGGTGATTACAGTAACAATCTTTATTTTTTTTTTTAATGTTTTACTTTAATATTGTAACATTTTAATATTTGTGCCTGTTTTAGTTTAGTATGCATTAAGTTAAAGGTAAGGTTTTAAAAGTCTGAATATACATGATATAACCTATCATATTTTTCTGTTTAAAATCTACATTTACATACGTAAAACAACTCTCTCTCTCTCTCTCTCTCTCTCTCTCTCTCTCTCTCTCTCTCTCTCTCTCTCTCTCTCTCTCTCTCTCTCTCTCTCTCTGATTTTTAATTCAGTTAAATCTTCATATTTCTTTGAAAATTATCAAATAATTCTGTATATCCTTATTCGATGTTTGATTATTGGAATAGTAACGCATCGGAAGGAAATCGCTTGATTTGCCTCTCGCCTTCCGCCAGAAATATGACATCACACTTTTTTTCTTAAATTTATGGTAAGTTGTACTAATCTCATAACTAATGATACAGACCACTAAAACACTTGATATTATTACTCGGTGTTTCAATGAGGAGAATGCTGTAATGAGATTACTCGGTAACAATGAAAGGAAATCACTCGGTTTGTCAGGGCGCTTCGGCCAGATACATAACGTCACAAGACACGTGACGTAATTGCTACGAAAAAATGACTTGCCAAATATGTAAATTCATTTTTTTCCCTGCAAGAAATGAAAAGAAAATACTAACCGAGTAAAAGTATTTCATTTTTATAATGAAAAAAGGAAATGTCTCATTTTCAAGAAAATATTTGTCCTATTAGTATACTTTCCTTAGATAAACATCGATCTATTATCAGAGATGAAAACCGATACAGACCCACAAAATACTTTGTATCGTTACTTAATATTTCCATGATGGGAATACTAATGTTAATCGTTAGCCTATAGGAAAGGAAATCACTGTATTGCCCGGTTGCTTTCCACCAGTGTTGTGACGTCACAAGCCATATAATATGAACTCGACAGATATTAAAGCTTTTCTTTATGTATTTTTTACTGAAAATTGATACTGTATATTAACGATAAAAGAAAATAACAATTTACCATGAATCTTTTGTATGTATACGTACGTAGTACTGCATCCAATAATATTCTTTGTTGCAAAAATCATATCTTGAATAAGCGTACGAGAGAGAGAGAGAGAGAGAGAGAGAGAGAGAGAGAGAGAGAGAGAGAGCGAGCTGTATTATCATTATTATTATTATTGTTGTTGTTGTTATTAAAATTATTATTGTTGTTGTTGTTGTTATTATTATTATTATTATTATTATTATTACTATTATTATTATTATTATTATTATTATTATTATTATTATTATTATTATTATCATTACTGTATACGTAGGGTACCTTGTACTTTGAATTGGTAACCTACGTAGCATATAAGACGGATTGTGATTGGTTCAAGCGCCGATAGATGACGAATCAGAACCCAAGTTTTGTAATCTAGCCTGTGATTGGTGTTTTGACCGCTTCTCCAACCCGCAATATCTTTTCGCGGTCACTTTGAATGAATGAATGATTTAAAGTTTTCAGGCATCCTGACATCTAAGGTCATTGACGCCGGTAACATTTAATTTATGTATACAGAAGTAAAAAATGAAATAAAATAAAAAATTAGAGTATTCAATTAAAATCATAAAAATTGAATGTCATAAAAGTTAAATATTTTTCAGAAGACCTACTTCTGAAAGAAATCTAAAAATGCCACTTGCATGGTAGGACACATCATTTCCAAGAATCTTGGCAAGGATGAACCTGCCACCCTCACCTCGAGCCTCAAACAAATATCTATTCCGCAAGATGTTATAATTGGGGCATTCGGTCAACAAATGCCTTACTGTTAGAGGTACTAAACAGTTGTCACAATACGGTTGGTGTTGGCCCTTCAGCAGAAACTCGTGTGTCAACCGAGTGTGACCAATACGGAGACGACAAAGAGACGTCTCCCATTTTCGGGGCATCATATTATACCTCCAAGGAGATATGTCATTTGTTACTTCCCTCATTTTATTGCCATCTTGACTATCCCATTGCTGTTGCCATTTATTGCAAACCAATTTCTTGATGTCAGGTAAGAAATCATTACAGGGAATGGGATACCTTCTTGGCAGCAACTCGGATGCAGCCTCCTTAGCCAGTGAATCTGCCTTCTCATTCCCGGACACACCTACATGTGCTGGAACCCAACAAAATTGAACTGTTATACCTCTCCGTCCAATAATGAAAAGCCATTCTAAAATCTTTAAAACTAGAGGGTTATTAGAATTGAAAACTTCCATAGCTTGAAGGACACTCCTTGCATCACTAAAAATTGTAAAATTACCCTCCTTCTCCAACGCTATTTTCTCAATAGCGGTTAATATGCCATACAGTTCGGCAGTAAATATGGAAGCGGTCAGAGGAAGTGCACCTCTACAATTAAAACCATTACTATGTACTCCAAATCCAACGCCAACATCAGATTTGGAGCCATCAGTATAGATAAAAGTTGATCCTCTATGTTCTTTAACATGTTCATTAAAAAGAGACCTGGCTTCTATGTCTGACATATTCTTCTTATCTCCAATAAAATATTTACAAAAAGATATCTCTGGTAACTTCCATGGAGGCGTTGATGATACCTTGAATGGAAGTACCTTATTTCTAATTATATCCAGACTATTTAATAATCGTTTCACCCGAAAGCCATAAGGTTGAGGAGATTTTGGGTGCAACTCAAAGTATGATGCTTGTCTTACAAGGCTTGCAGTCTGAAAGGCTAAAGAGTTAGGGAGTCTTTGCAATCTAAACCAATACCGAAGAATGGAAGACATTCGGTAAAGGTCTAGACGTAACTCTCCAGCATCAACAAGGAGACTTGGGATAGGCGAGGTTTTAAAAGCTCCAGTAGATAATCTAATACCAGCATGATGTATCGAGTCTAATATTTTTAACCGGCTTGGGGTGGCTGAGGAATATACCTCACAACCATAACTAATTTTGGAAAAGATCAAGGCCTTGTATAATTTTAAAATAGTATTGCTGTCTGCCCCCCATGATGTGTGGGCCAATACTTTTAAGATATTCAGAGCTTCAACACATTTAGCTTTTAGCGCTTTTAGGTGAGAAACCCATGCAAGTCTACAGTCAAATATCAAACCTAAAAATTTGGTTTCCGATACACATGGTATCCGTTGACCTTTAATGTATATATCCGGGTCTGGATGTACTCCCCGGATACGACAAAAATGGACAATGGTAGTTTTACTTGTCGAGAACTTAAATCCATTCATGTCAGCCCACTGGATAATTTTATCAATAGAGAGTTGGATTTTTCTCTCAACCATTGCCATTCTAGTGCCAGCAAATTTTATTGAGAGATCATCCACAAATAATGTTGAGAGAACATCCTGGGGAATGGCTGAGGATATCCCATTAATTGCTAGTGCAAAAAGGGTTACACTCAGCACACTACCCTGAGGAACTCGTTCTTCCTGACACTTACTCTCTGATAGAGTTTCCCCCACTCTCACTTGAAAAACTCTACGTGAAAGAAATGCCTGAATAAATAGTGGCAGCTCTCCTCTCAATCCCAATTCATGAATGGTTTTAAGAATACCATATCTCCATGTGGTATCATATGCCTTTTCAAGGTCAAAAAATACTGTAACATGGTGCTGTTTGGAAGCAAAGGCTTCACAAATAGAAGACTCAAGTCGTATCAACACATCAGTCGTTGAGTGCATTTTTCGGAATCCACATTGAATCGGTGATAAAATACCTTTTTTTTCAAGGTACCATATCAGCCTTGCATTGACCATCTTCTCCAGGATTTTACATAAACAAGATGTCAATGCAATAGGACGATAGTTTGCTGCTAAAAACTTGTCTTTACCGGGTTTTAAAAAAGCTAAAGTAATGGCTAGTTCCCAAACACTTGGGTAACTATGATCATGCCATATTCTATTAATAATACTTAAAATAAATAGCTTTGTATTAAAATGTACATGTTTAATCATTGCATATGGAATTCCATCGGGTCCAGGGGCTGTATCATTGCAATGAGCAAGTACGGAATCAAATTCTCTTTCAGTGAAAGGAGAATTATACGACTCTTCCCTTCTTGTTGCAAAATTTAAAATTTTCTTTTCTTCAGTGCTCCTATACTGGTGACCAGGGGCTCCTTCACACTTGCTAGATACATTTGAAAAATGATTAGCCAGGGCATTGCTAACTTCATTTGCTTCAGTTACATACTGGCCATTCACCCTCAACACTAGTGGTGGGTTGGGGGTGAATTTGCCAGCTATCTTTTTTACTTTCCTCCACACAGAAGATGGTGGTGTTCTACTGTTAATGGAGGAAACAAAAGACATCCATGACTGGCGCCTTGCTTCTTTCATGGCACGACGGAACTGTGCTCTACATTTCTTGTACATAATTAAATTCTCATCAGTTCTGCGTCTACGCAATCGTGTTAGAGATCTTCTTGTGGCTCTGTGGAGTGCAGTTAGTTCTGAAGACCACCACGGGACTGGTCGTCGTTTGAATAACCCTGTTGTTTTGGGAATTGAATTGACTCCTGCTGTATGAAGAGTTCCATTCAGTAGGTCTATGGCATCATCAACACTTTCAAACTGTTCTGCTCTCCCTTCGATTTCACTTAGCTCACAAAATTTAACCCAGTCTGCCTTGTCTAGATTCCAACGTGGCAATCTTTGCAAAGGCGGATCCTTGTTGGTGTTTATAATGATTGGTGCATGATCACTAGTATGCCAATCGTCTAATGTCCTCCAATCAAAATCAAGAAGGCAGTTAGAGCTTGCAATTGAAAGGTCAATGCATGACAAAGTACCTGTCTGAACATGGAAGTGTGTGGGCTCTCCTGTATTAAGGAGTCCCACATCCTCATTCTCCACAATTGATGAGATAATATTGCCCCTTGTGTTGGCCAAAACATCACCCCATAAAGGATGTCTACCATTCATATCTCCCAGTAAGAGAAAAGGTTGAGGGAGTTGTTGAATGACCTCTGCTAAATCATCATATAAAATATCATCATTTGGAGGTAAGTACAGAGCGCATATTGTATATTTTCTCCCTATATCAATTTGTACAACAACTGCCTGCAGGGTTGTACGTATAGATATAGGTATTTGGGGAACATCTCGACGAATGTACACGAGACTTCCGCCATGGCTCCCTACTCCGTGATCATAAGGTGTCCTATAACTAATATATTCGCGAGGACAAGGGGTATTAGCATCAAGCTTGCTCTCCTGGAGACATACAATTATGGGGGAATGCTCGTGAATTAAGAGCTTAAGTTCTTCATATTTGGCCCTCAAACCCTGACAATTCCATTGCAAAATGGATGAAAAAACTATGTATTATTTTCTGGAAGACATCTTTGATGAGGTCTTCCCATTGACAGTTTTTGATTTGACAATATTTTCTGTAGGCTTCTTAAGTTTGGGTCTTGATAAATTAGGTTTTATATTAGCCTTTTCAGTGTTGTTGTTACCTATTTCTTGTGGGGGATGGTGGACCTCCACTTGAATTTTTGATTGATTCGAGAAGTTTTCCTGTTGATCTGAAATATCAACAGGCAAAACATCATATCTATTTGATGACATAACTTTTGTGTTTTTAATGGATGGGGGTGAGAGAGATGGAGGTCTCTCTCTTTTCCTATTGACAGGTGGTGATTTATTAGGTTTTGATGCTTTCCCCACTACAGGCGCACCTGATAATTCTGTTTCATGTGGAACCTCCATCAAATCAGGCAAAGATATAGCCTGAGAGAGGTTAGAATTATCCTTTGTAGTGGGGGACAAAGGTTTACTAGAGGTGAGAAAGGTCTTACATGATATTCTTGCCTTATCCTCTAGAATTCTATCAGAAGATGGCAAATTTCTTTTCTGGGGAATAGAGGCAGTATTAGGTGGGCTGGATGTCTCCTGCCTCATTTTTTCTCCGGATTTCAATACTTTTGCATAACTTGCTGATTTACTCAATAGTCTCTTGGCATGCCCCACACTTATGTGTTCAATACTGGATTTATTGAGAGCAGCCTCTTCTAATTTATATTGCTGGCAGTTCCTATCCGTAGATTTGTGATTCAAATTGCAGTTTATACAATTGGCCTCTAGTGTACAGTCTCCATGGTAAACATTAGAGCATGTACTACACATTTTATCATTCTTACATACTTTAGATGGATGCCCATATCTATAGCAATTAAAACATTGCAGCGGCTTCTGCTTAAAAGTTCGCACTTTAATTCGTTCATTCTCTATGTAAATGTGGAAAGGCACATCAGCATCCTGGAAAGTCAGGATAATCATTGACGTTCCAGGGACTTTATGCACTTTCCACACAGTTAAAGGACACATGGCCAATATCTCCTCTTCTGTGAATTCATATAAGTCTCTATTAAAAACTACTCCCCTTCCATAACTGAAGTTTAGATGGGGTTTCACATCCAGCTTTATGTCTTCGTTATCTGTATTTAAATTGGAAAGTATAACCGATTGAGTTTCTGATTTGGCACTTATTAGGAAACTGTTCTTTCCAAACCGAGATATATCTCCTGGTGCGATAGTACCTACTTTCTTTTGAAGAAATTTACATATTTTGAAATAATTTCCAGTACTCCCTTTTGATTGAGCAATAAGCCACTTTGGTGGTTTTGGCTTTCTCTGGGAAGGTACAACTACCTCTATACTTTTATCAATCCAATCTGCAGGCCTATATACATCCAGATTCTTGGGTACAAGATCGCAAAGAGCACCCTTGAAATTCAAATTACTGATTTTAATATTTATGATATCATTGATAGCTTTGAATGCTTCATCATGGTTATCAAATGATATCCATGAATCCCATTTGTCACCTTCAAGCCTCATCCTAATTTCCCTGATGTGACCATAACATTGAAATAATTTATATAGAACATCGTAATTGGTTTCAATGGGGATCTGAGTGATGTGAAGGATTCGCAAATTCTCCATGTCACCCAAATTACTTTGTTTTTGAACATAAGTAGCATGGTCCTTTAGAGTTTCCGGGTCGTCAACAGAGGGGTTAGTTTTAGGAGTAGAAGCAAGCCGGGTTATCCACCTCTTATCAGAGGATGTCAGTCCTCCTATCCCATGTGGCCCAACACGAGAAGAGGCTTCAGCGGGGACCAGTCCTCTATTAGAGAGGGGCTGCCTCTCTTAAGGTGGGCGTACACTGGTCAGTGGGGGTAGTTAGCCCCTCCCACCGACGACTCCAATACCTAGCGTCACCCATTACCCGCAAATATGGGTGACTTAAAACCGGATCATTGGAGCCCGACTCTTAACAGACTTAGTCTGCACCCAATGGGGTCTGCCAGAGGGTGATGGCGTCTAAATTTGTACAGGTTGAGATGGCATGACATCCATCCCACCCTGCGCCAAATCCAAAGCAGCAGTCAAAACCTAAGTCGTACAAGCTAAAGTCGTCAACAAGTTCATGCCCAAGAGGAAGAGATGGGAGAAAATAAGAAGTAATCAAAGGAACGGAGAGAAAGTGCTGACTAATTTAGTTGGATCAACAGTTGGGCACCGAGGTCCAGTGGGGAAGTAGTTCCCATTGTTCATTAGAGCCCAACTGCTAGTCCCTAAGCCCCCCATCCTCATCAAGGCTTCAGCATCTGGGGGGAAGTGGCACACAAGAATGATCCCCAGATAAACAAGACAATTCAAAAAATGGTCCTTCCTTGGCGGACGCTTGAAAGCATCCAGACAAAGAGAAGGACCATTAAATATAGAGAAAAGGTTGCAGCATATGCACACCCCAAGACCTCCACCCAATGTGCAATGCCTCCCCTCAGAGATTGCAGGGTCAATCTGACCCGAATCCGAGTGGATGGTAGGATGCTTGCGGCCTCTATTGTCCCACGTACCAAAGCCCAGGATGGAATGAATGAGTATTATGACTCCATGGCTGGAACCTCTCCCATCTGGGTTCCGGACCATGGAGGGTCTCCCCCGTCCAGCCCAGACGGGAGCAATGGATCTCAATCCTCCAGCGAGAGCGCTGGTAGTTCATCAGAGGAGGAAGTCACCGCGGAGGATGTCAACTCGCTGAAGGATGAGATATTTGGTAGGAGACCAAATAATATGAATCGGATTAACCGAAGAGCAGGTCAACAACAGGTCAGTGACATGCCTCGAAGTGTTAGGAAGAGGCGAGAGTATGCAGCGACGCAGAGGGCATGGGATAAGAAGAGGAGTCACGTTGCACAGAATGCCATCCTAGGCAAAGACCCTCTTGCTAGCCCGTCCCTTCCGCCCGGGACAGTCGAGTTTTGGCCCTACCTATTCGGGAGACCAAGCCAGGCTAGCACAATCAATTTTAACCAGCCAAACCAGTTGTGCACTATCTTGGACCCCATCACTATTGATGATGTAGAATGGTGCAAAAGGAAGACGAATTTAAAAACGTCGCCGGGCCCAGACGGCATAAGAGCTGCCGATTTTAGAGCTGCGGCAAGTCAACAGATCATGAATCTGTATAACCTTATTATTGACAACCAAATTGTGACCCGGGATTGGGCAAAAGGGCGAACAACCCTATTGCCCAAGAAGGATGTCCCCCTAGAGGCCGGGGACTTCCGCCCAATTACAGTGACGTCCGTGGCAACACGTGGCAACACGAGGGTTGCATAAGATCCTAACAAAGCACCTGGCAGAGCGCATCCCCTCTTCAGTTCGACAAAAAGGGTTCAAGGCTGAGGAGGGGGTAAGTAGGAACCTCATCCTACTTAAGGAGCTCATTAAAGAGGCCAAACGTGAATCGAAGAGCCTTTTTATAGCCTTTATTGACTTTAAAAAGGCCTTTGACTCCGTCTACCATCCAGCTCTCCTCGATACTCTGAGAGCTGCTGGCCTCGACAGGAATTCGATCCAGTACCTCACCAACTTCTATTCTAGTATCAGCACGGAGGTAGCTGGAGTTGAAATAGACATTACTAGGGGCGTAATGCAGGGGGATCCTCTACCCCCCTTGCTTTTCAATCTTGCCCTAGACCATGCACTTGCTAAGCTCCCTGAAGGCGTAGGGGCAACGATTAGAGGGGACACTATTAAGTATTTGGCGTTTGCGGATGATATTGTGGTTGTGGCACAGACGAGAGCAGGTTTGTCATCTTCGGTAACCAGATTACTGGACGAGTCGGCAAAGCTTGGCCTCGAGCCTGGCTTACGGAAGTGTGCCACAGCTGGAATCATCGGCGACCGCCAACGTAACACCTGGTACGTTGATACCCGTCCCTTCACGTACGGAAATGCCAACCTTCCGGTCACAAGTCCTGACGGCTTTTACAAATATCTTGGGGTAGACGTCGGACTAGTGGCAAACGTGAACGGGGCGAAATTGATTGGTAAGGCCAAAACTGAACTGGGGAGCCTCCAGACAGCGTCGCTGAAGCCTCAGCAGAAGTTTTGGGAATTAAAAACTGAGCTGATACCACGGCTATGTCACAGCCGTCCACGGACAACTCAAGAAATATCACCTGAAAACGGTTGATAATGAGGTCAGGAAGGTCGTCCGGAAGTGCTTGCACCTACCTGGCGATATTCCACTAGGAGCTTTCTATGCAGGTTCAGCAGCAGGGGGCCTTGGTATTTACAACTTTACCGAGAGTATCCCTAAAGCCCTGCATGATTGCTATAATCGACTAGCAAGATCTCCAGACCCTTTGGTAGCGGGAATTGCTGCTTAGTTAGCCAAACAACACCCGCCTCCGCAGCCATTGACTGGGGAGAAAGGCTTTACTTTACTGTTGTTGGGTGTGGTCTGAGGGAGGCGCCCTCGGACTACGACCCAAATGGTTGGACGCTAGAAACCGTCTGTTGAAAGGGGGAACATTCTGCAATGCCCTCAAACTCAAACTGGGACTTTTAACAACCCCGGCCCGGAGTGCGAGGGGCAGACAGCAGCCGGCCCGGAGTGCGAGAGGCAGACAGCGAGCAACGCCCCCGGTACCCTGCACCATATCCTACAGACTTGTCCAGCCGTTCAGCCATGGAGGATTAAGAGGCACGACTCCATCAAGTGCTTCATCAAGAAGAAGGCCATCGAAGCAGATTACAGTGTAGTGGATGAACCCCACGAATCAAGGGCTCAGAAAACCAGACCTCGTTGTCTGGAACGACCGGGAGTCAATCGTTATTGACTGCCAAATCAACACAGACGCCAACGTACGACCTCTTGACTCTTTTGATGCCGCGAAAATTGCGAAGTATAACACCACTTGCATCAAGGAGGCCGTGGAGAACTTCACGGCAACAGTACCCTCAGTAAGGGCGGTCACCGGAAACTGGGGAGGAGTACTGTCACGAGGGACCGTCAGCTTATGCCAGAAGCTGAAGCTACGACTTGGAGACCTGGACCTGATGACGGTGAAGATCCTGGAAGGAGGACTGTCCATATACGCAAATTATATGGGCATGTCGGGCGGAGGCGACGTTTCGTAGGAGCATCGACCATGAAGACTGACCACCCTTTCGACGTTCCTCCAGGAGTACAAGAACTTCGAACTCCTGTTGAGTGGAGATTTAACGCCGGAGGAAGCGCAGCTGTTCGTCGTCATCAAGTGGGTTCTGCGCTTCCTTAGCTAGCATCAAGACAGCGGACCTATCTTCGAGGTAGGAAAAGAGGACTAGCCAGGGAGAGCAAGTGATTGATAAGACCAGGAAAATGGTGAAGTAGTGTTGCTCTCCTGCAAACGTTAGTCTTGAAAAAAAAAAAGAAAAAAAAAATGAGGTGATCGGGAGCATTTAGCAATCGGAACAGGCTTCAAACCGCCATTTTCGAGCTCTTTCATTTCCTCACTCCTTATCAACTGGTGCGGTTCCGCTTCTCCAGTCCCTTGGTCAGGGAATCTGAGAGTTGCAACCGAGAGTCGGGGAGGGGGATCAATTAAGAACCTTGGGTCCCCCTTGCTAAGTCACCAGTTTCGTCTTACTGCGAGCCGAGACGTGCAGGCAAGATCAGTGTCAACTGATAGTGACCAATCCACTGGGCCCGCAGTATGGATCATAGGGGCCATTCAGTGGATCCAACTTGCCCAGTCAATCCCTCGGGAGAGGCTGCTGGTCACTCCACCCCTGAAGAAGGGGAAAGCCGGCGTATGGGTCAACCCTCCGCCAACGGGAGCACTCACAACCAGAATGCCCCCGTCGCCGGCCAATTAACTAGCCGATTGGAAGGGCCGTCCAACAGTACCCAAGGTGTGGCCGAGAGCGCCGATCGGTCTCCCACCTGCCCCCATTGTGGTAAGGTGTTTAAGTCCTACGCAGGCAGGCGTCTGCATGAGCGAAGAGCTCACGCTCTTGATTTTCACGAGGGGGCCATAAAACGCCTACAAGATCGGCGAAATAAGCCCTGGGCCCCAGAAGAGCCTAACTTGATGGCCCAGTTCGAAGTTTCTATCTTGGGCCATCCTTTTATAAATGCCAAAATACAGGAGTGCGTATTGAATGAAAGATCAGTGAATTCTATAAGTGGCAAACGTAAGTCTAAACAATACCAGGACTTACTTAAAAATGCCAAAGGAAAGGAGGAGGAGGAGTTTAAGGTGGTAAAATCAAAAAGGACTGCTGAGCCCACCGGGGCCAGTCGAGAAAGCCATGTGGGGGGCCGACTCGACTGGACCTCAGACGAAAAGATCCCTATGATCAAGTTTGAAGTGGACAATAAAGATGACCCCCACATAAATAAAAGTATTGTGCAGTTAGTTCTTCCTTGGCGTACGCTTGAAAGCGTACGCACAAAGAGAAGGACTCTTAAATATAGACAAAAGGTTGCAGCATATGCACAGCAATTAAAATTTCTAGCCAATGCAGTACCTCCTCCTACTCTGAGCAGAGTAAGGATGGACGGTACAAGATCAGCTGCAACCGAAAATCTCAGGGTAACATCTGTGGCAGATGAGGGATTGGCGTATGCGTCAGAAGATATGAGTGGAGATCAAAGGAGGAGTACAGTGGCCCCAAAAGAAGTCAATCCTGTTCTGACAACACCAATTATGAACAGAAACGCTGCGTCAACCCTCATCACCCTGCAAGCCACACATGAGAATTCCAAAAGCCAAGATGGAATGAATGAGTATCTGGACCGGAGCCGGGGTGGTCGCGGTTCCGGCCCTCTTACGGTTGAAACTGCGACCACCTCGCCTCTGGCCCGGATCGGGTCCCAAACGTCTGGCCCTGCTCTGGACCGGGGCCGGGCTGGTCACGGCCCCAGCTCCGGGGCTGAGGTTGTGACCACCTCTGTCTGGCCCCGGGCGGGTCTCCCCCGTCTAGCCCCGACGGGAGTGACGCATCTCCTCTCAGCGAAAGGAGCTTGAATACATCTGGTGAAGATGAAATCTCGCAAGAGATAGATTCGCTGAAAGAGGAGATATTTGGATCGACACCCAGAGTAGTAAGAGCGAATAACAATAGCAGGGGAAGTAGACAGCTGCAAGGAAATATTCCTCGGAATATAAGGAGAAGGAGAGAGTATGCGGCAACTCAAAGAGGCTGCGATAAAAATCGCAGCCGAGTTGCCCAGAATGCCATCTTGGGAAAAGACCCTCTGGCTAGTCCCACGTTCCCACCCGGGACTGTGGAATACTGGAGGGCCCTCTTTGGAAGGCCTAGTCCAGCTAGCCTATTGAATGATGAAGCACAACGCCACCCATGCACCATTCTTGAACAGGTTACCACTCTTGACATTGAATGGTGCAAGAGGAAAACCAGTTTAAAGACGTCGCCGGGCCCAGACGGCATTAGAGCAGCCGACTTTAGAGCGGCGGCGGCAAACGACCGGATTGCAGAACTGTATAACACTATTCTGCAATCCAAAACAGCCACATGTGACTGGGCACGAGGCAGAACAACTCTGCTGCCCAAAAAGGATGTCCCTCAAGAGGCCGGGGACTTCCGTCCAATTACAATAACGTCAGTCGTAACTAGAGGGTTGCATAAGATCCTGAGCAAGCGCCTGGCGGAGCGCATCCCCTCCTCGGTCCGTCAGAAAGGGTTCAAGGCTGAGGAGGGTGTCAGCAGCAACCTTCTATTGTTGCAAGAACTGATTAAGGAGGCCAAGACTGAGTCGAAGACCCTCTATGTGGTCTTTATAGACTTCAAGAAGGCATTCGATTCCTTCAGTCATCATGCCCTCTTAGATACTCTAAGGGCAGCTGGCCTGGACAATGACTCGATCCACTACCTCAGAAACTTCTACTCTAGTATCAACACCGAGGTAGCTGGGATCGGGGTTAATATCACTAGGAGCGTAATGCAGGGGGATCCACTGTTCCCCCTGCTTTTCAATCTTGCCCTAGACAGAGCACTCTCTTGCCTCCGCGAGGGCGTAGAGGGCAACGCTGCGGGGAGAGGCAATCAAATATCTGGCCTTCGCTGATGATATTATTGTCGTGGCAAAAACCAGAGGCGGTTTAAGAACAGCAATCAAGAGTCTGCTTGAGGAAGCTGGAAAGCTGGGCCTGGAGCCCGGCCTACAGAAGTGTGCCACGGCCGGTATCGTCAGTGATCGGCAAAAAAGATCTGGTACTGTGATACCCCCCCATTCACATTCGGGAATGTCAACATCCTAGTCACGAGCCCTGATGGGGTATACAAATACCTCGGTATAGATGTCGGGCTCGGGACGAATGTGAATGGGGCGAAAGTGATTGGCAAGGCCAAAACTGAACTGGGGAATCTGCAGCTTGCGCCGTTGAAGCCCCAGCAAAAGCTTTGGTCCTTGAAAATGGTGTTGATACCTCGGCTGCATCATGTAGCCGTCCACGGGAACCTCAAGGGCTACCACCTAACGGCGGTAGACAAAGAGGTAAGAAAATTTGTGAGAAAGTGTCTCCACCTTCCTGGTGACACTCCACTGCCGGCATTCTATGCGGGGACAGCAGCGGGTGGTCTCGGAATTTATAACTTTTCCGAGGGCATACCCAGGGCCCTGCATGAATGCCATATGAGACTAGCCCGATCTCCAGATCCGTTGGTGGCGGGAATTGCTGCTGATCTGGTCCAGCAACACCGGGCCCCTGCCATCTCGAACTGGGGAGAAAGGCTAGCGCTGCTGATCTGGTCCAGCAACACCGGGCCCCTGCCATCTCGAACTGGGGAGAAAGGCTATACAATACTGTAGATGGCTGCGGTCTGAGGGAGGCTCCCTTTGGACTGAAGCCAAAATGGTTGGACGCTGGCAACCGCATGATGAGGGGCGGTACCTACTGCAATGCCATAAAACTCCGGTTGGGACTCCTGACGACCCCGGCCCGGAGCGCGAGAGGCAGGCAGCAGAGCAGCCGCTGTGATCTTGGCTGCAACGCCCCTGGTACCCTGCACCATATCATGCAGGTTTGTCCGGCTGTTCAGCCATGGCGAATAAAGAGACACGATGCATTGAAGATCTATGCTAAAAAGGCCACGGAAGCAGGGTTCAGTGTCCTTGACGAACCTCACATAGCCACGACAAGCGGGCTACGGAAACCAGACCTGGTGGTCTGGAAAGACAGACAGTCAATGGTAGTAGACTGTCAAGATAAACGCGGACGCCAATGTTCGTCCCCTTGGGTTCTTCGACGCGGTGAAAATCGCCAAATATGATACTACCTGCGTCAAGAGAGCCGTCGAAGAGCTTACGGCAACAGTACCCTCGGTACATGCTATCACCGGGAACTGGAGAGGTGTACTGTCCAGGGGGACGATCAGCCTGGCCCAGAGGCTGAAGCTAAGCGTAAAGGACTTGGACCTGATGTCGATCAAGATCATTCAGGGTGGACTATCCATATATTCCAATTATATGGGTATGTCGGGGGGGAGGTGATGTAACGTGGCGTTCTCGGCCATAAAGTTTTGACCACCCAACATTCCTCCAGGAGCCAAGAACGATCTCCTGTTGAGTGGATAAGCGCCGGCAGGAACACATCCATTGTTAACACCACGGAAGGACAATGTAATGGTAGGCTGTGTCACCTGATTTAATTTTAAGGCTAGATTTATTTAAGTTTAGAATTGTAAAAGTGTAGGTACCTAGGATAAGTTAGATCAATATATGTAAATTGCCTAGGAAATGAGACCAACCTCTGAGAAGCCAAGAGAGGTCCCATTAGGATTAAGGCTTAGATCAGTTTTGCGAGAGCTCTCAGGTATGGTAGGTCGTAGTAATAGCCAAATGCCTCGTCATCTAATTAGTGACGCGCATGAATGGATTAACGAGATTCCCTCTGTCCTTACCTACTATCTAGCGAACCCACATGCAGGGAAACGGGCCTGCACACAACAGCGGGGAAAGAAGACCCATTTGAGCTTGACTCTAGTCTGATATTGTAGAGAGACATCAGAGGTGTAGCATAGGTGGGAGGTCTTGGCAATCGTGCCCTGGCCGACAGTGAAATACCACTACTCTGATCGTTTCTCTACTTACTCGGTGAAGTGGAACCGGAGCCTGGCTCCCAAGGTGGGCCAGTGTCTCTGAGATTCTAGCTCCAAGCTGTTTACGGTGCAGGCCGTCCGTGGCCGAGCTCTCTGGAGCGAGGCGGAGGCGGCCCACGGTGGGTGTGCGCGCCCGATGGCGATCCTGGCCGAGGACAGTATCAGGTGGGGAGTTTGACTGGGGCGGTATGTCTGTCAAATGGTAACACAGGTGTCCCAAGGCTAGCTCAGCGAGAACAGAAACCTCGGGTAGAGTAAAAGAGCAAAAGCTAAGCTGATCCTGATTTTCAGTACGAATACGGGCTGCGAAAGCACGGTCTATCAATCCTTTTGATCTTTTAAGAGTTTTAAGCAAGAGGTGTCAGAAAAGTTACCAGAGGGATAACTGGCTTGTGGCGGCCAAGCGTTCATAGCGACGTCGCTTTTTTATCCTTCGATGTCGGCTCTTCCTATCATTGTGAAGCAAAATTAAAAAGCGTTGGATTGTTCACCCGTTGGGATGGCCAAGAACAATGCAATACCTATTAAACAAAAATTCTAATGAAAATCACGATAAAATTCAAGCTTGGTGATGATATCAAATAGCCCAAGCTCCTTTACACTGGGAGTGCTGCACGCCACTACCTATCTCCTAACCCAGCTAGTCTTAGCTCTCTCTTTACAGTATATATCTATCTACTGTGGTAAAAAATTACAACTACATGTACTCGTCGACTTACAAAATATATCAAACTCAAATACAGTGATCCCTCGCTATTTCGCGGTTCGACCATCGCGGATTCACCACTTCGCGGATTTTTTTCATAACGCATGTATATACACATATCGCGGATTTTCCGGAAATTTCGAAAATACCGCGATATATGAAGACCCCAAATACGTATTTCGTTAATTCCATTAATACTGTAATTAGTAATATCTGCTCTTACTGATGGTTCATTGCATTACATATGACATTTAATTCAGTACAGAAAGAAATAAAACACGAAAAGAGAATGTGATCATACGATAATTCAGTATACAGTACGTAGTAAAATTAAATCGAACATGAAACGCAAATCAGATGCAGTCATACCATATTAGAATGGTGTAAGGCTGCTGATGGCTACTACTACAAATGTAATGGATGTGCATCTTTTCCATGAATCTTTTGTATGTATACGTACGTAGTACTGCATCCAATATTCTTTGTTGCTAAAGTCAAATCTCAAATAAGCGTACATATCCTACAACAAAACAAGCGTAAAATAGCGTACGTAAAGCTGTATACGTAGTACCTTGTATTTGAATTGGTAACTACTACGTAGCATGTAAGGCAGACTGTGATAGGTACAAGTGCTGATAGATGACGAATCAGAACCCAAGTTTTGAAATCTTGCCTGTGATCGGTGTTTTAACCGCTTCTCCAACCTGCAGCATCTTTTCTCGGCCACTTCGTTCGCCGCTCTCTCGCCGGGTAGATGCTGCTACGTTATCGTGAACTTTAATCTGTGCTGTGCGTGACTGTTTTAAGATGACCTTTTTGTTGAACTTTCTGTTTAACCCCTACTGTACAATGGCTCCCAAGCGTTCTGCTTCTGCTAAGGCTGGTAGTGAGCCTAAACACCACCGAAAGATGATGACGATTGCTGAGAAGGTGAAGCTTCTCGATATGTTAAAAGAAGGCAGAAGATACGCGGCCGCAGCCCGCCATTTTGGAGTCAACGAATCCACCGTTCACTACATCAAGAAGGACGAGGCGAACATTAGAAAGACGGCTGCCATCACCTTTAGCAGATCAGTGAAGCGAGTCGTTACCACGCGTAATAAAACAATCGTACGTGTGGAAGGTGCTTTAGCAGTCTGGATTGCCGACTGCCGGAAGAACAACATAGCCTTGGATACGAACACCATCCGAACCAAGTCTTTGGGCTTGTATGAGAATTTTGCGGCAAAGGAACCTCAAGACGACGATGGTGACCATGCTGAAGAACATGATGATATAGATGAACCTCATCCAGGGACATCCACTGATTCCCAGCCTCAGAAACAACGTTCTCCCGCCAGCAAAGGATGGTTCACGAAGTTTCAGAAACGCTTCGCCCTGAAAAGCGTTTCCCTGCA